>NC_067477.1:17155579-17483079 GCF_947179515.1 Apodemus sylvaticus
CAGGATTTGTTTTTATTGTTTTATTTTTGTTTCATTGTTTTATTGTATTATTTATTTATACGTAAGAGCTAGCGTGGATGTATGCCTGCCGTGTGTGAGGAGAGATCAGAGGAGAGCACTGGATCCACTGGTGCTGGGTGAGCAGCCCAGTGTGCCGGGAACCAGACTCAGACCCTCTGAAAGAGCAGCAAGACCCCTATACTAGTTACTTTCTGTCGCTGGAATGGAACCCTATCAGCAAGGCAACTTATGGGAGGAAGGCTTCTTTGGGCTTATGGTTCCTGTGGGGCAGGAGTCCATCACCACAGTGAGAAGTGCCAGGCATGGCGGCTGGCACCGCAAGCTCAGAGCTCATCTTGTGAACTGCAAGCAGGAAGCAGAGAGAGAGAGAGAGAGAGAGAGACAGACAGACAGACAGACAGAGACACAGAGAGAGACAAAGACAGACATAGAAAGATAGGACAGAGAGACAGACAGAGACACAGAAAGACAGAGACAGAGACAGAGAGAGAAAGACAAGACAGAGACACAGAGAGTCAGAGAGTCAGAGGACAGAGACAAACACACAGAGGGAGAGAGACACAGAGACAGACACAGAAAGATAGGGCAGAGAGACAGACAGAGAGACAGAGATCAAGACAAAGAGAGAGAAAGACAGGACAGAGAGACACAGAGGACAGACAGACAGACAGACACACACACACACACACACACACACACACACACACACGGGGGGGGGGGGATGGGAGAGAGAGAGAGAGAGAGAGAGAGAGAAAGAGAGAGAGAGAGAGAGAGAGAGAGAGAGAGAGAGAGAGAGAGAGAGAGAGAGAGAGAGAGACTAAGCACAAACTGGGATTGACATGAATCTTAACTCTTAAAGGCTGCCTTGCCATTGGTACCCCAAAGGCACGCCCCCGCATATTCAAATGTGTGAGCCTATGGGGACAGTCTCTTTCAAACCACAGTCAGTTCTTAAGAGCCATCACTCAGCCCTCAGTAAGGTGTGATTGTGCTCAGTGCTTGATGCATTTTGAGCTGAACTGTATCCAGTTGCCCCCATGACCTGCATAGGCTTTACTGTGGAATTTGGAAAATGAACTCCTCGGAGGCGGTTCACAATCCTCAACCAGGCAGCCCTGGGTTTTTAAAGCAATAACTTCATTCTCCCTTTTGCCAAAGTGTATGTCTACCTGAAGGAGATGTCTGAGAAAACCTTTTGGGCATTTCATGTTTCTGCCGCTGGTTTCAGAGCCCACAGTGCTCATTCCCGAGCTGGCAGGAAAACTCAGCAGCTAAGAATGCTTGCTGGAGCCTGGCCATGGTGGTGCACACCTTTGATCCCTTGGGAGTGCTTGGGAGACAGAAGCAGGCGGATCTTTCTGAGTTCAAGGCCAGCCTGGTCTACATTTTAAGTTCCAGGTAGGCCATGACTACAAAGAAAGACTTTGTTTCCAAAATGAATGAATGAATGAATGCATGAATTTATACTTTTCCAAGGGAGCACAGGTGTAGTTCCAGAGTTTAGTCCCCAGCCCAAAGCTGCTTATATCTCTAGCTCCATGTTTCTGGACTCTGAGCAGCCCTAATCGCATGTGCACATACCTACACACAAACATACATGCACAAGTGTCACTAAAAAAAATAAATCTTAAAAAAATTAATTTCCTTGCAGATGTCCCAGCACCCACGAGAAAAGACCAGTGTGGTGTCACCCACTCCGAAGGACTGGGGAGACTGAGACAGGAGACGCTCTGGTGCTCCCCGGCCAGACGGCCTGGCTGAATCGGTAAGTGACAAGTTTGAGAAGGGACACTGTCTCACAAAACAAGGTGGATAGCTCCTGAAAAATGACACTTAACGTTGACCTTGATGCTCACAGACGTGTGTCTACGTGTGCATGCCTGTACATGTGATTCTCACAGGCATGTGTCTACATGTGTATGCCTGTACATGTGATTCTCACAGACGTGTGTCTACGTGTGCATGCCTGTACATATGACTCTCACAGGCATGTGTCTACGTGTGCATGTCTGTATATTCCTCCCCCCCCCACACACTATTGGAGAGATATTTTCAACTCACCAGGTGTAATTAATTTATCATAGGGAAACATTTTGCCTCTGATTTCTTCTTCTTCCTCTTCATCTTCCTCTATGAAATCAAAAATATAGGTGGTTATGCTTTTTTACCAAATTACTAGGGAGTCACAGGAAAAGTTCAAATGCTATTTTTTAATTAGAAAAAAATTCTGTTTTTTTTTGAGACAAGGCTCACATTGTAGCACAGGCTGGACTTGAGTTCACAGCAACTCTTCTGCCTCAGCCTTTCCTTATGGAGCCCAGGCTGGCCCTTAATCTTGCAAACTGGCCTCTTCCTCCCCTGTACTGAGATTACAAGCATGTGCCATGCAGGCCTGGCTTCAGATGTCATACTGCGAACATACATGTGTACGCATTTATATGTATGCATATATGTGTGATGCTGTGTGCACATGTATGTGGAGGCTTGAGGTATATGTTGGGTACCTTCTTCCATCACTTCTTACCTTATTTGGGGGGACAGTGTCTTTCATGGGACTTAGCATTTACTGATTCAGCTAGACTGGCTGGTCATCAGGCTCCAAGGGCTATACACCTCAATGGTGGGGTTACAGCCACAAGCCAGCATGCCCAGCTGGGAGTTGGGTGTGGTCCTTAGGTTTGTGGGGTATGGCAAGCCCTTTATGGACTTCGTTGTATCCCTAGCTGGCATAGGCATATTTTAACTGGCAATCATTAATGGAAACCAGCCATAAACAGAACACTGAGCTTAGAAGTCATCTCATAACACATAGCCATTGTCAGACAAACAAATAAGGAAATTGTGGTGTGTGGAGACTATTCCACCTTAAAAAGGAGGGGCAGTATGTGTATGTAGACTATTCTACCTTAACAAGGAGGGACAATGACTTAACAAACCTAAGGACAGGAGCTAAATTAAATATGCCAGTCACAGGAGAATGAGCTTTGTATGATTCCCAAGGTGGAGGCAGGAGCATCAGAAGTTCAAGGTCATCCTCCACTACACAGTAAATCTGAGGCCAGTCTGGGCTACAAGAGACCTTGTCTCAAAATAAGAGAGAGAGAGAGAGAGAGAGAGAGAGAGAGAGAGAGAGAAACACACCCAGATAAAATAGAAATCAATTGCTGTCAAGAGTGACAAGCCTGGCGGTGGTGGCACACGCTTTTAATCCCAGCACTTGGGAGGCAGAGGCAGGCAGATTTCTGAGTTCGAGGCCAGCCTGGCCTACAGAGTGAGTTCCAGGACAGCTAGGGCTACACAGAGAAACCCTGTCTCAAAAACAAACAAACAAACAAACAAAAAAAGCAAACAAAAAACAAACAAAAAAGAAAGAAAGAAAAAAAAAAGAGTGTCACTGGAAGCTACCATGACTGTGTGTGGCATAGAGATACATATAACCATCGGTGGAGTGAGGCTACCATCTTGGACCATGTGGGTGGCAGCAACCTAGGACAGTGGAGTTGTAATCTGTCACACATGGACACTTACTCTGACAGACATGGGCGGAATCATATCTAGATCTTGGGACACTGTAGTGAAAATCCCTTTGTCACAGGGGCTCAAGCTCCTGTGTCCTATATAATTTGAGTAATGTAACTCTCCGATACTTTACTGTCCTAGTGTCAGAGGATCTAGCTTATACCAAAGACAAGCAAAGAAAAGGGTATAGGGTACAGCTCTCAGGGGGTAGATTTGGGGGTGGGTGGGTTTCAAGATAGGATTTCTCTATGCAGTCCTGGCTGTCCTAGAACTCACTCTGTAGATCAGGCTGGCCTCAAACTCAGAAATTCGCCTGCCTCTGCCTCCCAGAGAGCTGGGATTACAGGCGTGTGCCACCAACACCGGCTCTGGAGTGCTTTAAAGGTGTGTACTGCCATGCCCAGCTAGGGGGACAGATCTTATGCTCAGTGTTGGTGCTCCCATAGGACAAAAGGAGAGAAAAGAGATGGCAGAACCTAGTAGCACAAACCAAGCAGAGCACAGAAGTGTGGTGTGGCATGGCGTGGTGTGGCAGCACACAGTGGCTGGAATCCTAGCCCTAGTGCTTGGAGGCCGAGGCTGGAGCTTCAGGGAAGTGCAAGGTTACTCACAGCTACATACTGGGCGGGTTCAAGGTCAGCCTGGGCATCTTAGGAAACAAAAACAGTTAGGCAAGAGAAGAATCAGAAATGAGTTTCTCCCGTTTTTTTGTTTAACTGGGCAAATATTTCCCCAACAGTAAGACTGTAAAAATAAATAGATAAAAACAAAGCAAAAGAAAGACAGATTTAGGAAGACTAACAAGATGACGAGGTTCCAACTTAAGAGAGTGTGAACTCAGGGCACAGAGGGCGCCCGTGCTTACGGTTGAACAGGTCTTTCGCTTGATCATAGGTCTTTGGGAAGCCATCCAAAACGTAACCTTGGTTCCTACAAGGCATAGATTTGAGCTTTTCTTTCACAAACCGAATTATATATTGGTCTTCTAGCCGACCTGGTTTTAAAAAAGAAACAAAAAAATAAAACATATCTATAAGTTACTGCGACACATGCTCCATACAGGTGAAGATGCTCTAAACTCCTCCAGAGACCGTTGTGTGGGCAGACATGTCATTGAAGACCCCCATTCTTTTGCCCTTAAAGCTAAAATCAACCCTTGCTGTGGTTTCATTGCGAAGTTAAAGCAGCAGAGGCGGCAGCGAGGCAGCAAACTGAGCTACAGAAAGGACAGAGTAGGGGCGGGTGTGTGTGTGTGTGTGTGTGTGTGTGTGTGTGCGTGCTTGGAAAACTGTCTGGGACACAGGCCACTGAGCCATCTCACCAGCCCTTTTCCTTTTCTTTCTTAAAGATTTATTTGCAGGGCGGTGGTGGCACACCCCTGTAATCCCAGCACTCTGGGAGGCAGAGGCAGGCAGATTTCTGAGTTCAAGGCCAGCCTGGTCTACAGAGTGAGTTCCAGGACAGCCAGGGCTACACAGAGAAACCCTGTCTCAACAAACCAAATCCAAAAAACCAGAAACAAAAAAACCCCAAAGATTTATTTATTATTATATGTAAGTACACTGCAGCAGTCTTTTATGTGGGGTTTTCCAGACAGGGTTTCTCTGTGTAGCCCTGACTCTCCTGAAACTTGCTCTGCAGACCAGGCTGACCTTGAAACTCACAAAAATCTGTCTGCCTCTGCCTCCCGAGTGTTAAGATTAAAGGCGTGTGCCACCACTCCGAAGCTTCCTTTTTTTTTTTTTTATTTATGTGCCACTGTGTGTATGTGGGTGTATGTGTGTGTGTGTGTTGCTGTGTGTCCGTGTGTGCACGTGCCTGTGTGTATCACATGTGTGAGGGTGTCCCTAGAAGGTACTAGATCCCCCGGAACTGGAGTTCCAGGTGGTTAGAAGCTGCCCCATGTGCTGGCAACCTCTCCAAGGGCAGCGCATACTCCTAAGCGCTGAGCCATCTCTCCAGCCCGCCTCCTCTTTATTATTACTTTTTTTACATGTTATTTATTTTGTGGGTACACATGTGCCGTCTGGTGCATTTGTGAGAGTCAGTTCTCTCCTCCTACCACATGGGTCTTGAGGAGATAGAAGACATGGCTGCAGTCACCTTTGCCCCAGCCATCTCTCTGCCTCTCGGTTGTGACCTTAACACATAGCAGTAAATAAACGCTTCTGTTGTGGGAGTTGAGCGAGACAGTAGTTAAGTATTTTTGTGCTGCAGGATATTTGATCACACTGTGAACCCCATGATTTGCTGGAAAAAAAAACCCAACTATTTCTAGTTGTGATGAGTCTCAGCCTTAGCACACACCTTAAGTCCCTTGGTCCCAAACAAAGAAGGTGAAGGTAGTTTTTGGAAGGACACACCCATGTTTGAAAGTGATGTCTAATGGAATGGCAGACAAAGTGAAGAATCAGAGAAAGAGTTGGCAGAACAGGATATGCCTAGCTCTCAAGAAAAGAGAGAGGAAAGGGAAGCTCTTCAGAGAGAGTGTAGAGATGAAAAGATAAGAGTGAGCAAAAAAGGAAGAGGCAGTTTTACTGGGGACGTTTTACAGGCTAAAGAGAGAACAAGCTAGACACAGGTGAAGACAGAACAAGCCAGAGAAGGAGAAGGAGCCAAAGATTAGAACAGATGGCCAGAGTTAGCATGAGACCAAGCAGAGTAAGTCAGGAGAAGCCAGATTGAATCAGTCAGTTTAGAGAGGAGTTTTTGAGTCAGAACAGCTGAGTTGACCAGCTGGCCGGAGAGCAGAAAGAACAAGAAAGGGTGAGCTTATTCAGCAGCGAGTCTCAGAGGCTGAAAACATTCTAGGCCTAAGATAAGATTGTGTGGAAGCCAGAAGCTTCTGGGACTAAGCCTCCGAGATGACAGTTATTACAAGAGAATAAAAGTTATTGTTTGGTTTTGGACCCTGGGACAAGGGACTGAGGTGCATATTTTACAAACAAAGCAGACCTGGCCTCCAGGTTTTTTTTCCAGCACCCCTCAGTCCCTATCTGGCACGCCCTGCCCCCAACCCTGAATTTTCCAGCCCAGGGCTGAGGCTGCCCTTCCCCCAGAGGCTCCTATATAATCTAGACGTTTCCATTCTCTCTCTCTCTCTCTCTCTCTCTCTCTCTCTCTCTCTCTCTCTCTCTCTCTCTCCCTCTCTCCCTCTCCCTCTCCCTCTCCCTCCCTCTCTCCCCCCTCCCTCCCTTTCTCCCTTTCTCCCTCTCCTCTGTCTTTGTCTCTCTTCTCTCTCCTCATCTCTTTCTCTTCTCTTTCTCCCCTTCTCTCTTCTCTTTCTCTTCTCTCTCTGTCCCCCCTCCCCACACCTCTCCCCATTCCGATGACATCCCTGGCCTCAGTCCTTGGGGCAAGAGAGCAGCTTCCAATAAGCCTGCCTATATATAATCTAATCTAGTTGAATTGGTTCTCGTTTAGGCCCAGACTCTAACTCAGAGGTAGAGCTTGCGTTCAGCACAGACAAGGCCCTGTGTTTTACATACACACCTCCACCCTACCCCTCCCCAACAACAGGAGGCGCTCAGTAAATATTTGCTAGATCTGAACAGCAAGCTCAAACTGACTTTCAAAGCCTTCAGAAAAGGGCTGAGGCCAGAGCCTAGAGGCTCAGCGCCTGCTGGGGGCCTCCCAGGGTTTTACTACTCCCAGTACCCAGAATAATAATTAATAAAAGTAGTCCTTAAGGAAAAATGAAGCTATAGTCAGACTGTGCTTGCCCTGCCCCCACACCCACTCCTCCAGCTCACATTTGTGACCTTTGCCCTTTGGTCAGTTCTTTCTTTAGCCCCAGCCCAGAGTTCCCAGAACCGGCTAGGAGAGACTGAGAGGGAGGAGCTGCTCTACCGTGGGCTCTTGGCTGTCCAGGAGCAGTGTGCAGTGGCTCCTCCACGGCCAGCTACCATTCCCGGCTCTGGTCACAGTCAGGCACAGCCTGTCTGTCCACGGCTTGATGAGGACTAAAAGCCAATTGTCTCCCAAAGCCCCAGGGCACACATAGCACCTTCAGCTTCCCAGGGAGTCTGAGATGGGAAACCAATAGTTTTGGGCCGCTTGTTATCATTCTATGAAGGACAAAATGATCTCATTAGAATATCTCTCAAGCTGGGTATGGTGCCACAGTTGAGCTGGGGACAGAGGAAACTGAGATAGGAGTTTAAGTCCAATCCAGGCTACACCATGAGTTCCAGGCTAGCCTGGATGTGTGTGTGTGAATGACACACACACACACATATGACTCAAAATTAGAAAAAATTCTAATTAAGAATGAGGTGATAGCCCATTTGATAGTGTTTGCCCAGTACACACTAGACTCCAGGTTTGATCCCCAGCATCATATACCGGGTATGGTGGCACGCACCTGCAATCCCAACACTCAGGAGTGTGGGGCAGGAGGACAAGGAGACGGCCAGTTTGAGGCTAACCTTGGCTACATGAGACTCTGCCTCAAAATGAAGAAACAAACAAAATATGTAAAAACAAAGCAATTCAAACCAAAAACCTTTCCTTTCTTGTACTCTCCTATGTCACACAGGTCACTGGTATTTGGAATTCAGAAAGTCTTGTCTTTCAGAAACTCAAGTGTCAGGATGAAACAAACAAGAGGTCAAAGGTATTGTTTAGCACCAGCAGATTCCACACCACTTTCCCGTAAGGTTCATGGTTGGCACAAAGAAATAAGAAGCAAATCCAAACTTCACAAAACATCAAAGGACTTACTAGTATTTGAACATGGGCTTTATTTAAGCAATTGGTTTCTGTTTTCTAGAAGGTCTATTTATTCATCTCTATTTGGTGTGTGCCTATGTATGTGCATGTGTGTGTGTGAATATATTGCACTGGTGAGTGTGCCTTTGCATAGAGTCCAGATGAAGATGCTAGGGTCTCTGCTCCTGCACTCTCCCTCTCATTCCCTTGAGACAGGTTCTCTCTCACTGGATCTGGAGTGAGTCCGGTAGCCAGCAAGCCTCAGCCACTTCATCTCCACACTTGATACCTAGCTCCAGGGTTACAGATGTCTAGCTAAGATCCTCACCCACTCATCTGGTTTGTTTTAACCCCTGGGGGTTGCCGTTACTTTCTGCTCATTCAGAAGAGAGGTGTGTCCAGTAGGTGAAAATGGAGTTCCTACAGCAGTTTTTGGTCATTTTGGAATAGTAGAGGTATAGCCACTGCAGTGGTTTGAATAGGAATGTCCCTCACAGGCATGGATGTTTGAACCCCTGGTCCCCAGTAGGTGGCGCTGTTTGGCTTCTGGAACTTTAGGTGGTGCACACATGATGGAGTGTGGGCTTTGAGCGTATATAGTCTCGCCAGCCTCTTGCTCTCCCTATGCCTCATGCTTGGATCTGAAGATGTAAGCCCTCTACACCCTACTCTCGCTGCCACAACTGCTGTTTGCTGCCATGCCTCCCAGGAGTCTCCAAGAGGGATTCTTCCAGCTCTGGAACTGTAAGCCCAACTAAATTGCAACTCGCTTTCATCATGGCATTTCATGATAGCAACAGAAAAGTAATACAGAAAGGTACACTAAGGGAGAGATTGCCTACGTGTCTTTCTCTGGACAACTCTCAGCTTCCTAGAGATAATCCATGACCTTTGCACAACGTTGAGCTCTGTCTGAGACAGGGGACTGTCCCTTTATGCTTTCTTGTTCAGGGATAAATGTTACAGTGTTCATTTGAGAGTGACAGTTCAGCGTATGCGGTGTATGCAGGAAATAGCATGGTAACCATAGAGAAGCAGATAAACACGTCCCTCATCTCCTACTTGTGACAGGAGCACCAAAGATCTGCTTAACAAAAAACTCTCAAACGGCATATTAACTGTAATCTCCATGCTGCGCACGCTTTCCTACATATCTGCCATTTTGTATTTTAAGACAAAATCAAAAATAACATTTATTTTGGAGTCTGGAGAGATGCTCAGCAGTTAAGAGCACTGGCTGCTCTTCCAGAGACTTCCAGAGAACCCTGCTTTTTTACATCTCTAGCACTCACATCTCTAGCAGCAAACAAACACCAGCAACTCATGTGTGATCTTTTTTTTTTTTTAAGATTTATTTATTATTATATGTAAATACGCTGTAGCTGTCTTCAGACACACCAGAAGAGGGCACTAGATCTCATTATGGATGGTTGTGAGCCACCATGTGGTTGCTGGAATTTGAACTCAGGACCTTTGGAAGAGCAGTCTGTGCTCTTAACTGCTGAGCCATCTCTCCAGCCCCAATTTTTTTTTTTTAAGCATAGAATAGAGTTTACTTAGGGCATGGGGAGGAAAGTTAAGAAAATAAAAGAGGCAGAGAAAGGCAGAGAGGAGGAAAGAGTAGAGAAGTAGAGGCGGCCATGACCACATGCAGAGAGTGGGGAAGGGAAGGGGAAGGCAGAGCCCAGGAGGGCAAGAGAGAACAAGAGAGCAAGAACTCCCGGAAGCAAGACCCAATTTTTTTTTTTTTTTTACTTAAAGAGATATTTATTTTTATTTTATGTGTACAGGCGTTTTTGCCTGTATGTGTGTGCACTGCATACATCCTCGGTGCCTGTGGAGGTCAGAAAAAGAAGTCAGATCTTCTGAAACTAGAGTTACACAGGGTTGTAAGCTTCCGCGCCTGTGCTGGGAATTGGCTGACCCCAGGTCCTCTGCAAGAGCAGCCGGTGCTCCCACACTCCCAGGACACACTCTCCAGTCCCCTCCCACCGATCTCCATCCACCTCCTCCTCTCTTCGACCTCTACAACCCCCCTCTACATTTGACTTATTTTTAAAAGATGCTCCACCGACAAGATTACAAGGCTCACGCCTGTCATCTCAGCATTCAGAAGGCTGAGTCAGGAGGATTCCCGAGAGTCTGAGGTTAGCCTGGGCTACGAGGGGAGTAAGAAGCCCACCTGGGATATCTAGAAAGACCCTGTCTCTCAAACGAGAAAAGAGCACGCTCTTTCTTTGTGCGCTGCGTCACGTGACTCCCTTTCTCGGTTCACTTAGCAGAAGCATTCCTGTTCCTAGAAGGGAGGTGTCTCTGGTGCCTTTTGTTTTCTCCTTTGTTCTTCTTGAGCTGTGGTCTAGCTGACCCCAAAGTCCTGCCTTGGCCTCCCGAGAACACAGTTGTGGAATAGTGTGCCTGGTTGAACTTCCTTTTCCAAGACAGAATAAGATTCCTCTGAGGGGAGACACGTGCACAAGGACGTGTGTGCAACATGTCCATGTGTGTGCAACGTGTCCATGTGTGTGTCCATGTCCATGTGTGTGTCCTTGTCCATGTGTGTGTCCGTGTCCATGTGTGTGTCCGTGTCCATGTGTGTGTCCGTGTCCATGTGTGTGTCCATGTCCATGTGTGTGTCTGTGTCCATGTGTGTGTCCGTGTCCATGTGTGTGTCCGTGTCCATGTGTGTGTCCATGTCCATGTGTGTGCAACGTGTCCATGTGTGTGCAACGTGTCCATGTGTGTGTCCGTGTCCATGTGTGTGTCCGTGTCCATGTGTGTGTCCGAGTGGACGACGTCAGGTGTCCTCCTCACTCGGTTGCTCTTCATCTTACGTTTTGTAAAATTAAAAAGAAAACTTTTAGATTGCTTTATTTTATCTGTTAGGAGAGCTTTGCTCACAGCATGTCTGTGCACCAAGTGCATGCTTGGGGCCTGAGGGGTCACTGGAGCCCCTGGAACTGGAGTTGTGGAGCTTGTGAGTTGCCATGTGGGGGCTGAGACTCAGACCCAGGGCCTCTGCAACAACAACAGGAGATTTTAATCTGCGGAGCCATTGCTCCATCCCCTCTGCCTGATTTTTATTTTCTTGAGACAGGGTCTCTCTACATATAGCCCTGGCTACCCTGGAACTCACTATGTAGACCAGGCTGGCCTCAGACTCAGAGATCCGCCTGCCTCTGCCTTCAGAGTGTGAGATCAGAGGCGTGCGCCATTGGCCTCTACCTTCCACCTTAGAGTTTGACACAGGGACTCTCACTGAACCTGGAGGTCTCTGATGTGGTTAGCGGGCTGGCCAGTCACCCCTGGGGGTCCACCTGCCACCAGCCCCCACCCTCCCAGTGTGAGGGCTACAGATGTGTGCCAGGCATCTGAATTCTGGTCCTCGGGTCTGAGCCATCTCCCCAGCTCCTTTCATGGTTTTAGACAGGGTGGCTCTATAAACCCTACCTGTCTACTTTAAAATGAATGAGTGAAGCCCAACTGGACACAGCTTTTTTGTTTGTTTGTTTGCTTTGCTTTGCTTTTGTTGGTTGGTTGGTTGGTTGGTCGGTTTTTGGTTTTTCGAGACAGGATTTCTCTGTGTAGCCCTGGCTATCCTCCTGCCTCTGCCTCCCAAGTGCTAGGATTAAAGGCATGAGCCACCACTGCCCAGCTGGACACAGCTTTTAAGCCATGACCCTGCTTTTCTTCTTTCTTTTACTCTGTCTTTTCCAATATTAAGAATAATTAAAATGTTGCTCTTAACCCACATTCATAATTACTAAAATAGGGTTTAAAAGTAGCTGCTGGGGCTGGGGAGATGGCTCAGAGGTTAAAAGCACTGACTACTCTTCTGAAGGTCCTGAGTTCAAATCCCAGCAAACACATGGTGGCTCACAACCATCCATAATGAAATCTGACGCCTTCTTCTGGGGTGTCTGAAGACAGCTACAGTGTACTTACATAGAATAAATAACTCTTTTTAAAAAAATAGTAGCTGCCAAGCCAAGATTCTCTAGTATCCTGTGCTCAGAGAAGATACAAAGTATAAAGGTGCGTGAAGATTTGTCCATTCTTAGTATAAAACAGATAAACCCCACCAGGCAGACTTGGCTCTGTTGATGTAGGTGAACCGAGTGAGCACCAAGAATTCATAGCTGAGGCATTCTGCCTGCAGGGCAGATGGGGGCGGGAGCTGTGACCAGGTCCGTGCTGTACCTCCCTGTGGGGATGCTGGAGACCTTGGAACTGAGAGGGTCACATGAGGTGAGGGAAGAGTGAGCTCCCCAGGTGTGCTGAACACCTGTCCCTGGAGAGGGTTCAAAGGTCTTGTTTTGTTCAAACACACTCAAGGTTCATGTTCTCAGTTCAAGTAAACACAGACAGGAGGGATTTATGGATGAACTTGATGTCCTAGTTTCGCTTCTGTTGCTGTGATTAAAATATTACGACAAAAGCAATGTAGGGGAACATGGCTATTTGGGCTCAGTTACAGGTTTATGGTTCATCAGGGCAGTGAGACCAAAGTGGCAGGAACTAAAAAGCTAGACACATCATCCAAGCAGGAGCAGAGAGAAATGAATGCATGCATGCTTAGCTCTTCCTCTACGCGTGTATGGTCCATGCCCCTGGCCTAAGGGATGACGCCGCCCACAGTGGGCCACGTCTTCCCACATTAATTGACAATCAAGACAATCTCCCACAGACACACCCGCAGTCCAACTCAAACTGGGGGATCCCTAAAACTAGGACTCTCATCTTGGGTGATTCCAGGTTGTGTCCAGTTGGCAATTAAAACTAATCATCATACTTGAGAAATTGAAGATCTTCCTAGAGTAAGAGAAGGCCAGATAAATACCTCTATTTTTGTAGGAAGTGGGGAGTGTGTATTGGGTGCCAACTGGCAGAGGTCATGGCAGAAGAGTAGTGAGTTTGAGGCTAGACTAGGCTATACAAGGCGATCCTATCTCAAAGCACCAAAACAAAGCAATATAAAGACAGTGTTGGTCCCATCCTATAGGGTGAGGATGGGATATCCAGGCTTCTTCTCTAGAGCCTCCACAGTTCACTCCTAAACTCCAGCCATAAAGTCCCTACTATCTCTAAACATTCCATTCAGCAGATTCTTTCCATAGTTTCTTCTCTTGGAATGCCTTATCTTGAGGGATTTCCCTCCCTTCCCTACTTCCCTAAGCTGGGAGAGATCAAAGGCTGTGGGGGATTAGACTCTAAAACCAGACTATGGTTCCAAAAGCTCTGGTGAGCAAGGCAGAGGCCTCACTGTATCTTCAAATATTAGCCTGTGTGTGTGTGTGTGTGTGTGTGTGTGTGTGTGTGTGTGTGTGTCCCATTCCCCTTGGGTAAATATCTATTTAAACTACATCTCCTGATAGGCACAGCAAGGCAGTAACAAGACTAGGTCAGCCTGTGACGAGAGACAAAGAGGTAACCTGGACTAGAGAGAGAGGCTAGGAGGACCAAAGGTCTTAAAAGCTAGGGGGATGTAACTAGACACTCAAAGGCTGGAACCAGAGTCTGTTCCTTGCAAGCAGATCTAAGAGCCCCGGGCAGTGGCCTGTCCCCTGTGTGGGATATTACACAGGTGACCAGGATGTTTTGTAGCCAGTGCCGCAGCTGGGCTAGCAGGTACTTGAGAAAATGCTTTTGCTTAAAGAAAAGGCTGACTTAAAAAACACTTGGGCCCACAAAGTAAGTGGAAGCCGACTGGAGGGCAGGCATCTCTGCTGAGCTCTGCAGACAGGCGTGTTAACCTGTTCAAGGAACCCCTCTAAACACTGCCATGCCAATACCCACCACATGTCACCCCTCTCTGGGCTGAGGACTCAACAGTGACAGTGCTCGTCCTGAGCCTGCTGCAGTCACTTTGGATTTGGAAACAGCAGGACCTCGCAGACAGACCTCATAGCCCAAAGCCCCAAACCCCCAAAGCCCAAACCAATTCCCTTTTCATGGGAATGGGCTTGTCTCTCTGGAGTCAAAGATTTCTCCATTTGGTCCTAAAAAACCTGAATCTGAATGATCTGCCTGGTCACATGGTCATCAAGACTGCCTAACCATGCGCACCCCTCACCCTGTCCGGGTCGTCTCTCGCTATAATATAGCCGTGTTAGTGGCTGGAAGATGATCTGTTCCCTTTCTATCTGCCCCCCAAAGGGCCACTGTGATGGAGATGCTAAGCTGGTTAGAGTCCCATCTCGGTGCCAGAGGTGTGGTACTGCAGAAGAAATCTCTAAGGCAGACGTTCTCAACCTGTGAGCTGTGATCCCTTTAGGGGTTGAAGGTCCAGTTCACAGGGGTCACATGACAGATATGCTGCCTGCCAGGCACTTACAGTATGACTCAGAACAGTAGTGAAATTAGTCATGAAGTAGCAACAAAAATAATGTTATGGTTGGGGGTCACTGCAGCATGAGAAACTGCATTAAAGGGTCCCCACAGCATTGGGAAGGTGGACAGCCACTGCCTAAGAGAGCCAAGAAGGACAGTCAGGGACACGCCCCACGCCAAAAAGAGCAGCAAGCTTCCTGTGCATTCTGCCCTCTGAGGACACTGTGTCCTTGCTACCTAGTGCCCACTCAGCCTCCATGCAACCCGGGGGCATCAGAAATAGCCCCTGACAGGACAGAGGGAGGGAGAAGGAAAGAAGGAAGTCGCTTGAGAGCCTGGTGAGGCAGGAGTCCCAAACATTGACTATGCGCAGCTCGGTTTGTGTGCAATGTTAGAATCTCTGCGTTAAAGTGAGATAGTGGATTGGTGATGCTGCGATTCGCACTCAGCAATGGCCCTGAGAACACTAAGAAACTGCTCTGTCACAAGGTGACACTACCAACTTCTGATTTAGTTTTTAAATTGGGGAATTATCAGATAGTCACCAGATTATTTTTCTGGGAAATTAGCTAATGGATTATGTACCTTATTGTTATTATATTTACGACAGAGCAGGAAGCTTTAACAAAGGATTTTGTTTTTATTTAAGTGTGTGTGTGTGTGTGAGAGAGAGAGAGAGAGAGAGAGAGAGAGAGAGAGACAGAGACAGAGACAGAGAGAGACAGAGACAGAGACAGAGAGAGAGAAAGAGCATACATTTGCATGCACCAGGGCAGTGCCTGCTGTGCAGTGCAGAAGTTATCGGATCCCCCTGGAGCTAGAGTTACAGCTTGTGGCACAGGTATGTGGGTGCTGGGAGCCATACTGGGGTCCTCTGGGAGGGCAAGCCAAAGCTCTTGACCACTGACCTATCTCCCCAGCCTACAGACTGAATTTTATTTTATTTTATTTTGTTTTGTTTTGTTTTGTTTTGTTTTGTTTTGTTTTGTTTTGTTTTCAAGACAGATGTTTCTCGGTGTAGCCCTGGCTGTCCTGGAACTCACTCTGTAGACCAGGATGACCTTGAACTCACAAATCTGCCTCCCTCTGCCTCCCAAGTGCTGGGATTAAAGGCATGTGCCACCACCGCCTGGCCAGACTGCATTATAGAGCCAGAGCTGAAGCTAAAGCCACTCTGGGCAGCCTGGCACAGCCCCACCCCGGCTCTCTGGGCGTCACCTGCATTCTGCTCCATGCTTTCCTTGATCCCGTCGAGGAGCTCCTGGGCGTCCTCCACATTCTCCTCCTCCTCCTCCTCTTCACCTTCCTCTTCTCCTTCTATTGACTCCTTGGGTGCGACAATCGCCTCCTGTGTGTCACGAGGGTCAGGCTGACTATGCCTGCCACTCAGGGTGCCGTTTCGTCATCTGGCTCGCGAGCCTGGGAAAAGCCTAGGTTGGGAGTTACCCAGTCACCTGCATCATGCACGATCCTGCGGGCCGTGTGCATCTCCCAAGATGGATAGGGGTCTTACGACTTTCCTTAGCTCTGCTTTTAGGAACTACATTCTGTGCTAACTCCACAAGCACCGAGAAGTCACCAATTCTCCACCACACTAGACTGTGTCTTTTTTTTTTTTTTAAGATTTATTTTATCTTTTTACTTTTTTCTCTTTTTTTATTTGAGGCAAGGTCTCACACTAAGTGGTTATAAGTGAGTGTTCTTAACCACTGAGCTATCTCTCCAGTACCTAGTTTGTACCTTACTTGAAGGAAACACATTTTTATAAAACTCAAGACTTTCAGACCGGGTCGTAGTCATGTCGTACATCACAAGTTTAGCGTGTACAAAGTCCTGGGTCCCATTCCTAGTACCCCCTTAAATGACCTTTCATAATTACTTATAGAAGCATACCTTGTTTTTTTTACTAATCCTAACAAAATTACTTTTTTAAAAAGGTAAATAGTCTGATACCAGACTGAGAAGAATGCGATAAGTTTTAAAACTAAACTGAACTAAAAATGTTCCAGCCCACAGGGAGAAGATGAGGTGCACTTGGGGTAGGCTGGGGGCAGAACCCCGACAGAGCAGCTGAGCGGGTTACCAGCTTGGCGATGGCCTCGGAAATCACGTCTTTCATCTTGATGTGGTGCAGTTTGTAGTGCTTGGCCAGCTCTTCCGAGATGCTGGACTTTCCCACGCCGGGGGGACCAAGAATGCAGATCTTGATTGGCTGAGAGAGAACAGAGAATATAGCTCTTAGGGCTCCAGAGCTAGAAGGGGTGCCATTTCTTTTTCCAGGTCTCTGGACCCTTTAGTCTGACTTCAGCAACTCAACCGAACCCCTGACTGACTACTCCAGGCTGGCCTTGAACGTGTAAACATCTTGCATCTATCTCCCTTTCGGTCATTTTGTTAAAACCACTAATTTTGTGCCGGGCATGGTAGCACATGCATGTCTTTAGTGCCAGCACTCAGAAGGCAGAGGCTGGAAGATCTCTATGAGTTCGAGGCCAACCTGGTCTAGAAAGCAAATCTAGGATAGCTAGGGCTTGTCACACAGCAAAACCCTCTCTCCAAAAACCAAAACCAAAAGCCAACCAAACCAACCAAACAAAAAAAACCACACTACGTGTTCCTGTCTGAGGCAGTTAGAGAGCCTGAGGCTGCCTGGGCTACAGCACAAGATCTTGTCTTTAAAACAAGACAAAGAAGAGAGGGACGGAGGAAGAGAAGACAGGCAGGCTTGCCTGGATGCTAAAGGTGCTATGGCATTCATAAGCAGACAGCAAATACGTTCATCAAACAGGAATAAAAAATACCAACAACAAGCGATCATTTCTTCCAAAGAGTTGTGAAACCGTGGCCTAACATTTTGCAAGTCATATTGTAGAGCCGCAGTGATGGGAAGAATTTCCTCTGGCTGTGTCCATATGCCTAAAGAACACATTGTTTCACCCGAAACTTTGTAGTCATTGTTTGGTAGTCTCAGACACAGTGATAAGCTCGAACACTGGAGTGGATCTGAGCACTGGGAGTTACGCTGGGATCTGAGTGCTGTCTGGTGAGGGGTGGTAGGTGAGTACCAAGATGTCAGCCGTGGTGGGGGTGGGACAGGGCCATGCTGGATCCCTAGATGGGCATGCTGGAGTCACCAGCATGAAGCCCAGCTGTCAACTGAGCAGGCGGGTTGGTACGCCTCTTCTGTCTATATAGCAAGAGTGAATCCTGCCTGCATCCTGGGGCAGGCAAGTTGGCCTTATCCACAACTAAAATAATAACATCCAGAATAACAATCTATCCCTTTGTTTATACTGACCAGTTTGTTACCATGGATATTCACTTTTAATTGTTCTTACGTTTGTCTTACAACGTTTAATGCAATGCACGTGCCAATTGATTAATAAGACCCGAGAAACACATCAAACGTGAACCACGTGCTCGGGCGTTTTAACGTGGAAACCCTCCCGCCAGTGCAGAGGCACCAACAGTGAGGTCCAAGGACTTCGCTTTACACCGGAGGTGAGAAACAGTAAGCGATGGCGGTTACCAGTAAGCCCCGGCTTTGCTTGTACTCTTTGAGAACGCTGTTGATGTTCTCCACGAATCCTGTTTGGGCGACCCAGCGGATGTTAAAGTTCTCCTTCACAAACAGGGCTTCCATCCTCAGGTTGACCAGCAAGTGGTCCAGATATTCTTGCTGAGGGCAAGGAGAGAGTGTCCTGTTATCATCTCAGTCATCGCAGGCCAAAGTCGCGCCAGTTGTTAAGGACAGCCAGTGCCTGCACACCGAAGGAAGTCAATCAGCAGGGCACTAGGTGTCTACAAAGCACCTGCTGTGTATTCCTGCCTCAGCACCATGCTGGAGGTGGGAGGCTGGGCTTCACCTATTGTCTTTACCAATCGGCTCCAGCCCCAGCCCTGGGATATTTTTAAAGGCTCTTCAAATCTGTTCTCTGGAGCGGTGGCCTCGTTTTTTCTTTTGGTCAGACAAATAGCTCAAGAGTAAGAAGACGCCAGACTCCAAACTAAGGCTCTTTTCCACCCCACTCCACCCCCCCCCCCCCACACACATTCATTTCTCCTTTCTGTTCTAAGACAGGGAGTCACTTAGCCAGTTTAGCCTTGAAGTCACTTTGTAGCTTAGACTCTGGACAATTCTGGCTCCCATTCCCAGGTGCTAGGATCACACGTATATAACGTCAAGCCTACCCTTGTCACCACCCCGCCACCAAGGGAATCCGGGGCCTTGGATACGCTTAGCAAGCACTTCGCAGCCCCGCTCTACCCTTAGCCTTCTGAGACTGTCCTTCTGTTGTGTGGTGCTGGATACTGGCCAATGCCTTGCACACACTAGGCAAGCACTCCACTGAGTTCACTCCCCAGCCTTTTCTATTTTGAAAAAGGGTTTTGCCGGGCGGTGGTGGCGCACACCTTTAATCCCAGCACTTGGGAGGCAGAGGCAGGCAGATTTCTAAGTTTGAGGCCATCCTGGTCTACAGAGTGAGTTCCAGGATAGCCAGGGCTACACAGAGAAACCCTGTCTCAAAAAACAAGCAAGCAAACAAACAAACAAACAAAAACAAAAAAGAAAAGAAAAAGAAAAAGGGTTTCACTTAGTTGCCCAGGCTAGCCTGGAGCTCATTCTGTAGCCCAGGCTGGCTGTGGAGTCAGATCCTCCTGCCTCTGCCTCCTTAGTAACTATACGTCCATAAAACCTGAACCTAGCCCTTTAAAATATTTTTACTATTTAATGTACATATTTTGTCTTTATTTTGTTTGTTTGTGAAACAGGGTCTCACATAGCCCAGGCTGGCTAATGATATGCCTTTGTACTCTTGATCCTTCTGCCTCTACCTTGGGTGTGGGGGTTCAAACATTCACTGCTACACCAGCTAGCATCTACTCTTTAAAATAACTGCAGTCTCATGGTTAATCCTCCCATATAAGCATAGAGGAGCAAGTTCCCTAGCCCACAACCCCCACCCATGCCATTCTTCCCCTTCACTATTATTTAGGGAAACAGTTCTCGAAAACAATGTTTTTTCCTTATACTGACTGTCAAGTCCTTTGTCAGGAAAGCATTTTCTTTGGGTACTTTCTGGATTTTTCCAGGGCCAGTATTTTTGCTGATGCACTGTTAGGGAGAAACGGAGATATTATTTGGCTTGCTTACACAAGTGAATGTGAACGTGACACATGCAATGAGACATTTTCAAAACAGCACACAGATCATCCTGTCTCATCCCGTCAAGTGTTCTGAAAACACCCAGAAGCAGAGATGAGCAAGGCTGTGGTCCCTCAGGCACCACAGAGGCCCAGGAAGGAGGCAGCCATGTGCACAGACCACTGCCCCGTGGGATGTCTATAGCTGGACAAACAGAGTCCTTGAAACTGTCTGTTAGACACTTGTGGAAAACCTGTTGTTTTAGACTGCGCTCCTGCCCTGAGCCCCAACAGACTAGATCAAAACAAAATGGAATCCCTCAGGCTAAGGGTCATATATACAAATGAAACTGAAAGATACTTCCCCCATATACCAAGGGAGGGACAGATGCCACAGCAGATAGATCGATCTATCTATCTATCTATCTATCTATCTATCTATCTATCTATCTATCTATCTCTCCTGAAAACTGGAAATTCCTTTTGTTTTAACCCTTAGATGGGGAAAAAAGGATTGAACTAGGAAAGACCTGACACTATCCAGTGTTTTGGTTTTTTCTTTAATTACTGTTTTTGTGTAGGGGCTGGGGAATGGATTTGTGTTGGGGAGGGTTGATGCAACCTTCAAATCCAACTATTCTACCACAGCTCAGTAGGGGCTCTCATTGCCCGAACTCAGGAATTAATAAAAGCAGATTAGTTCTATCAGCAAACTTGCCAGTAATTTTATCTTTAGGCATTCTGAATGTGCTGTGCTCTTCCCTATTCAAACATTGAAATTTTAACCCTCAAGGTGAAGGTGTCTAATGAAGGAGGCTGCTAGATTGTGACATTAGAATCCCCTAGAAGGAGGGCAGTGCCCTCATAAAAGGATTCTGGGAGCGTTCCCTGTCCCTTTCTCCTGTGTGAGGTGCATGCGGAGATGTGCTGTCTGTGAGGCCATCAGCCGTCACCAAATCTGCCAATGCTTGACCTTGGACTTGTACACACTCACCAGACCATGAGCGACATATTCCCATGATTCCTGACCTCTCTACTTTGTACCTTGTGTTACAGTAATCCATACAGACTAAGGTACATGGAGGAGACACACTTTGGGTGGGTAAGTGGACTTGCCACCAAGCCATGGTAACCTGAGTAGAATCCCTGGCATCCACATGGTGGAAGAAGAAAGCCAACTCTGGGGCGGGAGAGATGGCTCAGAGGTTAAAAGTACTGGCTGTTCTTCCAGAGGTCTTGAGTTCAAATCCCAGCAACCACATGGTGGCTCACAACCATCTGTAATGAGATTGGATGCCCTCTTCTGGTGTATCTGAAGACAGCTACAGTGTACTTATATATAATAAATAAACAAATCCTAAAAAAAAAAAAAAAAAAGAAGCCAACTCTGGAAAGTTGCCCTCTGACCTCTATGTGCAGTGCGGCATGGTGTGCAGAGCGCACACTAAATGAATGTAATACAGTTTTACAGAGTGGTTGGAGACACCTAATCTGAGAGGAGCAAGAGAGGGAGACAGACAGGGAGGCTACAGAGGAAGGTCCTGGAACTGAATCTTATCTAGATGAGTTCTGAGGAGCCAAGGGAGGGCCAGAGGAAGCCACAGCAGCTGGGCTGGCTGGGCTGTGTACTGGTTGCACAATCTGAGGCTGCCTGATCCATGGAGAGCTTTTGGGGCTGCTTGACAAGAATTTGAAATTGGCCCAGGACATGGATATAAGCTCAGGCAGGAATCTGATTTTGGGCTAGAGCAAAGTAGGGTTTAGGCAAGAATTTGACTTTGGGCTAGGGTAGGGAAGAAGGCTCAGCTCAGCTCTATCTAGGTCATCCTGATAAGCCCTTAGAAACAAGCCAACTAGAGACTTGGTTTATTGCTTTGTTTGTTCCTTGACTATACTTGTTTATTGCCTTGTTTGTTCCTTAACTGACCTTATTACTAGCATGTAATTAACATGGTATAAAAGCAGACTGGGGTGGGGGGGGGAAGTAAACCCACCTCAGCCTCAGAATTGGCTGTGGTCAAGCTACTGTGCTAATTGTTTTTTTCCTTTTGACTCCTCACTCCTGCCCTGGAGACCCTGTTGGCTGACTGAGCTGGCTCAGTCACTGACCCCTGTCTAGAGAGCCTAGAAGTGCCTGTGGGTTGAATGACCCTCTCTATCAGTCCTGCAGGCCAAGTGTCACAGTGTGTCCGTGGTGACCTTTGTTCCCTCGGTGTGGACCCAATGGTGGCCTTTCTTGCTTTCTTACAGGCATATATTAGACGAAGGTCTTTTGGGGAGTAACTTCCCAACGCTTAGGCTACAGTTACAGACAGCCAGTTTGAGGCTTAAGAACATTTTATTTTGTGTTTGCCAAGCCCTGCTAGCATAGGAAGTGAGTAACCAGCACCCAGGGGGTACAGCTACCCATGCTAGCCTGTCAGGGTACGAGGACACAGACTACTGTACCTTGACCAGGTCTTCCAGGGTGTGGACAGCCTCGTCCACAGCCACCAGGTAGTGGAGCTTAGGTACGTGGTCTATGACGTTCTGAATCACTCTGTAGAGTGAGGAGGATGATAATCAGACAGGAAAAGACAGAGAAACGGACCTCACCCCCCTCCTCCCAGACCAGGGAGGTGCTTGGTACTTAGATAAGCAGTCTCAGGTCCACCGAGATCAGGGGTGGGGCTACCATCTGCAACATACAGATGAAGGGGGTGTGAAAAAGCTAGGTGACATGTCCCAGACTCAAGAACTCCTGGCAAAGACAGCCAGGTCTGAAGACAGAAACATTTGTGTCCCAAACCTGTTTTCTTTGTGACTTCTTTCTCTGTTTCTTTGTTTCACTTTTTATCATATTATTGTTGTTGCAGTCACCATTGTCATTACTGTGACCTCCTGGTTCTAATTGTTTTTTTCCTTTTGACTCCTCACTCCTGCCCTGGAGACCCTGTTGGCTGACTGAACTGGCTCAGTCACTGACCCCTGTCTAGGAGAGCCTAGAAATGCCTGTGGGTTGAATGACCCTCTCTATCAGTGAGGGCCTGGCGTGCCAGGCAGGCCTGCTACCGCTGACCATCACACCCACAGCTCTCTTTTCTACTTATTTTGAGGCATGATCTCACCCAATTGCCCACAATTGCTTTATTCTTGCTTTGGAGCTAAGGCAAGTCCTGAACTTTTGATCCCCCTGCCTCAGCCTCCTCAGTAACTATCATTACAGAATCATTGGCCCAGATGTAACCTGGTTTCTAAGTATTCCCACCTCCCAGGAAGAGGACCTGACCCTGGCCTTGCATCCGGAAGGCTTGTCCACCCTGTGGCTCACATGAGTCTCACAACTGCTTGGGGCCAGTGATTTGCAAAGTGAGATGCAGACTCTAGATTTGGCAGCTGCCTTAAGGAAGTCACGCAGAGATGACCTGCGTCAGTTACCAAGAATGAGAACAACACCCGTGATGGACAGCTGCTGTGATTGTCCCCATCTTATGATGAGAGACGCTATGGTTCGAGGCAGAGCCTCATATTTCTACAAACAATAAGGGTCAGTAGTCCACCACAGCCACAGCGGCCTGTCAGTTCTACGATAGTCTTAGATTCTTTTTCAGTAAAATGAAATTCAAATGTGCACATGTAAAACTTCATTCAGCTCATGGTAGAGTGAAGTCTAACCCATGCCTGGACCTGGGCTCTATCCCCGGCCCTGGACATGAGAAACGAAGCAATAATAATAATAAATGTTGATTTTACATCTATTTCGTGTCAACATCACAGAGGATTCTAGCCTTTAGCACTCATTCCTCTGGTAAATGATTCAATCTTCAAAATAATCTGCAGGAAGAAAGAAGGTGTAACTGCAAGGGGAGGGGGGCCCCCAAGTCCTTCTGTAATGCCAAAAGAAGGAGAAGGAGGAAGAGGAGGAGGAGGAGGAGGAGGAGGAGGAGGAGGAGGAGGGAGGAGGAGGAGGAGAGAAGGAGAAGGAGAAGGAGAAGGAGAAGGAGAAGGAGAAGGAGAAGGAGAAGGAGAAGGAGAAGGAGAAGGAGAAGGAGAAGGAGAAGGAGAAGAGGTAAAGAAATCACCCAGTAGGGGCTGGAGAGATGGCTCAGTGGTTAAGAGCACTGGCTGCTTTTCCAGATGTCCTGAGTTCAAATCCCAGCAACCACATGGTGGCTCACAACAATCTGTAACCGGATCCGATGCCCTCTTCTGGTGTATCTGAAGACAGTTACAGTGTACTCATATAGAACAAATAAGTTTTTTTTTTTCTAGATTTGGTTTTTTTCAACACAGGGTTTCTCTGTATAGCCCTGGCTGTCCTGGAACTCACTCTGTAGACCAGGCTGGCCTCAAAACTCAGAAATCTACCTGCCTCTGCCTCCCAGAGTGCTGGGATTACAGACATGCGCCACCAACGCCCAGCCTAGAATAAATAAGTCTTAAAAAAAATAAAACAAGTGAAATTGTCTTCCAGCTTTAAAAAGACATAAAGGACTTGTGTGGCGTATTTGGCTTGAAGAATGTACAAGATTGGCTGTGTGTGGTGCCACAGGTGAGACTGAGGCAGGGGGATTTCCCCATTCAAGGCCAGCCTATGAATGTTGATCTTTAAAACCTGGTACAGGATGCAAACCTGCGGCTCTGAGAAAGCACGCTTCACCACTTCATCAAGTTAATGTTGCCAGTGGCAAGTCTAGGGATTTTTATTATTTTAGGAATGGGACCTAGAGTAAGAGGGGGGATGGCTGTCTAGCCCAGGTTAGCCCTGAACTCGATATGTAGCTCAGACTGGTCTTGAATCCTTCCTCCTGAGATGGCAGGCGTGTGCCACTAGATGGGACAGATATGTGTGCTAGGAAGACTGGGATTATACCATTTCCCAGGGATCCTGTTCTCAGAATAGTAACAGAAATTACTTAGGCTCAGGGCTTACAGGGATCTACACAGAGCTCTGGCCGGGAAGCTCAACCTATGTGACTCTCTTTAGGACCCGGAATGATTCCCATCCATGAGGGGGAAAATCTGGGACTCTAGAACCAGCCTCCTTGGAGACCAGCCTGTAGAGCCAAGTAAAGCCCAGGCTATTGGAACGCAAGGCTGGCATCTCAAGAACTGCCACCCAACTACCCACCCTGTTGCTTGGGTCAGCATCTACCTGGACTGGGTTGGGAGGCTTGAGGTGTGTGGAAAATTCAGGCCAAGTGTGAGACTCAAGTGCTTACAAAGAGCCACCTCTTTGTCACATGGGCAGTGGACTTGTCCCCTCCCCCCTGCCCCCCCAAGGTAGAGGGTGTGGGGCCAATTGAGGATTGGAATGTTTCACCCTGGGAGCCAAAGGTTCTTCAGGCCTTTTGGAGGAAGACAACCCTTCACTTCCAACCTCTGCATCCCAACACCCTCTTGTCCATTAGGTAAATCCTCCAGGGATGTGTTAAGCTTGGCTGATCTCTAACCTTTTCTGACCCTAAAACAAACGTAAAACTGTAACCCCTGCTCACTATAGAAAAGATTTTGTGATGTGGAAATGAAAGAATAGAAAATACAGCCTAACTCCAGCCTTCTAAGGAGCCCCAAACACTTCATATTCCAGAGCCCGCTCTTTGTGCTCTTTGTTAGAAACTAGGTAAAAGATCATAGTCCAGAGCCCACCCTTTAAGAGCTAGGCAGAAAGGCCTTGAATAGGTGATCCTGGCCCTGTAAGGTAACTGGAAATGAGCTAAGCTTATCTTGCTTCTGTAAACTGCTTACGCCTTTACTCTTATCCAGGAGTTCTCGCAGCTATAGACATCCAAGAAAATAGGAAACTAATTGGTCCACGGAGGGAGTGGTACAAATCGATTGGCTGGCATTTCGTGAGCTCTCGATGCTAAGGAATGATTGGTTTGTGATTCGAGGGTTCTGTCGTAAACTTATAAAAGCTGTCTCAATTCGGCACTCGGGGTCCATAGTCCTCTAACCCTGTGTGGTGCACAGCTGTGGAACCCAGAATTCTGGAATAAAGAAATCCTCATGTTATTGCATCGAGACCATTTCTCTCGAGTGATTTGGGTGTCCCCTTCCGAGGCGTGGGGTGCAGGGACACCCTCAGTTTTGGGGGGTCTTACAGAAACAGTGTTTATTAAATGAGTTGTTTTTTCGAGTCCTTGCTTCTGAGGCTATAAGAGTCTGAGTGACCTGGCCCAGCCCTTCCCTTAGGGGAACTGGAATCTGTTCACAGGTCATGACTTTAGGATAAACTATTTTCTTATTTACTTATAGGACTTGTATAAAATTTGAATTCTGCCACAGGGAAGCTAAGGCCGGGGGGCCAGCAGAAAGTGAGACCCTGTCTCAAAACAGGCAGAGGGAAGCTTCAGGCTTACACTTGGCAGGCTGGCTTCAGAAACTTTGCTCCCCATTGTAACCAACCTTATTTGGGACAAAGGGGAGAAGAAATGAGTGGTGCACGCTTTTAATCCCAGCACTTGGGAGGCAGAGGCAGGCGGATTTCTGAGTTTGAGGCCAGCCTGGTCTACAGAGTGAGTTCCAGGACAGCCAGGGCTACACAGAGAAACCCTGTCTCGGAAAAAAAAGAAAGAAAGAAAGAAAGAAAGAAAGAAAGAAAGAAAGAAAGAAAGAAAGAAAGAAAGAAAGAAAGCAAAGCAAAGCAAAGCAAAGCAAAGCAAAGCAAAGCAAAGCAAAGCAAAGCAAAGCAAAGAAAAGCAAAGAAAAGCAAAGAAAAGAAAAGAAAGAAATGGATTGCCCAGCATGTAGCTACACTCGTGATCAGAAGTGTGGAGACTTGGGGTGCATAATGCTTCATCAGACACATTTCCGGGACATGTCACACTACTTCTGGGAAGCCTCTTACCCTGCTAGGTCAAGAACGTGAATGGCCGGAATGCAATTGGTCCCGTCTCCAAACACGGGGAGTGCGGGGGTCTCACCCAGCCAGGCCATCTGAAAGAGACGGGCAGGGGGTGCCCCCCGGCATGTGTTTCTCAGAGGGCTCCAGCGCACGCCTGGCCTCTGGCAGTCCCTCTAGGATCCCGTCCTCTCAGACTTTCATCAGTCAGCTCCATAAAAATCTAGTTGTTAACGTTTAGATCTCATCTTAATGCTCTGCAGTATTTGACCCTACAGGAAATGCCTTTTTTTTTTAAATGGTAGATTCTTCCTGCCTGGCATTAATAACACTGTCATTCCTTGTCGCCCCTCCTGGGTCTCCCTCCCATTTCCCTGTATCCTCCAGATCCTCCAGGTGACAGTGGGGTCCATGGTTTAGATGCCTTCCTTGCACAGAGTCCTTACGCTGACGCTGACTGACTCCTAACACTGATGGTCTCTGGATCTTACCTGAGAGCCAGTCTCGATCTCCTCCCTCCTCAACATTTTTTTTTTTAAATTTTCATCTTATGATTAAGCATATCTGTGAAAAAGACAGCCAGATCTGCTTAGGAACTTAGATGTAAAATTCTTACTGTGTGAGGGAGTGAGTGTGTGGGACCGTGTGTGTCAAAGTTCAAGTGTGCAAGTCAGAGGATAGTCCGTGGGAACTGGTTCTCTCCTTCTACCACAGACAGAACTGAGCCCAACCCTCTCCTCCCCTCCCCTCTCCTCCCCTCCCTTTTCCTCCCCTCCCCTCCTCTCCCCCTCTCCCCTCCTCTCCTCCCCTCTCCTCTCCTTTCCTTTCTCTTTCTTCCCCAAGACAGGGTTTTATATTATCTTCTAGGCTGACCTCAAAGTCTCAATCCTGCCTTTGCTGGCTGAGTCATATCACAGTAGGCATCGGGACCACCCCACCTTGTGGAGAATGTGCACAGTGGGCTGACAGGTGGCTCACTTTCCAAACACTTTCCAACAGTGTTTGGAGCTGTGGCGTGTGCAGGCCCCAGCACACACATTATATACATGTGTGTAGCAGTACACATTATATACACATGTGTGTAGTAGTACACATTATATACATGTGTGTAGCAGTACATATTATATACATGTGTGTAGCAGTACACATTGTATACTTGTGTGTAGCAGTATATATTATATACATGTGTGTAGCAGTACACATTATATACATGTGTGTAGCAGTACACATTATATACATGTGTGTAGCAGTACACATTAGATACATGTGTGTAGCAGTACACATTGTATACATGTGTGTAGCAGTACACATTAGATACATGTGTGTAGCAGTATACATTATATACATGTGTGTAGCAGTACACATCATATACATGTATGTAGCAGTACATATTATATACATGTATGTAGCAGTACATATTATATACATGTGTGTAGTAGTAGTGGTGGTGGCAGCAACAAGGACTCCTCCTAGTCTCAGGTCCTGAGTGAGGGTGAAGGCCTGGATATGGGGTGGGGAAGTTGCTACTTTGTAACTTAACTTGAAAGTGAAATTAAATTAATAATTAAGAAAGAAGAGTTAGTTCACTTAGTTCTTGGAAAAGCCAGACCTTAAAAAACGCGTGTAAGATGCCTCCTTCCGCTCCATACTGAAGTCCTGAGGCGACTACATAAGTTGCAAACTTTTTGGCCTAAAATGGACAAAATCAAAATACAGACAGACAGACAGAGAGAGAGAGAGAGAGAGAGAGAGAGAGAGAGGAGAGAGAGGGAGGAGAGAGAGAGGGAGGGAGAGAGAGAGAGGACATTAGTCATTAAAATATGCATTAGTCATATTAAAGCAGACTTAGTAAGTCAAATGGACTCGACTGCAGGCTCTGCTGTCTCTTCTGACTCCTTAGTTAGGCACTGCTTAGGGCAGAGACAGGGTCCCTTATTGGGGAAGTGAATACCACAGACAATTCAGAAATGTTTCCAGCCGCCTCTGAAATTTGATGGGAATGAAGAACTAATGGTTCCTGTTCAGAGCTGTTCCTTGTG
Organism: Apodemus sylvaticus; assembly: GCF_947179515.1. Lineage (NCBI taxonomy): Eukaryota > Metazoa > Chordata > Mammalia > Rodentia > Muridae > Apodemus > Apodemus sylvaticus. The sequence goes on from NC_067477.1 coordinate 17,184,164, forward strand.
AAAACACCTGTGAACTCTATGTTGGCCCGAGGGGAAGGGAAGCTATGAGAACAGATCCTTCTAGAAGGATCTTCAGTCACCGACTGTGCTCACATGACTGTGAGGCTCAGGACCAGGTGGGGCTTTTGTGTCTGTTTTGTTTTGAGACAGGGTCTCATGTAGCCCAGGCTGGCCTTGCATTCATTATGTAGCTGAGGATGACCTCTACTTGTTGAGTGCTGGGATTATAGCTGTGTGCCACTGTCCCTAGTTTATGTGATGCTAAGGATCAAACTTTGTTTTGTGCATGTTGGGCCAGTACTCAACTGACTTGGCTATGACCCGGACCCCAAGCCAGGTCTCAGTGCAAGGGTTCTGACTGACATAAATGCTTTACTTTGCCCAGAGAAGTCACTGTGGCTTTGATGATACTTTGTGGTGACCAAGGCGGCCTCAGTGGAATGTGCCTGATGAAGCTGCTCTGGAGGCTGAGGCTGGAGGATTACTTGGGCCCATGAACTGGAAAAACCAGCCTGGGAGTCTCAGCCAGACACTGAAAAACCAGAGGTCTCTGGGCGATGAGAGGTTAGCACCGGTCTGTTTGGCTGGTTGGTTCTGGTTTTGTTTTTATTCTGGATTGCTGACATGAGGTCCAGATACAAAAGATGCAGTGATGCCCAGGCTTCTTCCCACTGCCTAGCATTGCTTCCCAGAGCTTGAGACGAACCCCAGGTCTGCAAGCATGCGCTCTGGCATGTGTCCCCTGAACCCACCAAAGCTTTCACTCACAGACCGCAGCGAGCCCAGCGTGCCCAGCCTGGAGAGGAACTGCTAAAGTCTGCTTAATCACAGTAGGGATTTATTCTCACTTGAGAAAGATTCATGAGTGTGTGTGTGTGTGTGTGTGTGTGTGTCTTTATGTGATTATGTGCACACACTTGAGGAAGAGAGAGAAGGAGGGGGAAAAAGAGAGAAGAGGAAGAAGAGGAGGAAGAGGAGGAAGAGGAGGAAGAAGTAATGATAGTAGTAGTAGTAGTAGTAGTAGTTGTTGTTGTTTGGTTTTTTGGATTTGATTTTTTTGAGACAGGGTTTCTCTGCGTAGCCCTGGCTGTCCTGGAACTCACTCTGTAGACCAGGCTGTCCTCGAACTCAGAAATCCGCTTGCCTCTGCCTCCCAGAGTTCTGGGATTACAGGCGTGCACCATCACTGCCCGGCTGTTGTGGTTGTTATTCTTGAAGTTGATATTGTCCTGGCTGGACATAGTGGCTTGTGATCATAATCCCAGAATTTACTTGGGAGGCTGGGGCAGGGGATTGCCACATTTTAAGGTATATTTAGAAGGTTCCAGGCCACCCTGGATTACAGGGTAAGATCCTGTGTCAGAAAAAAAAAAAAAAGCTGAAAGGAGGAGGGGGAGGGGAAGATGGGCAAGCTGATCAAGTCTAGACAGTGCATCACAGAATACACAGATAATCATAGCTGACCTAGCATGACTCATACGCACAGGCATCTTTTGTGAGTTCAGTCTTGTGGGATGCAGACAATAGGACAATTCTAAGGACATCAGAAATTATTCTACTGGGCTGGTGTCAGGTTTTATTCTGCATTTGGTTGCTTTTCTTTGCTGTGATAAAACTTTACCAATATGCATATCAGGTGAGTTTGAGGGGGGGAGGATTAACTGACTTACAGTTTTCTGTCATAGATCATCATGGTAGGGGGGTAGGAGTTAACAAACCAAACTGGGAAGCAGGAACTGGACCAGTAGCCATGGAGGAAGGCTGCTTACTGGCTTGCTCTCAGGCTGTCATCGAGCTGATGCGGCCCAGGCACGTCTGCCTAGGGTTGCCTCTGCCCACAGCGGGCCCTCTGCCTGCCCTATACCTGTTCTCGGTCCCATCCTGCTGAGACAGCTCCTTCAGAGAGGAGCTCTTCATGTGTGTCAGGTTGACAACAAATCCAACTAGGACACATTTCTTGGTCCTAGTTCTCAAATGGATTTGGACAATTTAGATTGGAAAATCACCAAGATTTTAAAAGATGTATTTGGGCCTGGAGAGATGGATGACTCAGCGGTTAGGAGCGCTGACTGCTCTTCCAGGGGTCCTGAGTTCAATTCCCAGCAACCACATGGTGGCTCACAGCCATGTGTAATGGGATCTGACACCCTCTTCTGGTGTCTGAAGACAGCTGCAGTGTACTCATATAAATAAAAAGTAAATAAATCTCTAAAAAATTGTATTCATTCACAATTAGCTGGGCAGTGGTGTGGTAACACTTGCCTTTAATCACAGCATTTGAGAGGCAGAGGCAAGTGGATCTCTGAGCTCAAGGCCAGCCTGGTCTACAGAGGGACCTTGTGGACAGCCAGGCTACACAGAGAAGCCTGTCTCATAAGGGAAAACAAACAAACAGGCTGGGTGAAGAACAACAACAAAACACTTTGGTAGTACACATGAGGCTTTAGGTTTGAAACTGATCACCAGCTGGGGGTGGCAGCGGCAGCACTTGGGAGGCAAAGGCAGGCAGATCTCTGAGTTCGAGGCCAGCCTGGTCTACAGAGTGAGTTCCAGGAAAGCCAGACTATACCGAGAAATCCTGTCTCAAAAAAACAAAACAAAACAAAACAAAAAGAAAAGAAAAAAAGGAAACTGATCACCAGGGCACCAGGGAGAAGGAAGGGAGGGAGAGAGGGAGAAAAGGAAGGGAAGAAGGAGAGAGGAGGCAGAAGAAGAGAGGGTGGTAGTTTGAATGAAAATGGATTGTCCCCATAGGTTCACGAGGATGAGGAGTGGCACTATTTGGAAGGACTGGGACGTGTGGCCTTGTTGGAGGAAGTGTGTCACTAGAAGTGTGTCACTAGAAGTGTGTCACTAGAAGTGTGTCACCAGAAGTGGGCTTTGAGGTTTCAGAGGCTCACGCCAGGCCCAGTGGCTTGCTCTCTCCTGCTGCCTGCAGCGCTGGATACAGAACTCTCAGCTCCTTCTCCAGCGCCATGCTGGCCTGGACGCTGCCCTGCTTCCCCCAGGGCTGATAACAGACTGAACCCCCGAACCTGCAGGCCAGACCCAATTAAATGTTTCCTTTATAAGAGTTGCTGTGGCCGTGGTGTCTCTTTACAGCGGTACAATACTGATTAAGTAGAAAAAAAAGGATCAATTTTTTTTCTTTAGGTCGGGCCTGGTGGCGCATGCATGTGATCTGTGGATTTAAAAGGTTAGGACAGATTCAAGACAGACTGCTCTACATAGCAAAACTCTGTCTTTGAAAAATAGGTTTGGGGCCAAGCCCACTGGCAAACAGCTTTCATCTTAGTAATCAGTAGGCCTTGGCAGGCAGGGCTCTCAGTTCAAGGCTGGCCTGGATTACATATTGAGTTCCAGGACAACCAGGGCTACCTAGTGAGATACAGTTTCAAACAGGAAAACAAAAAAATTGATTTTATGGTGCTGGAGAGATGGCTCAGTTGTAAGAGCAGATTGTTGTTCTTTGCAGAGGATCTATGTTGGTTTCCCAGAACCTGCCTGCCTGCTCGCAACCACCTGTAACTCCACACACTTGGGAATGCACTCAGTACACGTACACACACACACACACACACACACACACACACACACACACATACACACATGCACATGTGTGCACACACAGTACATATATCGACATGCAGACAAAACACTTGTGCACATAAACTGAACATTAAAAAGAGGCTTTTAGCCGGGCGGTGGTGGCACACGCCTGTAATCCCAGCACTCTGGGAGGCAGAGGCAGGCGGATTTCTGAATTCGAGGCCAGTCTGGTCTACAGAGTGAGTTCCAGGACAGCCAGGACTATACAGAGAAACCCTATCTTGAAAAAAGAAAATTTAAAAAAAAAAAAAGAGGGTTTTTAAAGGCCGGGTGGTGGCGGCGCATGCCTGTAATCCCAGCACTTGGGAGGCAGAGGCAGGCAGATTTCTGAATTCGAGGCCAGCCTGGTCTACAGAGTGAGTTCCAGGACAGCCAGGGCTATACAGAGAAACCCTGTCTCGAAAAAACCAAATCCAAAAAACAAACAAAAAAATTAAAAAGAGGGTTTTTGGGGGGCTGGAGAGGTGGTTCAGTGGTTAAGAGCACTGTCTGCTCTTCCAGAGGTCCTGAGTTCAATTCCCAGCAATCACATGGTGGCTCACAACCATCTATAATGGGATCTGACGCCCTCTTCTGGTGTGTCTGAAGACAACTACAGTGCACTTAGATATAATAAATAAATCTTTTAAAAAAAGTAAAATAAAAGATAAAAAGAGGGGGTTGTCAATGAGTTTTTATCATTTAGAGTTAAGGATGAGTCAGTATATTTCTATAACAAAGGCATTGTTTTAAAAATAAATAGCCATTTAAGCAAAGGTGTGAGGAAGACATTGTGGCCCCTCTTTGGACTGGCAGAAACTTAGTTTCTGTGTGATGATACATTTTCATTTAGTGAGTGAGCCTTCTGAGTGATCCACAGGGTATTAATTATAACAAAATAGCAGAATATGGCGCTGGAAGACATTTAGATAAACCAGTAGGTTCCTTTTATTTTGTAGTCTAGGATATGTCCCATGGGTTGAACATGTGTAAGGCCTTGGCCCCCTCCCAGCACCCAACTTGCCCCAAAGTTGAACTAGAATGTCTAATTCTCTCCCCTTCTGGTTTTTTTGTTTGTTTGTTTGTTTGTTTGTTTGTTTTAGTGTGTTGTTGTTGTTGTTGCTGTTTTGAGACTGGTTCCCACTATGTGTTCTTGGCTGTCTGAGAACTAGCTCTGTAGACCATGCTGGTCTCAAACTCAAATCCACCTGCTTCTGCCTACTAAGTAAGTGATTGAAGGTATGCACAACCCTGGGTTTGTTTGTTTTGAATCAGGGGTCTCACTATGTAACTCAGACTGGCCTTGACTGTACCATCCTCCTGCCTCACCTTCTGAGGTGCTGGGATTGCTGCGGGCGTGACTCAACACCCCCACAATCTGTTGTTTTTGTTACTATTTCATACTCACTGTGTATTCAAGACTACAGGTTTTTCAGGGACAGAATTCAAGTTTGAAATCTCTGTTGTCATATCTTATGAGACCACAAGGTGGCGTGTCAGAGCTGTCACTACCTAGCTGTTCTCTCTTTCTCTCCCTCTCTCCCTCTCCCTCCCCCCCCCCCCTCTCTCTCTCTCTTTGGTCAATCTCTCTCTCTCTTTGGTCAGTGGACCCTTGGGTTTGGGCTGAATGGGATGATGGCAGCAGCATCTGCCTCACAGAGTTCTAAAGAGGTCACATGATGTGAGTCTGCGGGTCAACACTGAACGCCACAGGCGAGATACTCAGCGCCTTCCAGGGCAGGCAGTTCTGCAAGCCCCGATTTGCTTCTCAGTTACTACTTACTCATTACAGGCCACTCAAAAATTCTATTTTAATAAAAGATAAAATTATCAAACATGCCAAATGACTAATTTTGCCACAATGGTAGCTTTTCTTTAATGGTGGGTGCTGGGGACTGAACCTGGGTCCTTGCCATGAGAGGCAGCCTGTCACTGAGTTATCCCAGACCTAGATTCCGCCCCTTTTTAAAAAAAAAAAGTGTTATTTATATATGTATTTTGGTTTTTTATTTATTTTTTAAATTGGATATTTTATTTACTTTTCAAATATTATCCCCTTTGCCAGTCCCCCCTCCCAGAAACCGTCTATCCCATTAATTTTTTTAATGACTTATTTATTTCATGTATGTGAGTACACTGTAGCTGTCTTCAGACACATTAGAAGAGGGCATCAGATCCCATTACACATGGTTGTGAGGCACCATGTGGTTGCTGGGATTTGAACTCAGGACCTTCAGAAAAGTAGTCAGTGCCCTTGACCTCTGAGCTATCTCTCCAGCACAGTTTTTTTTGTTGTTGTTGTTTTTTTGTTTGTTTGGTTGGTTGTTTTTTTTTTTCTTTCTTGGAGACAGGGTTTCTTAGTGTAGCCCTGGCTGTCCTGGAACTTGCTGTAGACCCGGTTAGCCTTGAACTCAGAGATCTGTCTGTCTCTGCCTCCTGAGTGCTGAGATCAAAGGCACCGTGACTGCCTGGCTAAAAGATCTCGTGACTACCTGGCTACAAGATCTATTTTCAATTATGTGAGGTGGGTGCACATGAGTCCAGGTGCTTTAAGATGCCGAAGGCCTGGGGGTGGGGGGCGGAGCTCTGGACTCCATGTGGCTGCTAAGGGCTAAATTAGGTCCACGCTCTTAACCACAAACTGAACTTGGATGTGCGCTCCTAACCACTGAGCAGCCCCTCCAGCCCCACCCTACCCTATCATTTCCTATTCTAGAATTTGCTAAGTTGCCAAACTGGTCTAAAACTCCTTCTTGTAGTCCAGACAGGCCTTGAAATTGTGGTCTTCCTGCCTCAGTCTCCCCCAGAGAGCTGTGAGTGCAGGTGAGCACCTGCAGGCCCAGCATCGTGCTGTAGTTTTGTTCAGAAAGCATCTTGCTGTGTTGCCCAGGCTGGCCCTGAACATTGGGTAACAAGGTATGAGCCACTGGATCCAGCTTATAAAGGTGTCTTAACAATCAGTTGTGTCAAGATAAATCTTATTGAATGATGGGGTTGGAATCGAGGGGGAAAAATGTTAGCTCCTCCCCAGCATTTGGTGACTGACAAATCTTGTTTTGGATGACAGTTCCCTACTCCACTTCTACTGTCCACAGATGTGAAATGGGAACAGTGACTGCCCAGGCAGTGGGACTACTACTAGGGTCGGTCAGAGGAGCCTGGGCAGGTTCAGGACAGTGCCTGGCCATGCCGGGCTGTGTGATCCAGAACAAACCAAACCCACCCCACCCCACTCCCAGCCTGGGTCTCTTTATTGCTTGTTTGTTTTCAAAACAAAGTCTCTCCTCTCCTCTCCTCCCCCCTCCCCTCTGTCTCTCTCTCTGACTCTGTCTCTCTGTCTCTGTCTCTCTGTCTCTCTGTTCTCTCTCTCTCTCTCTCTCTCTCTCTCTCTCTCTCTCTCTCTCTCTCTCTCTCTCTCTCTGTCTCTCTCTGTGTGTGTGTGTGTCTCTCGGTAGCCCAGGCTGTCCCAGGATTCATTATGTAGGTAGGTCAGGCCATCCTGGAACTCCCAGAGATCCACCTGTGTCTGAGTGCTGGGTTTAAAGGCGCGCGCCATCACAGCTGGATCTTTTTGTAAGAGGGATGTTTCACTTTTCAGAGCTATTTGAAGAAAAGAACTTTGAAGAGATTCTAGGAACATGAGGGAGCGTGTGGTCCCTTCCTTCCCATCCCTATCGAGTTATTTGCCCAGACCCCTCCGCGGAGGAGAGCCCAAGGTTAACTGCAGCCCAGCATAGGGTTTTCAGGTCATAGGGCCAGGAACTCCCTTAGGGATAGGACACATGGCTTGAGCCAAAGCTCGCAGTGGGGATGTGTGAGGTGTTTGTCTGTTGTAGTTGTGTGCCCTGGCTGTGCAAAAACAGTCTGAAAGGGATTAGTCTGAGTATGCAGAGGAGAGGGTGACCGGGGCACACCACCTCACGAAGAACCCTTCCCACTCCACAAAGGTCTACGTGTCCAGACTTACATTTTTTCCAAATTTGAGAACTAGTTTTTCGGCGTTGATGTGGTCCAGGAAGTTGGGGTGATGTTTCCTCCTTCGATAATCCTCTTCTGTGAAGGGAACCTCGTTATCATCCTAAGGGAGACACAAGGTGCAAAGCTAGTGCAAAGCCCAAGCAACTCCGCTTTTGAGAATGCAAAGTCCACTTGCATTCTCAGGCAAGCTTGCATTGCAAGCATCCTATGGCAATCCGTCTTAGTAACAGCCAGACAGGCTACAGCAGCAGGGTCAGGGTACACTCGGATCACCTAAGACGTCCGGCAGAAAATAGAACCACCTAGCCTTCCATTTGTCAGGTGGGTTTGCCCCCATATCTGCAATCCCGCAGATTACTCCAGAAATGCAGTTTTTAAACTATTAACTTGCTGCCCGAAGTGGGAAGTCCCTAAGCTTGCTGTAACCACAATAAATACCCTGCGCCCCTAGACTCAGGGCTCTCATTCTGATCCCTGCTATGGTGATAGCAAGAGTCCTTGTTCCAAAGCTCATCATAAAGACCCTTGTGTGTTTGCATCGGAATTGGCTCCTCGGTGGTCTTTGGGGTCCCTGCGACTTCGGTATATATAACACAGTGACTGTAAACTGAGAAAGGCACTTATTCAAAACAAGAGGTACTTGGGCAGGGAGTGGTGCCCATGCCTTCCTCTTGGGACTCTGGAGGCAAAGATAGGCAGATTTGAGTTCCAGGCCTGTAAGGACTACATAGTGAGACCTGACCTCAAACCATGGGAAAAAAACAATACATCTATTGAATGATCAATGGAGGGTAAAATTACCCATGGTTAAGGGCATCCAGGAACTTAAAGTATCAGGCGTGGTGGTACACTCCCAGCACTTGGGAGGCAGAGGCTGGTGTGGAAAGTTTTTGGGGTTGCTTGGTAAGAATTTGATGTTGGGTCAGGACCGGAAGTAGGTTTCCAGCAGGAATTTGATAATGGGCCAGGACTAGGAAGTAAGTTCAGGCAGGTATCAGATTTGGGGTTAGAATAAAGAAATAGGTTTCCTGCAAAAATGTGACTTTGGGCTAGGTCAGGCTCAGATACCTTGTTCATCCTGATAAGGCCTTAGAAAGTGGTTGAGGGGCTTGTTTATTGTCTTGCTTGTTCCTTAACCGAGAATTGACCTTATTATTTGCATGTAATTAAAATGTATAAATGTGGACTGGAAAAAAATAAACCTGCTTCAGCCAGAACTGGCTGGGGTCATGCTACAGTGCTGTCTAATTGTCTTTTTTCCTTTTAATCCTCACTCCTGCCCTGGAGAACCTGCTGACTGAGCTGGCTTGGTCAAACTGATGGATCTCTGAGTTCCAGGCTAGCCTGGTCTACAGAGTGAGTTCCAGGACAGCCAGGACTACACAAAGAAACCCTGTCTGGAAAAACCAAAAAATAAACAACCAGATAAATAAAACTAACAATGCAAGGAGGGTATGGTGTGTAAACATGAGTGGCAGAGTGGTTTTCCCCTTCTTTGTGCATGCGTGTGCAAGTGTGTGTTGTCAGGTGTGTACATGTGAGGGTATCTTCTGCTGTCCAAACACTTAAACAGCTGAGCCTCTAGCTCACAAATGACAGTATGTCATATCTGCAAATTTTCTCAGTTAAGGAGAGGTTCTTGTGCTGGAGAAATGTCTCCATGGTTAAGAGCACTGACTGCTCTTCCAGAAGTCCTGAGTTAATTCCCAGCAACCACATGGTGGCTCACAACCATCTGTAATGGGATCTGGTGTCCTCTTCTGGTGTGTCTGAAGACAGCTACAGTGTACTTATAATAAATAAACAAATAAATAAATAAATGCATCTTTTTTAAAACAAAAGAAAGAAAAAAAGAGGGTCTGGAGGGATGGCTCAGTGGTTAAGAGCACTGACTGTTCTTCCAGAGAGCCTGAGTTCAATTCCCAGCAACTATATAGTAGCTCACAACCATCTGTAATGGGATCTGATGCCCTTTTATGGTGTGTCTGAAGACAGCTACAGTGTACCCACATACATGAAATAAATATTTTTTTAAAAAAGAAAAAAGAGGAGATATTCTCTCACAGGCATCTCTCAGCATAGTGGAAGATATGCTCTTGACTTTAAAAATCAATTCTGTGAGGAAAATATAGGCTGTAGTCAAGGAGATGAGATCTTGTCACAGTGGATTTCAAGTGGATTATAAAATGGAAGAAAAGGGCCAGGTGTCAGAATCTCAGCACTGGAGAGGCAAAGACAAGAGGATCAGGGATTCAGAGCCATCCTGGGCTGCAGAGGGAATCTGGGCCATTTTGGGCTCTGGGAGGTCCTGCTCCAAATGACTGGAGCCACGGTGGGAACCGGAAGAAGAGGAAGACGGCAGCAGGCAGATGCTCAGGGCGGTGGGCCATGCTGAGGCGTGAAGATGATTCTGATGGGTGGCTCACAGGTGCCTGCGGACATGCAGGTGCTTGCGGCCATGGCCTGTGTGTGCAGGCTGAGAGACAATCCTGGGTGTCAGTCCTCACTGTCCTCCTCCTTTGAGAGAGGGTCTCTTTGGGTTTTGGTTAGCGAGCATCTGAGCCGGCTGGCCCTCAAGCCTCCAGGGATGTCCTTGTCTACATCGGAGCTCTGAGAAGATAGCCATTCATGCTACATGATTGACTTTAGTGGGGTTCTGGGGATTTAGAGTGGGGAGCCCCTGTGAGCATCTTTGCCCACCGAGCCGTGCCCCAGCCAGGACTGACACGCCTTTTAAGGAGCCATAGCACAATCTGAACTACATTTTAGAAAGGTTGTCATGGACCACAGGAAGGAAGGGAGAAAGTAAAGAATGGAAGCTACCACTAGACGATAGATTGTCCTCCTCGCCCATCCTAGGGTTTCTATTGCTGAGGCAGAACATGATGGGGGAGGGGGGAACAAGTGGGGGAGAAAAAGCTTATTTGGCTTATACTTCCATATTTCTGTTCATCATCGAAGGAAGTCAGGACAGGAACTCAAACAGGGCAGAAACCTGATGCAGAAGCCATGGAGGGGTGCTGCTAACAGGCCTTTGAAGCCTGTTATCTTACAAAACCCAGGACCACTGGCCCACCCACGGTGGGCTGGTCCCTGGCCACCAATCACTAGTTAAGAAAATACCTTCAGCTGGATCTTACACTGGCATCTTCTCATCTGAGGCTCCCTCTTTTCAGATTAGTTTGTATCTCGACTTGACGTAACACACACCTCCTTAAGGATTAGCCGGATGGGACAGGTCTGGTGTCACGTCTAGGGGCCTAGGAAGGTGGGTTCAGCTTGAGATAAGGAGCTTTTCCTTTCCAGAGTGCCGGTCAGTCCTCTAGCGCAGTCGCCAGAGCCTCGGCCGCCACCTGGATCTACTGCTATTTCTTTTTCTTCTCTTCCTTCAGATACTGGCCAGAACGTTCGGATGCTGTCAAAGTTCCTCAGTCGCTGCTTAGGCTTCCGTGCTGAGTTTCTGAGACTCTCCTCCCCACTCACCACCAGGCAGTTGCTAACACCCGCCATGCCACCTCCCATGCCACCTCCGCTCCAGCCACCCGGCTTTACCCCCTTTCTTTATCGTTCTTCCCTTCTAGGCAGCTCTGAGCCTTAGCGTTTGCCCGCCCTGGGTTATTTCCTTTTAAACTGATAAGCTGCCCTCATGCTTCCATTTGTGCAGGCTCAGAGATTCTTTTATTAATGAGCCCCAACAGGGAGCCCCATTTCCCAGTGGTGTCCTATGGTGGCTCCGTTGGGACTCTGAGATTTCTAGCAACACTTCTTTCTTCCCTTTAATGCTTTGATTGGCAGAGAAGATAAACCCACCCCTAGAAGGAATCCACAGCCGGCAACAGTCATCCAGCAGTTTTCTCGATTGGGGGGGAACTGATAGCAGAGCCTGGGGCTAGACAGTTGCCATGGATACGATTACTAGATGGGCTGGTGGTACACTTTCAAAGATGAATTAAGAGCTTTGGTTGACAAACGGGCAGATGGATGGATGGATGGACGGTGGATGGATGGATAGATGGGGTGGGGCTGGGGCAACCCCAGTACTGGGGATTCGCTTAGCAGAAAGACAGAAAATTAGTTTGTGAAGGAAACTGTAGCTACTCCATCATTTTGCAGAAGTGGCATATCCTGGACAAATTACATATCACACAATTGGCTGTTCTTTTACAGCTGCATATCTAACCCATAGACAGGGTTGCCAGATTAAGAAGAATTAAATAGGACAATAAGTAGATGAATACACTTTTCACATCATGTGCTCTGAAAGAATATTTGTGCTAAAACTTAGTCACTACTTACCGGAAGTTTAAGCTGAGCTGACTGCTCTTGCACGCACTTTTAGTTGCTAACCTTAGCAATTAAACTCACACTGAGTCTGGAAAGAGAATGATCTAGACGCATCCATCTTTCTAGCCCACGGTTCAGCTGCCAGCTTCCCGGACAATGGTGGCTGCTGCCTGCTGTGGATGCTATCACAGGAAGGATGGAGCCTTGGAGCTCTGCGGCCCTGGCTAACGTGACCAGTCTGCCCGCTAGGACTGTTCTAGGCTTACACCATTGCTAGTCCCTGCGTCTGCAGCATAAATGTCCGTGTTTTACAAGGTGGGTCGAAAGGTACCCTGGCTACAGGTTTTCACTAAAGAAAGGGGACCGGTCCCCATGTAGCCAGCTGCATGGTAGCCTGTAACTGAAAACCAGTCAGGGTTGTCGATTCAGTCTTTGCCTTTAAGGTTCCTGGAGGGATAGAGACCTGGCTCTGCACTGTGAACCTTTGCTACAGGTTTCTGGGCTATTCTCCTTTAGTCCTTAAATTTGGTTACATCAACAACAAACAGCACATGAGGTGTGTTTTACATAAAAACACAAACTGAGACAGATGACAGCAATGACAAAGTCTCACTGTGTTTCATGGGCTAGCCTAGAAGTCTTAGGCTTGAAATGTCCCTCTCCCTCCTGACTCCAGAGTGTGTCCAGAGCTAGTTTGCTTTGACTCCACCTTTCACTGGAGGGGATGTGAGAGGTGGGACTGTCATTGTGGACCCCTGAGCCAAGCCCGCAGATGACCTTTCACACTGGTCCACAGCCTTGTGAACTCGTGTGGGCTCCCGGCTAGCTACTGATTGTTTGTGACAACTAGAACCTGTCAGTCATCCTTGTTCTGAGGTTTTGGCCGAGTTAGTGTCATCTCTGCGTTCTTTGCTGGCCCACAGAACACAGCTAGACTTAAAAACAAACAGGGGCTAGCAAGATGGTTCATAAGTGTAGGTGCCTGCTGCATACCAGAGCCCCGAATTCAGCATGGCTGGAAACGGCTAGAAAAATGTATCTTGTAATCAATAACTTACCGCTAAGGAGAGCCAGGAAGCACCCTTTGCATTGTCGCGATGGCTAAGGAAACCCCATTTTATACTAGTCATCCATCTTGGTCCCTAATAACCTTTTGTCTTGGTTTCAAGTCCCCAGAGGCACGTTCCCAGCAACCCTGACAGAGTGCCACTCCCCCCTGATATATACAGCCTACCATCTGCTTTGTTACAGAATGACTGCTCCTTGTTTCTTTGTTTGCTTCCGTGACCTGCTTAGGCAGACATTCAAGGACTGTTTTGAGGTTACCGTGACATCCTACTCTCAGCAGCAGCTCACAGCAAGCTCCTGGCTTGCTTGTGCAGACTCTCGAGGTCTTTTTGTGAGCTTTGCATTTAAAAGTCCTTCTTCCCTCAGCCCACTTTGCATGGCAACCTCTTATTTGGCTCAGAGATCACCATCCCGCTAGCAGTATCAATGAACTCAACAAATTATAATTCGAGTTGAGTTGGTGGTGTTTTCCCCGGTGTGTGTGTGTGTGTGTGTGTGTGTGTGTATGTGTTCAACTCTAAAATGTCCCCATCACTTTAGACTGATCGTACCATCTGATGACTCTTGAAGAGATGCTAATATCACACAGTCACAGGGCTCTGGAGCAGCAGAGAATGATAACCACAAAGAGGCAGCACTGGAAGAAGCTGTGGTAGATTGGCGCCGTCTGCTGGCGTCACACAGACACTCAGGGAATACACTGCGCTGGGACTTCAGGAAGGCTGCGTTGTCATAAGGCGGTAACTAACCATAAAGGTCAGTCAGTTCACTGTCAACTAGTATTTGGAGTCTTCTAGGAGAGATACTGCCAGGGCAGGGCATGCGTGCCTGGGCATGCCTGGGCATGCCAGGGCGGGGCGTGCGTGCCTGGGAACTACTTGAGGAAGGAGGAGCCACCAGCTTGGGGTCCCTGGCTGAATGGAATGAGAGAAGGAAGAGCTGAACCTCTGCTCTCCTCTCTGCTTCCTCACTGAGGGCAGGCAGGCAGGCAGGCTTGGTGTGACCAACCACCACTCCCTTGGCCCCATTTTCTCCCCCAAGATGACCCAAATCCCTTCAGGGAGACAAGACAAACCTTTTCGTCCTGTGGAGGCACACACCCTTTATCCTAGTACTAGGGAAGCAGAGGCAGACAGATCTCCGTGAGTTTAGCGATTGGTCTACATAGTGAGTTCCAGGCCAGCCAGGGTACCTAGTGAGACCCTATCTCAAAAACAAACAAACAAACAAACAAACCTTTCTCCACCTGCCTTTGTCAGATGATCTATCACAACAATGAAAAAGTAACCAATGAAATAACCTTCTTAGATCCTTATCACATATATGGTCAGGCCTTGGCCAAAGCTTTGTTAAGTAGTGCCACTGTCTGTAAGGAGGCAACTTAAACTTCTTGGTGGCCATTGCCAGGAATGCGGCTCTTTGGCAGAGTCCTTGTCTAGCATACACGGTGCTTGTCAAGCCCTGGGTTCGATCCTTAGCACATCATTGGGCACAGGGATAGAAGGATCTGAGGTTAAAGCCGTCCCTGTCTATATAGTGAGTCTCAGGCAGCCTGGACAATGCGAGATGCTGTTTCAGGAAGCAAAACAGCAAACACACAAACCTCACCATGCTTTGGTGGTGTGTAAAATAATAACCCCCCCTAGATTTGAATAGTTGAGTCCGCTCCTTTTAACATTAACTGCAGCCATTTTGTATTCAGACTCCATGCTCCTCACAAGGTGAAATTAAGTTCATAGTTAGTACTTCAACTGACACTAAAGAATGCCACTCAGAAGCCAAAATATGGGGCTGGAAAGATGGCTCAGTGGTTAAGAGCACTGACTGTTCTTCTGAAGGTCCTGAGTTCAAATCTCAGCACCCACATGGTGGCTCACAACTATCCATAATGAGATCTGACTCCCTCTTCTGGAGTGTCTGAAGACAACTACAGTGTACTTACATATAATAAATAAATAAATCTTTGAGGCCAGGCAGTGGTGGTGCACGCCTTTAATCCGAGCACTTGGGAGGCAGAGGCAGATAGATTTCTGAGTTTGAGGCCAGCCTGGTCTACAGAGTGAGTTCCAGGACAGCCTGGGCTACACAGAGAAACCCTGTCTCGAAAAACCAAAAATAAATAAATAAATAAATAAATAAATAAATAAATAAATGAATAAAATAAAATAAATCTTTGAGGGGAAAAAAAGTCAAAATGTTATGGTTGAATTACTGGTACCCTGTTATCTCAATGTTCTGAAATTCCCGTTTGGCACGTGTTCACTGCCCTCCTTTCCTCCCTCAGGATCAATCAGCTTAAAGGTTAGCTGACAGTACTGTCTAGTTACTAAAAATGGTGTACCATCCCACTGCTTGTCTTGAACTTTTGAACCTGTTTTTTCCTATAAAAAGCCTGCCCTAGGGGCCTGGAGAGATGGCTCAGTGGTTAAGAGCACTGACTGCTCTTCCAGAGATCCTGAGTTCAATTCCCAGCAGCCACATGGTGGCTCACAATGGGAATTAATGGGATAATGGGATCTGATGCCCTCTTCTGGTGTGTCTGAAGACAGTTACAGTGTACTCATATACATAAAAATAAATTAATCTTTAAACAAAAAAAGCCTGCCCTGAGGACAGATTGGCGTCACAGGTTTTTCCTTCTTGTGGACCTGGACGTCCAGGATTATGGTGCGGACCCAGTAAATTATTCTTGCTTTACTGGGATTGGATTGTGTGGCGACTCCCAGACCCCACCATGGCCTAGGGTTGAAGAACTCTGTGGACTGCATGAGATAGGGTGGGGTTCAGGAGCACAAGGATACCCAGCTCACTCGAGATCTACTCACAGGGTCCAGGGGTTTGGATCTCGCCCACGTCATCACTGTTGACAACAAAATGAACACCTTTCGTTTTTCAAAATGGCTGACTTCTTCATTCAGTGCTGCAGGGTCAAAAAAAAAAAAAAAAAAAAAAAAAAAAAAAGCCAGAGCAGCCATTTAGACATTGGTATCTATGTAAGAGCTTTCCCCCCCTTTTTCTCTTTTTTTTTCTTCCTTTCCTTTCCTTTCCTTTCGCTTTCTTTCTTTCCTTCTTTCTTTCTTTCTTTCTTTCTTTCTTTCTTTCTTTCTCTCTCTCTCTCTCTCTCTCTCTCTCTTTCTTTCTTTCTTTCTTTTCTTTTGCCTAGTTTTAAACATGTTCATTCCCATTTAGTGTGTGTGTGTGTGTGTGTGTGTGTGTGTGTATACTTGTATGACTTCAGGGGCTAGCAGTCCTCAGAGGGGTCAGATCTCTCTGGAGCTGGATTTATAGGTGGTTGTGAGCAGCCCTATAATGAATGTGGGATCTCTGCGAGAGATGGCTTGTCAGAAGGTAAAGTCCTTGGGTTTCACAGAGGGCATTTCTGCCTAGCTCGGGCTTCCAGTGTGGAGGTAATTTAGGATGTATCTTCCCTTTACACTGAAGCCAGCTTGGAGGGTGGTGGGGGTGGGGTAGGGGCTCTACCTTGGGGGGCCCAAAGGCTATGGTAGAGAGGACAGGCAAGGTGGAATGCAGCTTATGAACAAGGTGTGTTGAGCGTGTAGAACAGACATGCACAAGGACAGTTGTTTGCCACTGTCCCCAACAGAAGATTCTGTCACAGGCCAGGCAGAGCCTCCCAGAGTCAGGGCTTACTGCAACACCAGGATAGTCTTACTGATGCTTGACCTTACTGAGGTGTTTACAGAGTGAGGTCAGAGGGTCCTGGCGCTCTGAGCATCAAGTGTATTTCAGTCTTGATAGGGGATTCCACACAGTGGTGTGGGCGTCCTCACTGGGGGGACACAGGGACCCGCCCTCGGATCGGGAAGCAGGGCTGAACTAAGCCTGGGGACACCACAGCCTGCTTCGATGCTGAAGCAACTTCAGATGTTTCTCTGACGTTTGTTTTTAACTCTACTAAGGAAATCTGCCCCACTTTGCTCTTTTAACTTCTCCTCTCCGCTGCGCTCACTTTGGCCTCTTTTGTGAATGTGTGTCACACGTCTAGGGCTCTAACTGGGTCACCTTTCTAAGAATGTGGGACGCTTATAATAGGCTGCATGCCTTCTGCCTGCCCCCCCTCTTGGATGCAGCTGTGTTCCCCTCGAGGCCGAAGTTCATTCCTCTCTCCCGCGCCATCTGCTTTCCTCCCACGACACCCAGGAAACACGGAAAGGGAGAATTCTGCACCATTTCTAACTAATGAAGTGTTGGCAAAGAGTACTGTGTGTTATAGAGGATTGTTTCTCTTTTTTCCCTCTATTTTCCTGACCTGTAGTCTAGCCTCCAACTAGCTACGTAGCAAAGGATGACCTTAAATGTCTGACTCTGTCTGCACCCTCCAGGTGCTGGGTTAAGGGTGTGCCCGGTTTGTGTACTGCTGGGGACTGAACTCCTGATCAGCAAGCAGTCATTTGAGCTGTATCTCCAGCGCTGTAGTCTTTCCTTCTGTCAATCCCTCTCCTTCCTTCTTCCCTTCCTGTCTTTTTTGCTATTTTTTTTTTGACAGTTTTGTTGCACAGGCAGCTTGGTTTCAGGGTCTCAAGCCTCCTTCCTCAGCATCCTGAGTAAGTACCACATCTTGCTGGATGAGATGGCTCAGCAGTTGGTTAAGAACATGTGCTATTCTTGGAGAAGCCCTGAGTTCAATTCCTGTAGTGCCTACATCAGTGGCTAACAACTTCCTGGAACTCCAGTTCTGGCCCTCTTCTGGCCTCTGTGGGTACACACACACACACACACACCCGGCCATACCTCCAAATAGTGCCACTCCCTGAGCCATGCATATACAAATCATCACAGAGGCAGAGCTACACAGTTAGACTCCCCCCCATCTCAAGACACCAAGCAAACAAGCAAAACAAAACACCCCAGGAGACCCTTGGGTCTCTACCCCCATGTGTGTTCATTAGCACACATTTTGAACTTTAGGCACTTCTCAGACCAGTTCTTCTGGGGACTCTCAAAGCAGCTGTAAACAGTGCCCCTTGTGATTATAAAGAGTTAACCAGGGACTCAGATTGCAGCTCCAGGATGAGCGCTGAGCGCTGAGCGCTTTCTACCCCTAGGTAGCTATACAATGTTCCTTACAGCTCACTGACCGGAGACTGCCCACAAGGCCTCCTCCACTTGCTGCACACTCTCCGTGATGTTGTAGATGACAACATCGCACTCCATGAGATGCGAGAGCAGGTCTTCCCGGGAGATGCCCTGAGAAGAAAAGCGACCGTCCGTCTGCATCAAGTCAACAAGGGAATCTGCGCAGCCCCCATAACCTCTACCCTGGGAGAGCCCCGCAGGGAGCGTTTGCAGAAGTACTTCTATTCAGCTGAAATCGCAGCTCTTTTAGAAATTGCAAAACGGGGGCTGGGGAGACAGCTCCGTGAGTAAGACACGTGCCTTGCAAGAAGGAAGACCTGAGTTCTGACCTCCAAACTTAGATAAAAAGGCAATGCTGGCCTCGATGGTGGTGGCTCCCACTTGTCAAGCTGAGGAGGAGGAAGTGGGGGGATCCTTGGGGCTCCCTCATGAGCCAGCCCAGCCTATGGGGTGAGCAGCAGGCCAGTGAGAGACTGTCTCAGAGGAGGAAGACAACGTTCCTGAAGAAGACACCCAACGCTGTCTTCCAGTTTCCCCACACAGGTATGCATGTGTACGTGTTACTCCAGACCCTTTAGGTCCTCTGGAGTTCACCTATCCTAAATTTGCTTAGGTGACTATAACAAAGTTTGAGACCCTGAGTGTCTTTTTTTTTTTTTTTTTTTTTTTTTTTTTTTGACACAGGGTTTCTCTGTGTAGAGCTGGCTGTCCTGGAACTCACTCTGTAGTGTCTTAAAGAACACTTGCATTACTACCATGTAGGGGACAAAGTCCAAAGCCAGGGTGTACTAAGCGTGTTTGGTTTCTTTCTTCCTTTTTAGCTCCCAGGGAGTGATAAGTGATACTTGGTCACACTAAAAAACCCTGAGATTATGCTATTTGTTGAAAGAAAAAAAAAAAAAAGCCAACTGTTTTCGAGTTGTGTGTCTCAGCTCTTAGCACACAGCTTTAACCCCTCTGGCTGGAATACAGACACTCCCTTAGTGCACACCTTTAAGGTAAAGTTAGTTTGCAGAAGGAAGCACCCATGTTTCAAAGTGAAGTTTAATGGAGTGGCAGACAAAGTGATGAATCAGAGAAAGATTTGACAGAATAGGACACGCCCAGCTCTCATGAGGAGAGGAAATGGAAGCTACTTAAGGGAGCAGTGCAAGAGAGTGGGGGGGGGGGAGGGGAAGAGAGGGAGAGAGAGAGAGAGAGAGAGAGAGAGAGAGAGAGAGAGAGAGAGAGAGAGAACAAGCTAGACACAGGTGAAGACAGAAAGAGCCAGAGAATGAGGAGCCAGAAGAACACATTGCAAAAGTTAGTATGAGGGCTGGAGAGATGGCTCAGCAGTTATGAGCACTGACTGCTTTTCTGAAGGTTCTGAGTTCAAATCCCAGCAACCCTCCCCTGCAACATGGTGGCTCACAACCATCTGTACAGCTACAGTGCACTCATATACATAAAATAAATAACTCTTCAAAAAAAAAGAGTTAGTATGAAGCCAAGAAGCTAGTCTGACTGACTCATTTTGGGGAGGACTTTGAGCCAGAACAGCTGGGTCGAACCAGCCAGTTAGAGTTCAGAAAGGGTGAGCTTATTCAGCACTAAATCTCAGAGGCTGAAAATATTCTAGCCCTGGGTAAGACTGACTGTAAGGAGGTTAGAAGCTTCTAGGGCTAGGCTAGGTGACCAAGTATGGCTCTGAGATGAGTTATGGCGGTGTATGAGAGTTACTCTTACAGCTGGCAGCGGCTGCAGCTGTGTGGCCTTGTAGAGTCATAGCTCCCTTCTCTGCCTTGATGCTCACCTTGTGTTCTCCCGCTTGTACATTCATTACAGAAAAGACCCTCTAAAAGGCTGATAACGCGGGCTGTTGTCTTAGTCAGTGTTCTACTGCTGTGAAGAGAGGCCACGACCACGGCAACTGATAAAAGAAAGCTTTTCGTTGGGGGCTTGCTTAGAGTTTCAGAATGTTAAAGCCCTTGGCCATCATGATGGGGGGGGGGGCACAGCAATAGGCAGGCGGGCGTGGCACTGGAGCAATAGCTGACAGCCTATGTTTGATCCACAAGCAGGAGGTGGAGGGGGAGAGAGAGGGGGGAGGGGGGAAGGGAGAGGAAGAGGGAGAGGGAGAGGGAGAGGAGAGGAGAGGGAGAGGGAGAAGGAGAGGGAGAAGGAGAGGGAGAGGGAGAGGGAGAGGGAGAGGGAGAGGGAGAGGGAGAGGAAAAGGGAGAGAGAGAGAGAGACTGGACCAGTGTGGGCTTTTGAAACCTCAAAGCCCAGGCACACCCAGCGGCATGCCTTCTTTGACAAAGCCACACCCCCTAATCCTTCCCAAACAGTTCTACCAACTAGGAACCAAGCATTCAAATACATCAGCCTATGGGGGGCCATTCTCATTCAAACTACCACGTATGTGTTGACCTCCTAATTCCTAGTATTTCAGTCTGCAGCCTTACTTGAAGACAGTGTCTTTGAATTTCAGATGGCTACATGGCCTCACATAGTAGAACACTTGGCTCTCAGATGCTGGCTGGTACACCATTTGTACTGAGGGAACCTGTACGTGGCATTCTTCTGGTTTTACCCCCTAAGTGCTGGAGTACAGGTATGAGCCACCAGGACCAGCTGCGGGACAGATCTCAGTAACACCTTTCTCACTTTTTGTTTGTAATTGATGTAGACATCTTAGTCAGGGTCTCTGCTGCTGTGGTGAAACACCACAACCAAAAGAAAGTTAGGGAGGAAAGGGCTCATTTGGCTTACACTTCCACATTGTAGCCTAGCATTGAAAGAAGCCAGGACAGGAACTCAAACAGGGCAGAAACCTGAAGGCAGGAGTGGATGCAGAGGCCGTGGAGGGGAATGTCACTTGCTGGCTTATTATCCGTGGCTTTCCTCACTCTGCTTTCTTACAGAACCCAGAAGAACCAGCAGCCCAGGGATGAAACCACCCACACTAGGCTGGGCCCTCCCCCCATCAATCACTAATTTAGAAAATGCCCTACGGCTGGGATCTTATGGTGGCATCTTCTCTATTAAGGTTCCCTCCTTTCAGATGATTCTAGTTTGATATAAAACTAGCCAGCACAGTAGGCTAATGAGTTAAATTTTCAGGCGTGGACAGGTTATTGGGTGCACAGAGATCTACAGAGGGTTCAGAGAGGACAGATCCAAGTAGACAGAGAGGTTACCCTGGGAGAGAAAGCACCTCTTCTAGGGGTACAAAAATGTCTCCCAGTGAGGACAGGGTTCAATTTGTCAGGCGAAGTTTGCACAGCTGCTCCATAGGCAGAGAGATACAAGGCATTAAGTCCCCAGGAGCTCATTACCCCCACACTATTCCTCCTTCCTGTAAGGTATATTCACAGGGCCTCCACAGAGAGATTTTTTTATGAGTTTGGAGGTAAAGACTACAGCAATCTCTTCCAAGAATTCCTCATTTAAATTCCTTGCTTTGGCCCCAAATTTAAAGTGGAGACATTGTGGTATCCTCTGTCAGAGTAGGAAGGTGTGGAAGGTGTGTCCTGGGCTGGGGAGATGGCCCAGAAAGTGAAGCGCTTGCACAATAGTGAGGCCTGTGTTCTGACCCCAAGCACCCATGCTGAGCTGCTTGGCTTGCGGCAGTTTGCAGCAGTGTGCATAGAGATGTACGCGGTAGCATGGAGAGATGGGGGGGGGGGGGGGTAGAAGAACCCTGGGAGCGTGGGAGCGCGTGGACCAGCTCGCCTGGTATAGGCAGCAAAACCCCTCAAAGCCACCCTGCCTGACACCTAGTGCCAGGCAAAGACCAGCTCTTCCGACTTCTGCATGCCCACTGTGGCATGCACGCCTACATTTGTGCACAAGGGTGAAAAACAAAGATTAGAAAAAAGAAAGAAAGGAAAGGAAAGGAAAGGAAAGGAAAGGAAAGGAAAGGAAAGGAAAGGAAAGGAAAGGAAAGGAAAGGAAAGGAAAGGAAAGGAAGAAAGATGGTGCACCTGGAGAGATGGCTCAGTGGTTAAGAGCACTGGCTGCTCTTCCAGAGGCCCCAGGTTCAATTCCCAGCAACCACATGGCAGCTCACAACTGTCTGTGGCTCCTGTTCCAGGAGATTCGACACCCTCACACAGACATACAGGCAGTCAAAAAAACAAAACAAAATAAAACAAAACAAAAAACCACCCATGTACATAAAATACAAATAAATAAATTACTTAAGAACAGATATTTCCCATGTCCCATCATGGAGCAGACTGCTAAAGGGCTGCCAACCAAAGGGGCCCTGTCCTTGTCAAGTCCCAGGGAAAGCCACGGTAGCTTACCGAGTATGTCTCCACAGCGAAGTCCGGCCTGCCGCTCTCTGGCTTGGCCAAGGTGCCCACGATCTGGAAGGTGCCTTCCTTCACCTTTGCGGTGGGAGCTTCTGGAGCTGCAGCTGACTTCGTCTCATCCTCCTCCTCCTCCTCTTCTCCAATCTCCTCCAGTGAAGCCCCAGCGACACAGTTAGCCAGGAACTGCAAGACAGCAGGCGTGTCCCTGGGGCTAAGCAGAGGATTGTCCAAGGGAAACTCATTCCAGTGAACGATGGTTCTGGCTCTTGCCTTTCCCGCAGACCCCATAGGCTGAGCATAAGCCCTGTGCATCACAGCAAGGTTGATATGATGATGCCCCACAACACAGGACAGTGGCTACATATGAGAGGACATTGAATAGCCGGTGACACAGATGGAGAGAGGGTCAGCAACTGCTTGCTTTAGCAGTAGGCAGAGCTGGGCTCTGGTGCAAATGTTTGTCTTGTTCAGTTGGAACACAGATGTGCCTTATATACGAGCCCCCGAGGTGATTTAAAATCATTTTGTCAGCTGGGATGGTGGTACACACCCTTAATCCCAGCACTCAGGAGGCAGAGACAGGTAGATCCCTGAGTTTGGGGCCAGCCTGGTCTATAGAGAGAGTTCCAAGACAGCCAGGGCTACATAGAGCAACCCTGTCTCAAAAACAACATAAAAAGAAAAAAAATCAGTTTTCTTATCTTTTACTCCACCCCGTTTTCTTTCTTCTTTCTTTCTTCTTTCTTTCTTTCTTTCTTTCTTTCTTTCTTTCTTTCTTTCTTTCTTTCTTTCTTTCTTTCTCTCTCTCTCTCTCTCTCTCTCTTTCTTTCTTTCTTTCTTTCTTTCTTTCTCTCTTCCTTTCCTCTCTCTCTCTCTCTCTCTCTCTCTCTCAGCAACATCTCATTTTAGGCTGGACTTGAACTTGCTATGTAGCCGAAGATGACCTCAAGTCCTAATGCCCCTGCCTCCACCTCGTGCTTGCCAGGATCACAGTCACACACCACCATATCTGTTTTGTGCCTGGTAGGCAGCAGCACGCTGCTGGCTCAGCTATATCCCCAGCTTACATCTGAATAATGAAAAACTGATGACATTAATTTTAAAGCTTTATTTTAGTACTGGGGATCAAATGTAGTTCCTTGCATGTGCTAGCCAAGATCACTACCACAACTGTTAGCCCTAAATATTCTATTTGATCTAATAAATCCAAACATATTATTTATCAGTATAATATGGAATCAATATAAATTATTAGTTATGGTGTGCATTAAGCACAGAGCTTCTCATATGCTAGCAAATGCTCTACCACTGAGATGTTTTCCAGACTCTAAAAACTGATGAGCTAATTACTCCTTACTTTTTTTTAGACAATTTCTCACAATGTAGCTCAGGCTAGCCTCAGGGATTTTTTTAAAGGAATTATTAATTTTATATATGAATACACTGTCACTATCTTCAGACACACCACAAGAGGGTATCGGATCCCATTGCAGAAGGCTGTGAGCCACCATATGGTTGCTGGGAATTGAACTCAGGACTTCTGGAAGAGCAGCTAGTGCTCTTAACTGCCGAGCCGTCTCTCCAGCCCCTAGCCTCAGGTTTTGAATGCTGGCACTGCGGGATTGCAGTCTTCTTTTGTCCAGCACTGGTCTCTAGAATTCAATTGCATTTACTTTTGTTTACAGTGCTTGTCCTTGGGGACTAGACACAGTGAAGTGTTCAGAGGACACCTGCGGCCAGTAGCCGCTCTTACTGAATAATAAAATAGCACTAAAATTTATTTATTTATTTATCTTTAAAGACTCAATCTGTAAAGTAGAACTTGTATCTCAGTCTAGTGTCCATTAAGAAAAAACAGAAGCCATTATGGAACCAGGACGACCAAGATCGAAAGAGAACAAAATGAAACCGTCGGAAAAAGAAAAGAAAGAAAAAGGAAAAGCCAGCACTTGATAAAGTATATGTTCAGTTGTGAAGAGAGCTGCCTCTGGGTGTCTCCACACCTCTCTTCTGTATCCTTACATTTGAAGGTTGCTTGCTCGCTCGCTCGCTCGCTCGCTCGCTCGGATGAAAGCTTCCTGTCAGGTGGAAAGCACACATTTCCATTTGCATCCCTTTCTGCCTGTTCCAGGGCTACAGTTGTGTCAGGGCTACAGTTGTGTAGCCGTCCCGCAGGCCCCCGCCTCTCGGTGATCCATGCCAGAGTTTAATTGTGCCACAACTGGTCATCTGGCGACTTGCTTTAATGAGTCACTAGGGGGTTTGTTTCCACAGACTCATTTTTGACCATCTAGAGAGGCAGGAAGCCTGAGGGCTAATCCCCTCTGCTACTTCATTATCAGTGCAGCAAGGGTACCTCATCACCCTGGATGTCCCACAAGCCGGCAGATTCCTCATCCCAAGGAATCCAGAGCCCCCAATGACAGGGCCTCTGCAGGTGTGTGCCAAGACTTTTTTTAATTCATTAATTAATTTATTTATTGGTTTTTTTTTTTTTTTTTTTTTTTGAGATAGGGTTTCTCTGTGTAGCCCTGGCTGTCCTAGAACTCACTCTGTAGACCAGGCTGGCCTCAAAATCCACCTGCCTCTGCCTCCCAAGTGCTGGGGTTAAAGGCATGCGCCACCACTGCCCGGCATCAAGATTTATTTTTATGTGTATGAGTGTGTGTGCATGTGTGTTTGTGTGTGTATGTGCGCATGCCATGTGCATATGAATACAAGGGGCCAAAAGAGGCATTGGATCATCTTGGACTTGAGTTACAGACAATCTGGACTGCCATATGAGTGCTGGGAATTGAACCTGGGTCTTTTGGAAGAGCAGTCAATGTTCTTAGCCATGATCCATCTCTCTACACCCTAAAACATGGCTGTCTTTTGACGAACAATTTAGAATGATATCTCCTAGGTTCTCTCTTGGGATCGCGTGCGTGTGTGTGTGTGTGTGTGTGCGCGCGCGTGCATGCGTGTGCTCAGTTTCTACATGGATGATGGGGGCCAGACCTCAGGTCCTCATACTTGTGCCTCAAGTAAGGTCTCCTGCAAAGTCATCTCCATAACGCTCCTGGAGGTAAGGAAGCTTAATGGGACCTGATCAGAAATTGTGCCTAGCAGAAAACAGATGCTTCCAAAAACGGTAGATGGTTGATTCATGGATGACATAATGGCAGGACTTACACTTTGTCTGCTCCAGGTCCCGCCCCTAATACCTAAATGCTCTGCGCAAGCCCTTTCCTCTCTTGAGCCTCGTTTTCACCATATTAAAACACCTGGGTTTCCAGGAAGGCGCCTGTTTAGGGACAGGTCCTGGAGGCACTGATGTGCTAGGATTGGAATCTTCCCCCGGGCAGGCTCCTAACAGCCAGAGACGCAGGCCTTTGCTGTGTAGACCGGGGACACACACGGAGGATTGAGGAGACCGGGGACACACACCGAGGATTGAGGGCCAGTTTGGCTCCGGTCACCGCTCACCTTTCCTATGTTTCCACTGCTATAGGTGTCCAGATGGTTTATGAACACTCTTTGTATCTTCAGAACTTTTTCGGTCGTCGCAGGAACTTCCTCTTCAGCCATGGTGGAAGCTGTCGTAGTAGTTGCTAAGGTGAAAGAGTCCTATCGGTTGCTAAGGAGGAGAGGCTGGGCTTTGGAAGGCTGAAAGGGTCAGGCTCCCTGAGGCTTGGCTCCCGCTTTAAGTGGGGCGTGGTTCGCTTTTGGGCGGGGCATGTCCTGTGGTGAGGGCTCTGGATAGGACACAGCTCGGGGGGGGGGGGGGAAGGGTCCGTTGGGGGCGTGGCTCAGGGTCTGGCCTGGGCGTGTCTTAAAGGGCGGGGCTGCAATCACTGGAGAGTGCTTATCCCAGTCGAACTGTGTCTGCCTTCTGCACATCTCCTGTAGGATCCTCCTCTCGGGTTAACAAACTGTAAAAAAAAAAAAAAAAAAAAAAAAAAAAAGAAGTTTCCACGAGTTTCGGGGTCAAGGACCACAGCGTGAGAGGCCACTGCCACACCCTGTGCAGCCCAGTTGCTGCTTGGTGCACAGGGTTCTACTGGCTTACGGGTTTAACCCAGGTTGCCTTCTGTTGCTGTCATAGTGCCAGATCAAACTTTACAGGTTGTAGACCATCATCCAGAGAAGTCAGAGCAGAAGGCACGAACCTGGCTGGAGGCAGGAACTGAAGCAAAAAGACCGTGAGGAACATGGCTTACGGCTTGCTCAGCCTGCTTTCTTAGAGAACTCAGGATCAGGGACAGGATGCCCACAGTGATCTGGGTCCTCCTCTATCAATGAAGAAAAGCACCACAGATAAGCCTGTGGGCCATTCTTGTGGAGGCATCTTCTCAATTGAGATTTCTCTTCCCAGATTGTTTTACCTAAAGCATTTTTAGAATTTTTCCTGCGGATTTGGTGGAGGTGCTTAGAGGGACCTAGGACCTGCCCAGGAATTCACACACAATCATGAAGTTTACACTCAGACTATTTAGACACTAAGTCTTCTTTACGAATGAGAATACTCATGCAGTTGCTGAAATAAGAAAATAGCAGGTTGTAGGTGAGATTGCTCAGAGGGTAAAGGAGATGCCATCGAGCCTTACAATGTGAGTTCCATCCCTCTGTCTCAGAGAGACCGGACTCGAGCAAGCTGTCCTCTACACGCATGCCAATCTTCTCACACCCCTCCCCACAAATAAATGAATGCAGTAAACAACAACGTTTATTTTGTTTTTTTTTTTCAAAAGTTGTGGTGGTTTATGAATACAGCCGGCTTGTTTTGTTGGAAGAGTCCAACTGCGTTGAAATAGTTTTAAATACTAACTTGTTAAATCTAAATACATTAATTTGTTCTATGTAAATATGCATGCATACATAGAAATTAAATATTTATTTTTATATGTATGCATGTTTGCCTGCATGAATGTCTCTATGCCACACGTTTGCCTGGTGCCATCAGAGGCCAGAAGAGACGCTGCTGGATCCTTGGAACTGGAGTAACAGAGAGAGCTATGGGGCACTGTGTATTAAGAACCACACTCAGGTCTTCTGCAAGAGCAGCCAGTGCTCTTGCCTGCTGAGCCATCGCGGGCCTATTGATTTTATTATAGCAATTGCTGTATCATTCATTCCATTACTTCTTTTCCTCTGCATGCGTGTCACTACCAAGTGTGTGTGGTGCCTTTTATTAAGTACTGGAAAGTCCAAGAAGACTGTTGTGCTCCAATGGCTACTCAAGTTTCCCGTCAGTGCAAGTCAGCAATGCTATACCTAAGGGAGTTCTGAAGTCAGTGTGGCCTGTTCCCAAGCGTCTGTTTCCTCCACTGTTTGCCTAATAGGAACCAAGCAGCAGGTTTTGCTCATGAACACTGGAGGGAACACAGGGCATCCTGTGTAGAAGGCACTGAGGTTAGTCCCAGGGCCAGCAGCTGACTTGCTGTGTGGTAAGCAGGACAGGAGGAGAGGTAGGCATGTCCTTGTGGGAGATGAAGCCTCTGCTCTCTCCACGGACACACTCGGGGCAGACAGACTAGCAGGAGCTGTGCAGCCAGTGGAAAACTCACATCTGTTACTTGTCTGCACATCATATATGAGCTCTCTCTCCCCAAGCTACAGCTCCAGGCCTGAATTCTCCCCTTGCATTGCAACAAATACAGTGTAACATGAGCATTGTCTTCCTTAATGCCTAGCGATTAATATTTTAATGTTTAATTTCACTTCCTCTTCTGTGTCTATCAGTGCATTTTATAGCCTAGGTTTTTGTAGTGTAATCCTGCCTCCATGCCACCCTTCCTCAGTTTTTTTGTATGTTTTTGTTTGTTTGTTTTTTGTTTTTTCAAGACAGGATTTCTCTGTGTAGCTCTGGCTGACCTGGAACTCACTCTGTAGACCAGGCTGGCCTCAAACTCAGAAATCCACCTGCCTCTGCCTCCCAAGTGCTGAGATTAAAGGTGTGCGCCACCACCGCCCGGCCTTCCTCAGTTTTAAACATTGCATATATCTCTCAGAAAGACACAATGTAATTTAGCATTCTTCTATGATTTTCTTTTTTTTTAAAGATTTATTTATTTATTATATGTAAGTACACTGTAGCTGTCTTCAGATACTCCAGAAGAGGGTATTAGATCTCATTACAGATGGTTGTGAGCCACCATGTGGTTGCTGGGATTTGAACTCAGGACCTTCAGAAGTACAGTCAGTGCTTTTAACCTGCTGAGCCATCTCTTCAGCATCCTGTGGGTTTTTTGTTTGTTTATTTGTTTGTTTTTTTGGATTTGTGTTTTTTTTTTTTTTTTTGAGACAGGGTTTCTCTGTGTAGCCCTGGCTGTCCTGAAACTCACTCTGTAGACCAGGCTGGCCTTGAACTCAGAAATCCACCTACCTCTGCCTCCCAGAGTGCTGGGATTACAGGTGTGCGCCACCACCACCCGGCTCCTTTCCACCCCCCCAGTGATTTTTCAATCGAGGAAAACAAAACTGTGCAGCCATAGTCTGTTGACTCATTGATGTCTCAAGGTTTTAAAATTAATTTACTTCTTTTATTCCTCTAAGATTTGTTTATTATATTTATATGAATACACTGTAGCTGTTTTCATGCACACCAGGAGAGGGCATCAATCTCATTACAGATGGTTGTGAGCTACCACGTGGTTGCTGGGATTTGAACTCAGGACCTCTGGAAGAGCAGTCAGTGCTTTTAACTGCTGAGCCATCATCTCTCCAGTCCTTTGGAATTGGTTCTTAACTTCCATGTTGTGAGTCCCATGGATTGATCTCAGGCTGACAGACTTGGTGGCAAATCCCACCGTCGGGGCCATCCTAGCAGCCAGAATTCATTACTTTTTTATTTTTTGAAAGTTTAAGATGGCCTCCCAATTTCCCAAGTTATCCTTCAATCTGTGATGGCAAGGGGCCTGGATTGTAGGCATGTGGGAGGGGCCTGGATTGTAGGCATGTGGGAGGGGCCTGGATTGTAGGCATGTGGGAGGGGCCTGGATTGTAGGCATGTGGGAGGGGCCTGGATTGTAGGCATGTGGGAGGGGCCTGGATTGTAGGCATGTGGGAGGGGCCTGGATTGTAGGCATGTGGGAGGGGCCTGGATTGTATGCACTTGGGACCTTCCCTGGCCCCTGAAGCTTAGTAGAGGGTTTGGTTAGTCAATAGCACGCTGCCCGGTTAAAGTGCCTTTCATTAAATCCTGGCTATGTTAAGACAACTACAAATTAACCCAAGAAATGGCATTGGTAAATTATTTTTATCTGGTCCATTAGTGGTGCTTGCTTTTAATCCCAGCACTTGGGAGGCAGAGGCAGGGGAATCTCCCAGTTTGAGGCCAGCCTGGTCTACAGAACGAGTTCTAGGACTGCCAGAGCTACCCAGAGAAACCCTAACTTAAAAACAAAAACAAGACCTGGACTGTGGTGGCGCATGCCTGTAATCCCAGCATCCTGGGAGGCAGAGGCAGGCGGATTTCTGAGTTCAAGGCCAGCCTGGTCTACAGAGTGAGTTCCAGGACAGCCAGGGCTATACAGAGAAACCCTGTGTGTGTGTGTGTGTGTGTGTGGGGGGGGGAATCCAAAAAACAAACAAACAAAGCAAAATTGTTTTTAAAAGATGTGTGGGAGTAGGCTCTCCCCTCCCACCGTGATGTGGGTCCGGAGATCCCACCCAGGCTGGAGGCAGTGCTTCCTTCCACTGAACCATCTTGCCTGCCGCGGCCCAACTATTTTAAATTTTCTCACGTTACCAGCGGAGTCAAGCACCTCTCACATTTTATTTTTGAGCCCCCCCCCCCATTTGGAACCCCTTTTAAGTGGTCACCTAACAGTTTTCACTTTTCCTCCCCTTTGAATTGTCTAAACTCATTTGTCTGCTGCTGTAATTCTACTTTCGGGTCTCATTAGCCTGGCTGACCCCCGTCCCTCTGCAGCTCCCTGTGTCCACCTCCACCTCCCAAGTGCTCAGGTCAGGTGTGCCGCCATGCTCAAGTTCAAACTGATTTGAGTCAGATGATTTTTTTTCCTTTAGAAGTAAAACAAGGCTTAATTTATATGGTTAATCTTAAAAACTGGCTTAGCTTAGGATGGAGGTCTGCCTGTGCTCACACGTGTGTGTCTATGTGTGTGCATGTGTTCACTGATCCCCTGTACAGAGCCATATTGGGGCAGTCGTGCACTTGGTCGGTCGGAGTTTGACTTTGGTCAACGACAATCCCTGGCTTCGGGCAGGAATCTGCCTATTAGGACATAATAGGGAAGTAGGTTAAAGCAGGAATTTTTATTCAAGCGTGGAGTGCTAGTAAAGGTTAAATTCATTGTTCCTCCAGGTCTAGGAATTCCTGAATTAAGCAGGTGACCCACCGAGCTGCTGGAGCAGTCAAGACCAGGACCTCCAAGAGAAGCTAGACAACTTCCACTGGAACTCAACCGGGAGTCTGGGGGGGAAGGGTTTGCCCAAACTGTTAAAAGGTCTGGCACCATTAAAGTTTCCTGGCCCTTATTTCTTTTTGCACCTTCCCTATCCATCCCTCAGCTTCTGTTCCAGCTACCCACTTCGTAATAGCTGCAGGCAGCTATGGAATCCAACAATCCCCTTTATTCCAAAGAATAAAGAAAAGAACGATTCCCTTCACTCACTTCAACTCAAAACATAGCACTGGTGAATTTAAAAAATGTTGGCACAGACCTTGGAATCAGTCACTCATCACAAAATAAACAATTTCAATTTTTAAACATGACCTGTCTATACGCAACTCAAAATAGAGTAAACAATTTTATTCAAACTCCACAGACATCATTTTTTAAAACATTAGCCTGAGATTAGGCACAAGCAACCTGAGGTTGGACTTCACTGTGCACACCGCAGGCCGCCAGGCATCCCGCCAGACAGAGCCTGGCTAAGCCAGGCTCAAACACCTGGTGAACTCTCAGTGGCATCACCGATGTGGGCCGAGCTCTACCAGATCTGATCTACGTGAGCATTTTGAATTTTTAAAACTGTTTTGATCCTCAGGACTGAAGTGGGTGCTTGCTTACCCTGACAGGCAAGGAAGCACCTTCCCCTTCCCTCCCACGGTCTTCAGAGGCTAAACATGCCCACTAGAGACTAAGGACAAAAACATCTGCACATGCCCAGTGTACGGAGGTGCGCCCAGATGCAGATGGTGGCTAATCATTCCCAAAGCAGCTGCTTTGGGTGACAACTCAAAGAACAACACCAGGTCCTTTCTGTTTGTTGCATACTGGAAAACATGCAGCAGCATGAGGACTTTATTAAGTTTATAAACACCAGGGACTGTAATAAAATATAAAATACAGAGCATCTCTTTTTGAAATATCAAGTTTCGGAATGCTTCGTTCATCCTTTGGTTTCAAACCATACAATGCACTCGTGTTTACACTGTTCAAGTGGCAATGAGACAGAGTGCTGTCCAACTGCTGGGGAAGAAGGGGAGGAATACCAAAGCACTGCTTTATAGAAAGTAAGCATTGAAGCAAAAATACTTTCTGAATATATATGTGCATATATATATATATATATACTGTACATTGTAAACAAACATTCGGAATAAGAATCAACACAGGCCCAAATACCGTTTCCTAGGCAACCAGGATCTTCTTCCTTCGGAGTGATCCACAGCGGAGGATGAGGTGGGCCTGTTCTCTACTTGCTCGTGTGCTTAGGTATTGTGGAGACGAGTAATTGTTACATTCATTTGCTAATGGTCTGTCCGCTCTAGGTCGGCTGGCTGTTGCAAACAAGGAATGGAGAACTATTTCTGTCCCTGCCTTTCATTTTATCCTAGTTAAATAACAGATAAGCAATTCATCTTCAGCAGTCCATTTGGTAATGTAAGTAGATTAAGTACAGCAGTAAATTTCAAAATTTGTGCAGGGGAAACTAGTTGACTGTTTCCAATAAGGCCAGTAACAAAATAACCACTACAAAGTCAGTCCAAGCTAGTAGTAAACCCCTGATTTAGCAGGCTGAATCCAGGTCTGAAAGTTAGGTGATTCTAATTTCTATGTCACTGTGCAAATCTAGAACTTTCTATGTAAAAGAGTGCTGGCAACGCTGAAGCCCTGTAATAAGAGAATGAGGTGCTGATTAGGGGTTGAAATGCAGAGTGGCTGTGTGCAAAACTCAGAATGACAGTGTCAGGGCCGTGGTCTCCAAATCCCCTTCATGAATCTGAGACTGAGACACTTAGAGTCAATCATCCTGTGAGTCAGAAGCCTACATGTGAAGGAATGGCGCACACATAAAGCTGACGATGCACTTTCTACAATGATTATATGCAAGGGGGTCAAGTCTTATGTTAGACTCTGTACCAGCAGTGGCCCCATTAGGAGGAAATGAGTCACGACTGTCCATCTCGTTTCAAAGCTTCCAGTCTCTGAAGGAGTGCGTTTCCAAATGCTTCCCGGTAGGCAGGGCTGAGCGTATCCAACAAGGAGTAGACTGTCTCATGGTAGGGGGTTTGCAAATGATCCTCCACCTGGTCAAAAGCATAGCCCACCACCTACGAGAGAAGAGCAGCAGTGAGCAGTCGTCAGCTTCTGTCCTGGCATAGAGGGCACGAGCCAGGTGTCTGGAGGGTCCGTGCAGTGACACCATTTCTCAGCAGATGACATGCATTTCAGATGTTAGCCACCTATAAAGTAGCTTAGAGCACAGGCCCACTACCCAAGATGTGCTTCTCCCATGGCTCTTTTTTTTTTTTTTTTTGGTTTTTTTTTTGGATTTGGTTTTTTCCGAGACAGGGTTTCTCTGTGTAGCCCTGGCTGTCCTGGAACTCACTCTGTAGACCAGGCTGGCCTCGAACTCAGAAATCCACCTGCCCCTGCCTCCCAGAGTGCTGGGATTACAGGCGTGCGCCACCACCACCCGGCTCCCCCCATGGCTCTTTAAGAGGTTTGGTTTGCTCACTTTTGTTTTGTTTTGTTTTTTTCCCAAGTGTTAAAATCTTGAAAATGACATAATAAAAATTATTATCATTGCTTTTAAGATGGGGTTTCTCTGTGTAACCTGGCTATCCTGAAACCCAGTTTTTAGACTAGGCTGGCCTTGAACTCAGAGATCCACCTGCCTCTGCTTCCCCATGATTAAACATGTGTTCCACCATGCCCTGGCTCTGAAAGCATTTTGTATCCTTAGGTATATGTGAGCCTGTGTGCACTTGAGTGCATATATCCATGGAGGGCAGAGGAGAGGAGCGGCTTCCTGGAGCTGCAGTCACAGTCGCTGTGAGCTGCCTGACCTGTGGGTGCTGGGAATCAAACCGCACAAGAGAAACATGCGTTCCTAACCATGGGCTCTCTTTCCAGGACCCACCCTCACTGAGTCCCACACATACTGATGATCTCCCGTGCAAGGTACCTTCTTGCAATACAATACTGATGAAGCCTCTCCAGTTCAGCCTGCTGCTGAGAACTGAACTATTAAGCATTTCTTCCCGCCTTTTTAATAAATAAAAATATAGGGTCTCACTATACAGTCCTGACTGGCTTAGTCTGAGAGGTCTACCTGCCTCTGCCTCCTGAGTGCTGGGATTAATGGACTGTATCACCATGCCCAGCCTCTGATATCTTTAAAAAAATTAAAAATATTGTACAAACACACACACACACACACACACACACACACACACACACACACACGGCATATCTATGGAAGTCAGACGCTAAGTCTGCGAAGTTCTCTCTCTCTTGTGGGTTCTGGCCTGTACAACATACCACCTAGCACACGGCCCCTGCTCAACGTCTAGTTTGGAAGGAGGGATGTGAGCGAGTTCTTTCAGCCCAGTAACCACAAGGGTGTCCCCTGGAGAGAGCCCATCTAGGGGACATAGCTACAGGAAGGGAAGGAACTCGTTTGGGTGGCAATGATTAAAGCAAACGGAATCAATTCTTTTGAAATGTATTTACTCCCTCGAATTCAACTGTTCTTTGTTGATCAAAAATTTACTACCAAAATTTTGGGGAAAATATTTTGTATTTTTTTGAAGATACTCATGTCTGGTTTTTAATGTAATGTTCCTCTTTATCCTTTCTGATAAAATGATAAAGATATGCTTTTTTTTTATTACTTCTAAAAATAAAAGTGAGTTACCCTGAGTCCTGCTTCTGTGAGCTCCAGGCAGTATCTAGTCCTCTCCTTTGTCTCCACGTTGATGTAAGCCACATCATCTGCGCAGGGCAGGCTTTTGGAGACAAACATGGTGTTGACAGCAAAGAGAACATCGTTTACAACTGCCTCAGCCTCCAGCTGCATGTCCTTCATATCCGTTCCTTCAAGTCCATTGAGCTCAGAGCCTTCTTCAAATCCAGACATAGTGCTGAGCTCCACTGGATTATAGTCTGTTTCCATTCTGCAAGAAAGTAGCAACAGATTTTTTTTTTTTTTTAATGGAAAGACATTCAAACTGGACAAGGGCAGAAAGCAGCAGCATTCTTCACCAAAGTTCAAGAGAACAGTCTCTAGGCCACAAACAAATCTCCTCCCCTGAAACCTCTTGAGCCACCTTCCAAATCACCTTCGGCACCTATGTGTCTCCATGCTCTTACTAGTATAGCCCATTAAGTCCCACTGAAAGCACCACCGCTGTCCTAATCCAAAGCTCCAAAGTCCACACTCCTCTGAAGAGAAGCACGATCTGCCCATCAATACTAGCTTTCCTACCCTTATTAAACTTTTGTCAGCTCATTGTCTTAACACGCATTTTCTTGAGTGAATACCTTTTTGGAGGCTTATAAAATATTTTTGTCAAGTTCACACCGAAGTGAAAAAGAACCCAGTTTGTTTGAAAGCACACCTAGATCTAAGAAATATAAGTTCACACCTATATCTAAGAAAATGGATGATGGTATGCACCTAAAATCTAAAATGGTGTTACTGTACTCCTTTGAACATGTCTCCCTTACTCAGCTGATACACTGCTTAATGATATGTTTGGCTTTATAGATGTGACCATTTAATATAGTTTAAAAACTCAGTTTGATCCACTGTTCAGGGGTTAGGAATAAGTACTTTCACTGACTTGACCCTGATTTGATTTAAAAAAAAAAAAGAAAGAAAAGAAAATCTGTTTGGAAGGTTTTGGCTTCTAAGCACCACGTCACGTCCTTACCTTGGTAATTAAGAACAGTTACAGACATCAGAATAACCGTTATACGAAAAAGATGTTCATAAAGCTCTCTCAGCAGGAGTCCGGCACTGGCGGGAGATAACCTTATAGGCTGGTAGAGTAATGGGTAACAATCAGCCCCAAGTTACAAAAAGACGGTACCTAGGGGACTTCATGCATCCCTTTGAGAATGATGTGGAAGATTTAAAACTTCTGACAATGATTTATTTGTGTGTGTGTGTGTGTGTGTGTGTGTGTGTGTGTGTGCAGGGGCCAATGGAGGCCAGAATAAGGCGCTGGCTCCCCTGGGGCTTGAGTTGCAGGTGGTCATGTCACCGTGTGGGTGCTGGGAGCTGACCCAGGCGGGCTTCTCTTGCTTGCTTCCCCATTTTTCCCTTGTCTAGTCACCCCATTTTCCGAGGGGAATCAGATGCCTCTTCCTTCCTGAGTGGAGTCAGCAGGTGATGTGGCGAAGACTGACTCCACATTTGGTGTTGTTGTTTTTTGTTTTGTTTTTTCAAGACAGGGTTTCTCTGTATAGCCCTGGCTGTCCTGGAACTAACTCTGTAGACCAGGCTGGCCTCGAACTCAGAAATCCGCCTGCCTCTGCCTCCCAAGTGCTGGGATTAAAAGCGTGTGCCACCACTGCCCAGCTGGCTTTAGTTTTTTATTGCCTACTTTAATAAAGGTTTTCAAACGCTTCAATACCCCTTCTAGCCCACTGTCTAAAGGTAGGGGAGAAAAGATGGTAAATTGGACAAGGGGATATTGACCTGTTTAGAAGTAGTTCTTTTGGGGGTGATTCTGATCTCTGTTTGTCAGGATACCAGTAGTTCAGATCAGCAGGTCAGGATACCCAACAGTCCAGTTCAAAAGTGTCACCAAACACAAATCAGCTACTGCAAGACAATCCAGCAAAAACTTGCTAGGACTCCACCAAACTGACACAAGTCAACAAAAATGACCAAAAACAGTGGAAATGCCATAAATGTTCTCAGCCATGCCTCTCTCAAAATAAAAATCAACAAAAAACCAAGACCACAGAGAGTTACAGGACAAACAAGTGCCCCATCACTGCCCACTGTGCCATATTTATACTCTTTCCAAACATCACCTGTCCTCCCACCGTCCTGCCTCAGCAACATTCCACATGAGTCTGCATCACATGACACAACCCAAACTTTCATTTCAGTGTCCTGACCTCGCTGGCAACAGAAAGGGTGCTCCGTGATTTGGTGGCAGTCCAAACTCACACAGCAGCTGCTCTCACTCTCTAACAGCTTTACAGTAGACATTGAAAATACAGAACCTTTTATGTGTCATGAAGAAAGTGGTGGGCACAAACGTTTTGTAGAATTATCAATATGTGGCTGCTATTAGCTTCCTATTGCTGCGGTAACAAATGACCACAAACCTGGTGGCTGGGAGCAAATAACCACCAACTCGGCGGTGAAAGCGGTACCTTTATTTCCTTACAGTTCTGAGGTATGAAGCATAAAACCAAGATACTGGCACAGTTTGTTGCTTCTGAAGGACTCAGAGAACAGAACACTTCCTGGTGATTTCCAAAGTCCAAAGGCTACTTGGCTTCCAATGCACCTGTGTCCTCTGTTCTCCAAGGCTGCCCTGGCTATGGCTGCCACTGAGTGCCAAATCTCTTGGCAGACCAGCCAGTGGCCTGGTGGCAAAATGACTATATTGGAACAACTTCCTTGAGGGAAGGCCCGTCCTCAGCCCTCAGTGTGGATTTGCCTTTGCTGCATGCAATGCTTCTCCCTAAACTGCCACTTACAGAATCTATTGTCCACTGTCATAGCATTACACACAGCCTTCTGTTACAGAGTTGTGAGCCACTCTGTGGGTGCTGGGAACTGAGTCTAGGTCTTCTGCAAGAGCAACAAGTGCTCTTAACTGCTGAGCTATTTCTCCAGCTTGATAGTGTTTCTTAATTAAGGGTCTTAAATCTGTTTACCTATTTATGTTGACTATTTTCTCATTTCTTATTTTTAGACTGATCTTTAGCTGTGAAGAGCTGGGAACTACTACAGACACCAAAGCTGTGCTTTGGCTCAACTACAAGCTCCATCATTAAGTATCTCCATACTTGGGTAAAACCTTCCTGGGCTTATGGTGCCTTATCTGTAGAACACTGGACAGCAGCTTCTACTGTGTGAGATGCTCTATGGTCTGACATAACTTAGGCTGACTTATGGGACTGGTCAGTCCAATGGTCAAAAGGGATCTTAAGAGGAAGAAACCGTAAGAAGGGTCTACCCAGGGTGAGGCCAATATTGAGGGCAGTCTAGGTGCAACAGGTGGTCGCCGTCCAGGGAGGATAGTGAACAGTCCAGCTAGCACAGGTCCTGCCCAACAGGCTGCCCAAGGGTTTCTCTAGCTTGGGATTTGCTGCTGCCCCGTTCTCTTTCTCACCCATGCCTTCCTTTCCTTATCTTGTTGTTCTGTCTGTTTGGGCTGCCTAATTCTCAAAATTCTATTTGGTGGCTTTTTTAAAAGACATGTTTCTAGGGTGTTCTCAAGCTTGCTATGAAGCATACATGACTCTGAACTTCTGATCTTCCAGCATGCTGGGACTACAGGTGTGTAATTAGGACTATTGGTGTGCTTCTGGTGGTTGCTTCAGCAGCTAAAGGATATGCCTTATCATGCAGCTGTGACAGATGTTACATTGCTCTTGATGTATGGGAACCTTACGAGTGTACACTACACAACCCAGACTCTTTTGTCACATGTACTCCTCTCTATATGTTCAAAACTCATAATACATGTTAATTTTGTCTTTTTTTTCCCCCCAAAGCCTCATGGAGGTCATGGAGGTCTGGAACTCAGTATGTAGCTGAGAATGATCTGAGTTTCTGAGGCTCCACTGGGGGGGTTGTGTTCCAGGTGTGAGCAGTCATGTCTGGTTCTCTGTGGAGCTGCTGCTGGGGTGTCGTGTGGAGACCCTGGCTCATGTGTCCCACCTGAGAGGGCCCTCCCCCTTTGCTCACTTTCTCCTTCTCTTGGCCCATTTTGAAAGTTCCTATTGCTTTCTTCAGATTAGCAGATCCTCTGAGGCAGGGGTGTAGTTTCACGCATGTGTAAGGTTGTGGGTTTAGTCCTCAGCACCACAAATTAGTTAACTCAAAGGCACATTGACAGGTTCTGATTTCTTAGTTATGGTTTGAGATGACACACCCCCAAGAAGGCTTGTATATTCCGTCCTGGGTCCTCACCTGACCATCACTGTGCTGTGGCTCAGTCACAAGGACTCTGACCTCATCATTGGATCAACCTGCTTGAGCCTTGCTGAAGTCAGCTGACTGTTTCTGAGAACTCTTACACCACACACACACACACACACACACACACACACACACACACACACACAGTGCTGCAAAACAAGCCAAGGGAGCTGCACTGCATTCTGCTGACCAAGGAAAAGCTAAGGTGAAGATATGCAGGATGCTATCCTGAGATGTTTTCAGCACTGTAAGTAGTGACACTGTAACCTTCAAAACCAGAGATTGTAAGTGAGATTCTAAGATTTGCTCTTCCAGGAAACCCAGGTTCAGACCCAGGTTCAAGTCTCATCACCCACATAACAGCAGGCACACACACAAACAGTGCACATTCATCATGCAGGTAAGATAGACACTGCACATAATAATTTTGGGGACCACTGCCCTTTAAGCCTTCCATTGCTGCTCTATCACAGTGAGCTCAAAGCCTGGCACTCCACAAGCACATGTGTTATTCTCAAGTACTGCATTTGTTTTTATGAGGTGTCCAGGAAGGAACCTTCAAAACACCCACAGAAGTGATTCAGGCCTGCTTTCTCCATCTGTCGGTGATTATGCAGATTCATGATATTATCAAGATACTGACAACTAGATATTTTCTTCCCCACTTCTTATTTGACTAGACTTTGTTTTGTTGCATTGGGAATTCAGAGCAGTGAAGCTGGAGAGACGAAGTGACAGATATAGATCTCCTGACAACAAAGTGTTTGACAGGGCAGAAATCCCAAACACTCCCTTTAAAGCAAGTGTGGCCTTTCCGTTGACACAACTGTCAGGTACCAACAAGGATGGTGTGCCTCCATGTTTTCTATTGTCATCTTACCCAGCAACCCGGAACAGCACTCTCAGCGTGCACCAGTGGCAGTGTGGAGTGCTCAGTGGGCTCTTAGGAAGCCCGGTCAGGGCAGGGACCTCTGTGGGGCGCTCCGGGACCCAGGCAAGATGTCCCCCATTCCGTCTATCTCAAGTGAAGCTATCACTGGAATCTACCATCAGTCAGTGCTGACAGGCCTAGATAGGGAAACATAACTGAGTGGAAGTTCGAGAACTAAGTTGCAGCTAGGTGCAGTGGCACCTGCTTATAAAGCCAGCATGCAGGGCACTAGGCACTAAGATGGTGAGTCAGAGCCCTGCTGCAAGTGCTAGATCAACTACAGTGACAAGGAGATGGTGTGTCAACACAAAACCAAACCAAACCTTCCTAGGGATGAACATATAGCTCTAACAGTTGAGTATATGTATAAGGTCCCAGGCTTGATGCACAGAAACACACATACACATGCACACATGCGTTACAAATTTGTTTTTTAAAAACTAAAAAAAAAAAAAAAATCTGTTTAATGTATATGGGTGCCTTGCTTGCATGTACGTCTGTGGATCACATATGTTCTTGAGGAGGCCAGAAGAGGATGTTGGATTCCTGGAGGCTGGAGTCAGACTGTGTGAACGGCCATACGGGGGCTGAGTATCCGTCTTGGGTCCTCTAGAGGAGCAGCCAGTGGTTCTTAACTGCTGAGTGCTCTCTCTAGCCCCATATTCAGGCTCTGTTGTTCATTCTGATCTTATTATGTAGCTCTGACTGGCCTGGTACTCACTACATACCAGTCTCTGCCTATGGGGTGCTATGAAGCAAGGTGTGGACCACCACGTTGGGTCTTATCTGTTTTCAAAGTTTATTTTTATTATTTTAGATTATTTGTGTGCATGTGCTTGTGTGTGGGTATGTGTGTTTAAGTACCGGTGCCCTCGGAATCCAGAGGCCAGATCGTCTGGAACCGGAGTTACACTGAGTTACCTGACAGATGCAGGACAAATCTGGGTTCTTTGGAAATCAGCAAGTGCTTTTAACCGCTGAGACAGATCTTCAGTCCTCCTGGTCTTGTTTCTTTATTAAGTTTCATTACGTAACTGAGGGTAGCCTTCCTTAATTGAGTCATCCTCCTGCCTCTGCCTCCCAAAAGCTGGGGTCATCATGCTCAAGAATCCGTTCAAAGGAGAAAGGCAGCTCCAGACCCCAAGGAGGTGGTGCACATGCGTGGTGGTGGCCGCTGCTGGGGCATGGCAGCCTTGACACTGTGGTCCCGTTTTGAATGACAGCTCTTTATTAAATAAGTGTTTACATTTATATATTTCTGTATATATACGTTGTATGTCTGTGTGTCTCTGTGTGTGTATGCACACACACACAGATGCCATGATGCTCATGCAGAGGCCAGAGGACGACAATTGGATGTCCTCTCTCTTACCATGTGGGTCCTGGCGAACAGAACTCAGGTTATCAAGCAAGGCAGCCAGTGACTTTGCCTGCTGAGCCATGCCACTGACGCTGGCATGTGATCTTTTGCTTCTGAGACAGGGTCACAGCAACCCAGCCAGGCTTCAAACCTGATCCGTAACCAGGGATGACCCTGAGCTCTTAATCCTTGTGCTTTGGCTTCCCATGTGCTGAGACTACAGGTGTGCTCCCCTGGGCTCTCCCAGGTAAGTCTTTGATATAATCAACACTATCACAGTGACTGTGGGAATTCCTGTTTAGGATTATTATTTTGACTCGATGCACTTGGTTTCTGGGATGTTCCTTCTAAGCTGCCACTGGGAATTCCTTTATAATTTTTTTACAAAGTTGACGGTACTTGGTTGGGTAATTATCTTCATCTTATTCAATTAATGCTAAGGTGCCAGCAAACTGCATTAGGAACTTGCCTTTGATAAACATTAAAAGAGCCTTGTGACTTAGAGTCTAAATCCCACTTCAGCTAAGGGTGTGATGACAGTTCTCAACTCTGAACTATGCTAAATTTCTCCTAGAAAGTATAAAGTATTCAAAGCAACACTCTTAACACATTTGGTGGAGTATGCTTGTTACAGTGGGGCTTTCAGTTTCTTCTTTTGGCATTTGGAAATGCAGGCATCCTGTGGGCAGCTTGAATGTTACTTTATATTATGTTCAGGAAGCCATGTTAAGCAGTCACTGAGCAAAGCCTAAAGTCCAGTTCAAAACCCCTAAGGCCTGATCCACAAGGCCGGACCTGGACTGCCCACCTGCCTATGTTTATAGTCCAGGGAGCACTGTCCTTATTTACTTGGAAGGTTCAGAGTCTCTTTGAGCCAGGGTCTCCCCACGTAAACCAGGCTGGCCTTCAACTTAAGGAGAGAGCCACCTACATCTGTTTCTCTACTGCTGGGATTAAAACTGTGTGCTGCAATGCCGAGTAAGCATGTCTTATGAGTGTCAAAATATGCCGAGAACCCAAGTGGTTCTAATCTCCAGGGCTATCATCTGGGTCAAACCATGGAATCTAGATTACTGCACTGTCCTTCAGCACTGCTCTGGCTGTTTTCTCTTTGGGTCTTCTAAGCCCCAACATCCAGCTATTTGCAACACTGTAGTCAGCAATCTTAGACCAGATTCTGTTGCATTCCTTTTTATTTCACCCAGAGCACAAGTTCAATTCCTTGCAATGGCTTACACTCCTTCCATGTATTAGCTCCTGCTGCTTCCTGTCTTCCCTTCTCAAGTTCCTGGAACTTTCCAAGCATTACTCATGTGCCAAGCCTTGCAGGTGGTGTTCTTGTCCAAAAAATAACCCAGACGTCCATGTATCTTACTACCTCGATGTTTTCAAGTCTCCAACTAAAATGCCACTTTTTAAAAATAAGAGGCCCTTTATTACAATGCATGTAAAAAAGATTCTGAATGGGGTGTGGTGGTGAGAATCTGACATTTCAGTATTTGGCAGACCCTAATTTCTAGGTGAGTCCAGGACAAGCAAGTTCAACGTCAACCTGAACTACCTACCCAGTGAGAGACTGTCTTAAAACCCAACCCAATCCAACCAAAGCAAAAGAAGCCATTCTGAGGTTCCTTAATTCAATCTCCTCAATCCAGGAATCTGTTTAGGTTCCTTCCCGGCTCACATCGTTTCATTAGCCTCAGTTTTCGAGTTTATGATACTAATCTGCTCACACCTGGCTGAGGTGTAGCATAGGTTCAAGGTGGCCCAGTGTCAGGAATTGTAACCCAGGACAGCAGACTTCCGGGCCTTTAGGGGTTGCCCTGCTAAGGAGCCAGCTACGCCTCTTCCAAGATTTCTAAAAGATAAAAGTCTCCTAAAAGATAAAAATCCGGCTGCGCAGAGCCTCCGGAGAGCACAAAGTCTTCGCTGCGGTAGCCCCTCAGCGGGTCGGGGAGCGCCAGAATTTAACAGAGAAAACAGAATTGCCCGCAATCGCCGCGAATCCCAAGTTTCCTGGTCGTCGGCGTGGCGCTCTGCAAACGGCAAACTACTAGACCCTTTGCAAACAATGCGGGCGAGAGGTGGGGGGGGGGGACAGCCTGATGACAATAGGCACCCGTCTAAGCCCGGACAGAAATGCCAAGTCTCCAGTCCTCGCCCAGCATCCCCCGGCGCACCACTTCCCGCAGGACGGCCCAGGCCGGACCCGCCCCCAGACCTCCGTCAGGTGTCCGCCAGCACCCACCACCCGGCCGCGACTGCGAGGCAAGGATCCTCTGGACGCAGCCTGCCCGCCCACTCACCTGCGAGCTCCCATGTTCCTCTTCTTCCTCGTCTTGAGGCGTCTGGAGCCAGAATTGCGGCGCCGGCACCACCCCGCCCCCACAGTTGCCCCGCCCATTCACCACCGGAAATGCTCCCGCCCGGACTCTTTTCCCCCTGACTTTCCAGCCCCGCAATATGGCGTCACTTCCGCTTGTGCCAGTTGCTCGTGTGCGCGCCGAGAGTCCTGGTCTCGCGAACGCGTCAGGAGCGTCTCGAAGGCGGGAGCGCGCCCGGTAGATGACAACAAATTTGTCGCGCACTGTCGAAGTCTGTCTCGCCTCTGCCGCCAGCCCTCTGTCTGTCCCTCAGACTGTCTCCGGACCGACGGAGCGCTTCCGAAACTCCCGGCTTGGAGCGCCGGGTTCTGCTCAGTGTCCAGTCCCTGCCGGGCCTAGTGCGAGCGTCGCGACGCGGGCCATGGGGTTGCCCTGAGGGACAGCGGCGGCGAACCGACATGCAGAGGCCACCGCGAACCTAGACCCCACCGCGGCTTGGGGACGCCGGCCGGACCCTGAGGCGTTGCCGCTGCCTTGAGCCCAGGTCGGATCCCCGAGTCGCCGCTGCGTGCAGCCCCGGGCCCCGCCAGCCTCACCATGCCTTGGCCATTTTCAGAATCTATCAAGAAGAGGGCCTGTCGGTACCTCCTGCAGAGGTACCTGGGCCACTTCCTGCAGGAGAAGCTGAGCCTGGAGCAGCTGAGCCTGGACCTGTACCAGGGCACCGGGTCTCTCGCCCAGGTCCCCTTGGACAAATGGGTAAGTGCCGCCAGCCAACAGGGGTTGGAACTTGCTGTCCCTAGGGCAAGACCTGAGCGATTGTCATCCAGCATCGGTGACGTTCAGCTCCTCTTTGGGAATTGTTT
The DNA here is from genome assembly GCF_947179515.1 of Apodemus sylvaticus. Classification (NCBI taxonomy): domain Eukaryota; kingdom Metazoa; phylum Chordata; class Mammalia; order Rodentia; family Muridae; genus Apodemus; species Apodemus sylvaticus. Next base: position 17,228,311 of record NC_067477.1, read on the forward strand.
AGATCCAAGTGTGGCCAGGCTCAGGGAAGTGTGTAAAGTGTAGCAAGTTTGCGCTCCCAGATCACGTGCCCCGACTAATACCGTGTAATGGAGGCACGCACAGTAAAGAACAATCGAGTCATTGGTCGGGGGGTCTGTGAGGCAAGCTCAGAAAAGGACGTCACCACCCCTGCCCCTTGGGTTGTGAGAGTCCGGTGTGCCTCAGCAAACAAACCCTGTCTCGTTGGATGACGTTAGGAAAATTAAAGATGAAGAGGGAGTGACAGAAAGCCCCAGTTATTTGTTTTGGTCGGGATGCTGGTAGACTGCGTTTGCCGGGTTGATTGTCCTCATTCACTGAAAGAAAGTTAGGCGAAGGCCTCTTTTGCCGCTTTGCCTGCTTGGCTTGATTGAGGTTGTGAATGGCCCGAGTAGTGCTGTTTAGATTTGCCCTTTCGCTTCACGTGATAGCTTGACAGATCGTAAAGGCAAATGTTGCAAAAGCTTGAAAGCTGAAGTGGCAGTGTCCGCGTCAGCCTTTTTTTAAAGAACCTGTTTCCTACTAGCGGCGGTGAGCTGACTCACCTGAGCTTCGAGTATATTCAGTTCACCAGACACAGCTGTATTTCCATCAGTGGGTTAAAATGCCTAGTGTTTTACTTAAAGGTCTTGGGTTTATAGTACCTACACTTTTTCGAAAAGCTTAAATTGGAGAAACTCCTTGTCATCTTGTATTAAAGGGGGAATGACAAAGTAATTGTATCGAAACTGGGTGACTTAAACCAGAGAGCACACACAGCTCTAGTTTGAGTAACAGACCTGTCCTATACCAAAATAGTCCTAGGCTTTCACAGTCCGCTGAAAGACAGTAGGTATGGTAATTGACCCAAGTTCAGTAATCATAAAAGCACAGTACAGTCCATGCATGCCAGGTACTGTATCAGGCTACTGTCCAGCTGCTATTCTTTCCTGTCAGAAAATGGGATTTTTGTTGTTTTGTTTTGTTTGAGGCAGGTAGAGCACTGTCAGCTAAAGTAAAATCCAAGCTTCCAGAGGCATTTGGTGGTTTGGCGCTTTGCTCTGTTCATTGATGACTGGGGTAAATCCGAATGGGGAGAGTGGATGCAGCTGTCCACAGTTCAGCGTCCGGACTCAGTTATTATGTAGGAGACTTGAGTTTAGAGACTTTCAGGACGGAAAGAAAAAAAAGACGCTTATAGCGATTCATACAAGGTAAAGGGGACTTAAGTGAATGGCACTTTTTAATGGCACTTTTTTCTTCCTTTTTTTCTTAGAATCTTTTTCTTTTTCTTTTTCTTTCTTTCTGTCTTTCTCTTTCTCTTTTTGGCTTTTTTTTTTTTTTTTTTTTTTTTTTTTTTTGAGACAGGGTTTCTCTAGCCCTGGCTGTCCTGGGACTAACTCTGTATACCAGGCTGGCTGGCTTTGAACTTAGAAATCCACCTGCCTCTGCCTCCCAAGTGCTGGGATTAAAGGCGTGTGCCACCACCGCCACCCCGTGTGAATGACATTTCTTTCTTTCCTTTTTTTTTTTTTTTGGTTTTTTTGGATTTGGTTTTTTTGAGACAGGGTTTCTCTGTGTAGCCCTGGCTGTCCTGGAACTCACTCTGTAGACCAGGCTGGCCTCGAACTCAGAGATCCGCCTGCCTCTGCCTCCCAGAGTGCTGGGATTACTGAATGACATTTCTAACAGTTCAATTATTTAAAAATTATTTTTCTGTAGCTTGATTTTTGTTATTTTGTTAGTTCTTTCTTCCACCCTTTCAGGCCCCCTAACACTAGATAAGAGAGAAAAAAAGATAGAGAGGAAAGGGAAGAGATCCCTGAATAAAGTCAGGGGTCAGAAAGGGGGAGACATTATTGTGAGACTACTTCCTGCTGATTAGGGGTGCTGAGTTCCTTGGAGCAAGTTTGATCTTCATTGTCAGGATATCTAATTTCTTTTTCTTCTTTGCTCATGACTAAAACTGAGACCAACGCCAACCCCACTCCACCTCTCAGGGACCTAGCATTTATATACTCTCTAAAAAGACCCCAGCATTCCAAACATCACACTGTTGTAGAAACTATCTACAGCTGGCAAAATCACAACCCTTGCCAGGCAGATCATAGCTGCTGTGGGCAGTCTGAAGCAACCCCATATCCTTCACCTGGGATTAAAATGAAAACATATTCTTTTATTTGTGTTTTTAAAAGGAATCACAATTATAAAATTCTCACTACATTCTGTGTGTGTGTGTGTGTGTGTGTGTGTGAGAGAGAGAGAGAGAGAGAGAATGAGAATGCGTGTATGTGTGTGTGTATTTATGGAAGCTGGAAGATGCCCTGTAGCTGGAGTTATAGGCAGGTGTTCAGCTGCCTGTGGTGGGTTGGTGGAATTGAACTCAAGTCCTTTGCAAAAATGGCAAGGTCACTTAATTGCTGAGCTGTCTCTTGAGACCATCGTCTCAGTCCTTAATTCAGTTATGCAGAGGAATTGGTTGGAATTGGCTGCTGTCAATTATTTTGTTAACTAATTGGAAGGTGGTGTGCTTTTTGTGTGCAGTTGTGAAACTACATTTAAACTCAATTCTTGCAAATTCTTTGTCTGGGATATTTTTAGTCAGATTCAGGGAGTCCTTCCAATGTTTCAAATTTTTTATAAACCTGCATAGTTAATGACTTTCCAGACTGGACTTTTTGTTGCTTTTAGTTTTGGGATAGGGTCTTGCATGGTAGCTCAGTATTGAACTCAGAATCCTACTTAGTCTGCCTCTGGGGTGCTGGCTTCTATGTTTGCAATAGAAATGGTTTTAGCCACAAAATCGTGGGCAAACAGAAATATTACCAAATAGTTTAAAAAGATGGTACAAATATCCTTTGAAAAACAGTTATTGAGTTTTGTACTCTCTTAAAAGTATTAAGTATTATCCTTACTTGAAAAGTCAGATTATGTATGTTGTATGTCTTTGGAAACTGCCATATAGCATATTTCCCTAGCTAATTGGCTGCACAGGGATGGTTGTCAGAGTTAGAACTACCACTACGTAGGTGGAAGCCTCTTATCTCTAAATCCTATTCACAAATATCTGGCAATAAAGAAACTAGGAAGCTAGAGAGTTACCAAGATTCTACTGTTTATTATAAAGATAATATCTGCTGAAGTATGTTTCACTTGCTGAAGTGGGGTACATAGCTGCTGGTCTTTCTGTACCAGTTTGGGGTATGGCTTGAAAGTAGTTGAGTGTCCCTGTACCTATTACATATTAAGACATAGCCGGGCGGTGGTGGCATACGCCTGTAATCCCAGCATTCTGGGAGGCAGAGGCAGGCGGATTTCTGAGTTCGAGGCCAGCCTGGTCTACAGAGTGAGGGGGCAGCCTGGTCTCCAGGACAGCCAGGGCTATGCAGAGAAACCCTGTCTTGAAAAAACCAAATCCAAAAAAAACCCCAAAAAAGTATTAAGACATATTTAAATCTAAAATGTGAAACGTCTGACACAAAGTCTGAATGTGCCCTCATATTCCTGTGAATTACCTGTTGTACTTTTCGATAGATACACTTCATTGATGAGATCATGGACCTATAAGATCTTGATGTGGAGGGAAGATAGAGACAAGGCTTGCAACTGCGCATCAGTTGGAATGGACTGCCTTGCAGTTTTTTGAGCTCCTGGTTCCTAGAAGTGGGCCTAAAAAGGGAAAAGGGGTTCCGTCGGTCCGTCCATCCGCCTGCCCGCCCACCTGCGAGAGGCGAGCTTTGGTGACCCACTTCTTTTCAACTCCTGAAGACAAGGACTTTATTTTTGTTATTACTTACAGAATGAGGGAATTTAAAAAACTTTTTCCATTTAAGCAGTGTGTATACACACTCGCTCACACATGTACATGCACATATACATACAAGAACATGTCACAGCATGCCTGTGGAGATTAGAGGACAACTTGTAGGAGTTGGTTCTCTTCTTCCCCTGCGTATGTTTTAGGGCTCCAACTCAGGTCCCATGCTTGATGGCAGGAGCCTTTATGTGTCTGTTTCAATTTTTCATTGGAGGCTTTTCTTTATAGGTTTAGCATAGTTGTGCAGTGTGGCAGACTGGCCAGGTCTGGGTGGTTTGATAGTGAAGCGGTAGTGAGCTTTTCTCATGAGAATTCACTTTGTTTAGGAAGATTGGCAGCAATGAATTATTACCCTGGAGCCTTCTCATTTCACTTTAATAATTTTTTATTACTTCGGTACTTATATTTTATAGGTGTATGTGTGCTTGTAATAAAAATTGACTTCAGTTCAAGAAGCACTAATCTGCAGTTATTTCCCCAATGCTAGAGTCTATACTAGAGTATGATTTTCATTTTTTTTGACTACCTGCAGGATGCTCATTGGTGAAAACTGAAAACAGAATGGCCCCAAACAGGAGAGAATGTATTCAGAGGTGCTGCAAGAAGGCAGGTACACTTGCTGGGTGGCTGACTCCCGTGTCTCCACCGTCAGCTCTAGAGCCATTCAGTCTCCTGTGAACACTCCCAAGGCGAAGGAAGAGAAAGTTGTCTGAGTCAGTTTGACTGTTAGCTTGAGAATTTTCTCCTGCTTGATGAATAAACTTAGAATTTTCACAGGAGTGAATTTTGGAGTTTATCATTCAATGTAGAGGATTTTTGCCAAGTACAGAGAATTATATTTATATATCTCATACATACATTGTTCTGTAGTTTAGTGGGCCCAGTGTAAATTCTCAAACTATTGACTATAGTTCAGAACTCCTTTTTTCTTTTGATAGTACCCTTCAATACTGTAATGCAGCCTTCAAACCACCATATTTAGAAAGTTAATGTAGCCACAAAAATTGGGGTAAGTTTGGTGTATACAGAGAAAAGAGCCCTACCAAATCCAGTTTCTTACATGGTTTACTGATGTTGACAGATACCTAAGGTTCAAAGGCTAAGTCATTGGTTTTGTATACTTGAAAATGCTTTGATGTAGTTTAATTGTTCATATAAACAACAAAACATATATTCTTGGTGGAAAAATTCAGAAAGTATGAAGCAATCATCCTTAACCTCAGCTTGGCTGCAGATAGAAATAGGGCAGCCAGATTTAAAATTTAAATTATGGAAAGACTATATGAACAAGCATTTCTCAGCTTACCTTTTTCTATTTTATATTGGGGACTTCATTTTTAGTGTCAAGCATCTGTCTGTTAGGGTTTTATTGCTGTGAACAGACACCATGACCATGGCAGCTTTTATAAAGGACATTTAATTGGCTGACTTACAGTTCAGAGGTTCAGTCTTTTATCTGAATCGTGGCAGCATGCAGGCAGGCATGGTGCTGGAGAAGCAGAGGGCTCTACATCTTGTTCACGGGTAGTTATGGGGAGCCGGCTTCCACACTGGGTGGAGCTTGACCATATATGACCTCAAAGCCCCACCTCACCTCCATTGTGATGTACTTCCCTTAACAAGGCCACACCTCCCTAACAGTGCTGCTCCCTACCTATTCAAACCACCACAGCATCAAGGGACTTTGGGTATCAAGACTTAAAGATGCTCCCCCCCCCCCCCAGATGGGGTTTCTCTGTGTAGCCCTGGCTGTCTTGGAACTCACTCTGTAGACCAGTAGACCAGGCTGGCTTTGAACTCAGAGATCCGCCTGCCTCTGCCTCCTAAGTGCTGGGATTAAAGGCATGCGCTGCCACCTCCCGGCTTAAAGAAGCTCTTTTAAAGAAGCTTGCAATACCCAAGACATAATTAACAGATCAAATCATTCCCAGGAGGAAGGAAGGAGAGGGCCCTGGTCCTAGTATGGCTTGATGCAGCATTGTAGGGGATTACCAGGACAGAGAAGTGGGAGGGGGTTGATTGGAGAACAGGCAGAGGGAAAAGGGCTTATGGGACTTATGGGGAGGGGGAGCCGGGAAAAGGAAAATCATTTGGAATATAAACAAAGAATATAGAAAAAAAAGACTTAAAGCAGTTTTTGACATGGAAAATGTAAAGCATAGAAGAGGGAAAGTCTCTTACAGAATAGTTATTAGCAGCGTGGAATAGAAAAGGCTTATTGTAAAAATAATTGTAGTTTTGGGTTTTTGTAATTTGCTGTTTCTGTGCCTTTTTTAAAATTAAGATTTATTTATTATATGTAAGTACATTGTAGCAGTTTTCAGACACCAGAAGAGGGCATTAGATCTCAGATCTCATTACAGATGGTTGTGAGCCACCATGTGGTTTCTGGAATTGAACTCAGGACCTCTGGAAGAGCAATCAGTGCTCTTAACCTCTGAGCCATCTCTCTGAGTCCTCCCCACCCCACCCGATCCCTGCTAGCTATTTATTTATTTATTTATTTATTTATTTATTTATTTATTTATTTATATTTTTTGAGACAAGGTGTCTTTATATACGTGCGGCTGGCCTGGAACTCATTATGTAAATCATGCTAACCTTGAACTCACAGATATCTACCTGCTGTCTCCTAGTGCAGGTGTGTGGTACCACACCTTGCTTTAATTTCTTACTAATGACTCTTTATGTGCTGCTTCTTTTATACTGTGGTGTTGATGATGTTTGACAAAAAGTAGGATTTGTTTTTTGCCTGAGTTCAAGGTGGTTGTAAAGCAGCAATGGCTGGAAGTGTCAAGGCCTGGGAACGGCAGTGAAAACTGTGGTACTGGCTCTAGACATGGTACACGAGAGACCGTGTCTTGAAGACGAGGCTTCAGTGGCTGGCTTTCTACAGACAGTGTGAATAGTTAGTGGCCATTGGAAAGATGAAAAGGCTGCTACATGGTGTCATGATCTGACTGAGAGTAGAAAATCCCAGGTTGCACTGTGATCCTCTCCTGTTGTGCACAGCAGCGCACCATTTGTGCATCAGCCTGTGATGGGCAGTGAAAATAAGTTGTGTGTGACATCCAGTGAGACACATGGATGACAGCACACAGAAGATGCTCTAGTGCACTCCCAAAGCCAGACTTGCATCAAAAAATATCATGGTCACTGGGGTCCCAGCTTACTGAGTCCTGACAAAACCCTTACATCTGAAGCATGTGCTCAGTAAACCCATGAGACGGGCCCAAAGCTGCAGTGCCGATGGCCAGCATTGGCCAACAGAAGGACCCAACTCTCCGTGATAGGAGCCACTTGCACATTCTACAAAAGTTGAATACATTGAGCACTGGCGTTTTCCTCACCCACCAACCTCACAGACCTCTCATCAGTTGATGACCACTTCAAGGTTATTTCAACAAAACCCAGAGAGAATGCTTCAACTAGTAGGATTCAGGTGATACTCTCCAAGAATCCATCAAATCCTGAGCCAGGGATTGAAACAATATTTATTTGTGTATGTATGCAGCTTTTGCATGTCATATCATACATGTGAGGTTAGAAGACAAGTCATCTCTCTCCTTCTGCCAAAGAGATCCAACTCATCCCTGAGACTTCGTGGCAAGTGCATTAATGTGCTGAGCCATCTTGCCAGTCCATCGAAGCATAGATTTTTCTTTTATGCTATAGGAATAAAATTTCTTACTAAAAGAACAAAATAAGTTGATTATAATGGTTTCTCTTTTGATTAATAAAGGCAGGTTTGGCCCTATTTATAATCATTTAAAAATCCCTGATCCAAAATGACAATCCGTCTAATAATCCTACATTTATTTATTTATTTATTTATTTATTTATTTATTTATTTATTTAACTTCTCACTTATTCATTTGTATATGTGTATGAGGGTGTGTATATGTACTGTGTGTGTGTGTGTGTGTGTGTGTGTGTACATGAGTGTGCTGTGGCATGCATACAGAAGTCAGAGTACAGTTTGTGGTAGTGAGCGTTCTTCTTGTCCCAGGGACCAAACTCAGATATCAGGCTTTACCTCCTGGCCCTTTTAGTTCCTTTTTGTCAGCCTAATAGGAGGGAAGGAGAAGGCTGAGTCTGAGTGAGAATGTTTGGTTGTCCTGAGCTTCCAGGGTGCTATCTGCAGGCAGAGATTGCAGGAGCTGTGGCCTTTGAGGATGGGCATAGATAGCTATTGGGAGCTGACTGTGTGAGTGCTGACTAAAGAACACAGGCTGCCCAGAATGTCTAGTGTGAAGGGTAGAGATTCAAAGGCGGCATGTCACAGAAGCCACAGGAAATTAGAATGTGAAAAAGTAGGGCAATCCTGGGGGCTAGATGAGATGAGAGTTCAAGAAAGCTGAGGCCTGGGAAGATGGCTCGGTAGGGAAAGCGCTCACCCTGAGAGCCTCAGGGCCTGAGGTTGGGCACTGAGCACCTTGTAGGAAGCTGGGTACTGTGATGTCCCTGTAGAGCTGAAGACAAGTGGGTCCATAGAGCTGCCAGGCCAGATAGTCCAGCACAATTACTGGGGCCTACAGCCAGTGAGAGACCTTGTCTCACTGAGGACAAGGGGACACCTGACACTGACCTCTGCATCACACACACACACACACACACACACACACACACACATACACATACACACATCTGTGTGTTTACCAGTGGGAACACAGCACAAGCACCCTACCCCCACCCACTAATAATAATAAATAAATGTAAACTTGTTAGTTTAAAAATTCAATAAAAAAATCATTCTTGCTGCTGGGTGTGGTGGCACAGAGTTTTAATCCCAGCACTCAGGAGTCAGACACAGGTGGAACTCTGTCTACAGAGCTAATTCCACGACTGCACAGAGAAACCCTATCTTGGAAAACAAAACAAAAAACATTGTTGTTGCTTCTAAATCCTTGGAAAGTCTTTAGGGTTCAGACAGACCTGAGGAAAGCTCTTTGTGTTAGTCAGGGTTCTCTAGAGAACAGAACTGATAGAATGACTCTATATGTTTGAGGAAAGGGGGATTTACCAGAGTGGCTTACAGGCTGTGGTCTACTTAGTCCATCAATGGTTGTGTACTAATGGGAAGTCCAAAAATCTAGTGGACAAGTTCAGTCCATGACGCTGGATAGCTCATCTGTTCTTAAGAACACAAAGAAATCATTGAGCACAGAAAATGTTTCTCCTGCATGTGTACATGTGTACCCAGGCACCCACATGCCTGATCTCTGGAGGTGAGAAGAGGATTACAGATGGTTGCGAGCTGTCACGTAAGTGCTAGGAATCAAGCCCCAGGTCCTCTGGGACAGCAGCCAGTGCTTTTAGCCACTGAGCCTTTTCTCCAGCCCAGCCTTGTCTTACATTTTCAGTGCACAGCACCACTGTGAGCATCTTCACATCACTGAAAAAGTTGACATTCCATGTTTCTATTTGATTTCAAAATGAACTTGTTTTCTTTTCTCTCTAGTGTCTCAATGAAATCCTGGAGTCAGCAGACGCACCGCTAGAAGTCACCGAAGGATTTATTCAGTCCATTTCCCTGTCAGTCCCATGGGGCTCCTTGCTTCAGGACAACTGTGCACTGGAAGTGAGAGGACTGGAGATGGTCTTCCGGCCTCGACCTCGAGTAGGTAGGTGCTTCCGGGTGCCCGTCAACACAGCTGTAAGCAAGTGAGCACTGGGGTGGTGATGTTGAACTGGGTCTGTGTGACTTTTCAGTTGATGGGATATGAGGATTTAGCACTGGAGGATGTCTGTGAGTATACTGATAAAACGGTTTCCCTCCTTAGTCACGCTCCAGAGCACTAAGGGATAGAGAATACGTGGTTATTTATTTCTAGTTATCTGAAGTGACTTCTCTTTTACAGATTCAAAACACCGTGTTCCCAAATAAGAAAGAGTATTCAAAAACTCACGGAGAAATGTTGGAAGGGCATAGGATTAGATTTTTTTTTTTAAGTCAAAATTGAAATTTTTGTTATTTTAATTATATGTATGTACGGAGAGGCTTGGGTATGTGTGCACATGACCTCTGGAGGTTAGAAACCTCAGATCCCTGGAAATAGAGTTACAAGCAGTTGTGAGCTGCCTGATGTAGGTGCTGGGAACAGAACTCAGGTCCTTTGTAAGAGTAGTATAGGCTCTTAACGCTCCAGCCTGCAGGACTGGATTTGAAGGGACTTGATTGGTAAAATCTGAAACAACTGTGGTGTTAAAGAATAATGATTGCTGGTAATCATAGCACTAAATTTGTGACGCACCACAGCCATGTGGATAATAGTTATGTGAGATGGGCTTGGATAAGGTGATGTGCTCTCAACCAACTGTAGAAGGGAACACAGAGAAATGGGTAGAAATGGTAACTCTAGATAAATGCTGTGTATATGTGCACAAGTTATAATTCAAAGTATTTCCTGAAGAACAAAAATTAAATGATGCTTCATAGAACTAGAGTGATCTAGCTTGTTTTGAGGCAGTCTCACAGTGCAGTTCAAGCTGAACTTGAACTTACTCTATAGCTCAGGCTGGCCTTGAAACCATGTTGGAATTGTAGCAGTTTTCCACCACATCTGGAAAAATCTGCTCTTTAATTGTATGTGTGTGTGTTTTGTGTGTGTGTGTGTGTGTGTTTTCATGCATGCATGCATGCATGCATGCATGAACGTTGAAGCCAGAGAACATTCTCTGGTATTGTTCCTAATAATCTGTTTACCTTATGTTTTTGACCCAGGGTCTGATATAGTGTGGACTCAGTTAGGCTGGCCGGCCAGCCAGAGTCCTGGGCATCTGCTTGTCCCTGTTCCTTGGTGCTAAGATCACCGTAATGGACTTTTTATGACTAGATTTGGGCTTGGACTCAGGTCCTCGTGCTTTAAAAGCAAGGACTTTATGGACTGAACTGTCATCCCAGCTTCCTGATAATTTAATTTATAAACACACTGTATCTAGCCAGCTGTGATAACACAGATTGCTGATCCCTGCTCTCAAGAGGCTGAGCCAGAATGATTGCAAATTTGAAGCCAGCCTGAGTCCATAGTAAGATTCTGTCTTGGGGCTGGAGAGATGGCTCAGTGGTTAAGAGCACTGGCTGCTCTTCCAAAGGTCCTGAGTTCAATTCCCAGCAACCACATGATGGCTCACAACCATCCGTAATGGGATCCGATGCCCTCTTTTGTTATCTCTGAAGAGAGCAATGATGTATCCATAAAATAAATAAATAATTTTTTTTAGATTTATTAAAACTTGAAATTTATTATATGTAAGTACACTGTAGCTGTACTTTACAGTATTCATATACATAAAATAAATAAATCTTTAAAAAAAGATTCTATCTCAAAGCAAAAATCCCCCAAACAACAACAAAAATGATGTCATCATCATCATCATCACTATTGCTATTATTTTGAGTCAGGATCCCCTGGGAGTCCTGGAACTCAGTGTGTAACCAGGCTGGCCTTGCACTCACAGATGTCCTCCTGCCTCTGCCTGCCTAGTTCGGGGATTAAAAGCCTGTGCCACCAGTCCTGGCTCTGATTCTGTCTTTCAACCATGGTGGGCAAATACATCTCCCTTTGGAAAGTTGAGCCTTGAAGTATTTCCCCCTTTAAATTAGCCCAGTAAAAAGGCTCTTAAGTTACAGTGGAAGGCAGCAGTTGCAGTAATGTGTCAGTTTGTTATGAGCAATGTAAGGAGGTATGGATTTCCTCAGCAGGCAAGGTCTGGGAGAGTTCTCAAGGTTCATGAGTCTAGTCCCTCCAAGGACACTCTGATTTCACTTGCGTTTACACTGATTCTGTAGCTGCTGGCATCTCCTCCTGCTGGACTCATTCCTCCTGCAGATGGAAGAGATGGATAAAGTTTTCCTCAGTCTTCACAGTCTTTCTTTCTTTCTTTCCTTTCCTTTTCCTTTCCTTCCCCTTCCCCATCCCCTTCCCCTTCCCCATCCCCTTCCCCCTTTCCCTTCCCCCTTCCCCCTTCCCCGTTCCCCCTTCCCTCTTCCCCCTTCCCCCTTCCCCGTTCCCCCTTCCCTCTTCCCCCTTCCCCCTTCCCCCTTCCCCCTTCCCCCTTCCCTTCCTTCCCCTCCCCTCCCCTCCCCTTCCCTTCCCTTCTTTCTTTTTTGGTTTTTTGGATTTGTTTTTTTTCGAGACAGGGATTCTCTGTGTATCCCTGACTGTGCTGGAACTCTGTAGACCTGGCTGACCTCGAACTCCGAAATCCACCTGCCTCTGCCTCCCAAGAGGTGTGCTGGGATTACAGGCGTGCACCACCACCGCCTGGCCTTCACAGTGTTTCTTGGTGACATCTCTACTTATTCTTGCCAGCCGTTGCTTACCTCTCCTAATGCAGATAAACTGTCTGAAGTACATACTTATAGTTGATTTTCCCAGCTTTATAGTTGCTTAGCAAACCTCGGCTTGCAGGCCATGTTAGTCTGCCACCTGTTTGCCTTTGTTTTTGTTTTTTTTGTTTTTTGTTTGTTTGTTTTTGAGACTGGCTTTCTCTGTGTGGTCCTGGCTTTCCTGGAACTCACTCTGTAAACCAAGCTGGCCTTGAACTCTTCCCAAGCGCTGGGATTACAGGCATGTGCCACTACACCCAGCCTACGCCTATGTTTTCATTAGTCCGATATTGAAACATAGGCCATGCTGTTCAGGATACTGTCTGTAGCTGCCTGAGCGCTCTGAGAAAGAGCTGGGCAAGTGTGACAGAATACATGGCTCCAAAGCCAAGTAAATATCCACTGTCTGACCCTTTATGCAGGACAGTGTTGAGCTTGGTGCAGTGTATGAGTAAATATACCTACTAGGTTTTTGTTGAGTCAATAAAAATTAAAATTTGATAAAAATAAAACTTGAAATAATGTTACAGACTTTTCCCCTGTATTTTTGTTGTTATCAAGTGATACTTAATGTCCTGTGTAATTTCTACAATATTCTTACAGGTACCATCATAATGTTGATAATCTACCATAAATACAGTATTTTAAGAAATGATATTTGTAGACCTTTGAGAGGTTATTTAGGGTTATTTGTCCTTTCTGCAGCAACTGGGTCTGAGCCTATGTACTGGTCGAGCTTCATGACCAGCAGTATGCAGCTGGCCAAGGAATGTCTGAGCCAGAAACTGACGGATGAGCAAGGAGAGGCGTCCCAGCCCTTTGAGGGGCTGGAGAAGTTTGCAGAGACCATCGAAACAGGTTTGCATTATGAGCATCTTCACAGCCTGGCTTTTATGTGGTGGTTTAGGGCCTAAGACCCATTCTGTTGTAGGGATTTCTAAAAGAATTACTGTTCCCTGGGGCTGAAGAGATGGCTCAGTCAGGAACATTGGCTGCTCTTCCGGAGAACAGATTCAGTTCCCAGCACCCACATGGCAAATCATAACTGCCTGTAACTCCAGTTTTAGAGGATCCAACACCTTCATAGAAAGACACCTGGAGGAAACCACCAATGCATATGAAATAAATCAATTATTTAAAAAAAGAATCACTTTTTCACTTGAGAATCAAAGCTGTTTTAAACATTCCATTCAGTTTGATTGTAAGCTTTGGTTCCCAGGGTTCTCCTTGTTTAGTTTATTATGTCTGTGGGAGGATCAGGCTAGAGATCAGCCTTGTCCCAAGTGTTTGCTGTGATGGAGCTTGGTCATGTGCTTACGGGCCACAGTGTGCTTTCATACTACTGGCTCCGGGTACTTAAAAGGAACCAAATCTGCGCTGTTTATTTTGTCATCAGACTAGCAATTATTTCTTTCCTGAGAGTGGATGGTAAAGTTGCAGTGATCAGCACATGCTGAGAGCATTGGCGATCTAGCAGTGAAGGGGAGGGAGGGGAGGGAGGGGAGGGGGGTCTCACTTGGTGTATATGTGGTTTTCCATTGACGCTTGCTTGCTTGCTCTAGTACTAAGAAGAGTGAAAGTCACCTTTATAGATACTGTTTTGAGAATTGAACACGTGCCAGAAAATTCCAAAACTGGAGCTGCGCTTGAAATCCGAGTAGACAGGTAAGATGATTTTACGTCTGAAAACTTACAACCTCACTCTGACTCTGACATTACACTTGAAGATGCTGGAGGCTGAGGTGATGCTAAACTAATGTATTGTGTAATTTCAGAGTACAGCACTGCTCCCTGAGGTGTCCTCTGATCCCATATGGAAACTGTAAGCCCCCAGCTAGGGTGTAGTTATATCCAGGGCTATGTTAACTTCTTAGTTAACTTGAGTGCTGCCATGTTGAAGCTCTTTTACAGAGTCTGTGCTTTCCACATGTGTACAGTAGTTAGGTGCATCTTGGTGCGGTGAAAGACTTACTGTTGTGGTGCTTGGCTTGGGTACTGCTTTAGTAAAAATGGATGATGGTGTTGTTTCTTTTGAGAATTTTGTGAGGATTGTTTTAAGGTTAAATATCCGGTGATGATTTACTTACATCAAACACGTTGCCTCTTACGGGAGCTCTGACAGTGTTGATTTGAAGTAGTAACTGTTCAACTGTGGCCATGTTATATGGCCTTCTCACAGAAAGGTACATTGAGGGCTACTGGAGACATGGCTCAATGTCTGAGAGTACTTCCAGTTCTTCCAGAGAACCTGAGTTCAGATCCCAGCACTCATGTCGACCAGTTCACAATGGCCTGTATCTCCAGCTCCAGAAGAGCCAGTATTCTCTTCTGTCCTTGGGGGCACCTGCACATATATATGTAACATATACTCACACAGATACATACCTATACACTTAAATAAAAACAATGCATATTGAAGATCAAAGATACTTGAAGATATCCAGCTGCTTCCCTGTGCCTCCAAGTGCTGGGATTAAAGGACTGTGTCGCCACACCTGATGAAATACATTTCTTTTGAGATGATTTTTTTGTCGGTCAGGCAGCTCTTGAACTCCTGCTCATGCTGCCTCAATCTCCCTGGTGCTGGGCTGCAAGCATTATTATTATAGGCATAGTCTTAGGGACACTAGCAAGCATTATTATTATAGGCATAGTCTTAGGGGACTAGCCGTGACATTTCCCTTTAACTTAGAAGCGGCCCCTTCTTCGAACAATTGTTGCAAGTAGGTCCCCGGGAGTCTGTACAAGTGCCCTTTTGTTGTACCTTTCAGAACTGTGTACTGTGACGAAACTGCCGACGAGTCCTCAGGAGTCAATGTGCATCAGCCCACAGCTTTTGCTCATAAATTGTTGCAGCTCTCTGGAGTGTCTCTGTTCTGGGAGGAATTTTCTGCTTCAGCAAAATCTTCCCCAGTGTGTTCAACAGCACCAGTGGTAAGAAGAATGAAGCATAATCCCCAGACAGGTGGGGGCGTGGCTTGGTTGTAGAGGGCTGACCCCACATGCATGCTGTCCTAGGTCCCATCACTGGCCCTTGGGAGGCAGAGTCAGGGGATTTGAGATTCCAGGGCATCCTCAGTCAGTGAGCTCAGGGCCACCCTTAACTAACTAACTAACTATATATATATATGACCCTGTCTCAAAAAAAAACAAAACCCAACCCAACAAAACAACTCAAAACATAGTCATGAGTTTTAGAAGTTTAAAATAAAGGCTGTCATCCAGATGTGGATGTCATAGAAATTTTTAATAATCCTGGCCCAGGGTCTCTACCCTGCCTTTGGTTATTGAGTTCCCAGATAAAACACACACTCACACACAGTCTTTATATTTACAGTATGCCTTAATCAGCACAGTAGCTGCGCAGCTGCTTACCCTCCATGCTGTAGGAATTAACTTTCCTGTCAGTAACCCTGAGTTATGACTTTCTCTCTTCCATCCGAGCTGCTCCTAACCTCAGTTGGGCAGCCCTCAGGGCCATGCTTTTATGGCTCAGCTAAGCCATGGTGGCTTCTCCTTCCTCCTCCACTTACATCTTCCTCCTGGTCCTCTCAAGGCTTCCCTCAACCCCACCTATGTCTCTTCTGCCCAGCTATTGGCTGTTGTCATCTTTATTTACTAATCGTAGTTAACTGGGGCAGGGTCACTTAGTCTCTCACTTTTGGGGTAACCAGTCCTGGGGGCCCCAAATTAGCATTAGAATACAGCACCATTAGGCCGACCCACTACAGTAGGAATGCATACTGTAATACAGGCATTTGAGAGGTTGAGACAGGAAGCTTTCCAGCTTGAGGGCAGTCTGGGCTACTAATGAGTCTCTGTTTAGGAAAAAAGAAGCTGGGAACTGTTAAATTTTCCTGAAAACAACATCCACTAATGAGTTCAGCAAATCTGGTTAACACAAGTATTCAGCTAATATATCCGAGACCAGCCTTGAACCCCTAAAGCTCTGCCTGCCCTGCGAGCCTGCTGCTTATTAGTGGAGAAACGCTTCATGTATATCTGTAGGTAGAATGAGATGTTGACATTTAAGGGAGCTAATTCTACTTGTCTTGATGGGTTTTGGAGTGAGTGTGGAAACAAGGCTCTGGGCAGGCCTGTGAGGAGCCTCTGTACATGATAGATGGGTGGGCTTCCTGAAATGTGGGTAATGTCATTCAATGGGCTGCGCTCAGGCCACAGAAAAGAGAAAGGGAGCTGAGTCCAGTGCTCATGGTTGTCTGCTCTCTGACTTTGGAGCAGTGGGAGCAGCTGGCCTCCTGCCCCCTCGCCTCCCCAGCACAGTGCAGGGGATGCCTGAACCTGGGACCTGGAGGAAGCCCTCCCTCCCTTCCTTCCTTAAGTTGCTTCTTGTAATGCCACTCAGCTAGACACTTCATGCAGTGTCTCAGCCTTTCACTGTAAGAAGCACCATTCCCTTCCATGACACACGCCTAGCCTAGTGAGCATTACCACAGCCGTACCTTAAGTGTTTCCCCTTACTAAGAGGTCTTAATTTTTTGCTAAGCACAGCATTCTCTTATAAGTTACTTTTATAAGTAATTCTATAATTTGCCTTTTGTTTCACAAGTCAGGTCTTTGGGGCGGGGCTTGTGTGTGTGTGTGTGTGTGTGTGTGTGTGTGTGTGTGTGTGTGTGAGAGAGAGAGAGAGAGAGAGAGAGAGAGAGAGAAAGAGTATTGAGACACAGTCTCTCACTTTGTCACTATGCGGCTCAGGTTGGTTTCAGACCAGTGATTTCCAGTCTCAGTCTCCTGAATGCTGGGATCACAGGTGTTATTTCCACATTGGTTTGGTTTTCTTATTTCCATTGTGTATTATTTGAACAAATAATTGTACACACACACACACACACACACACACACACACACACACGAACTTGTGTGTACTGTATTTAGGGACATGTGTGTGGAGATCTGAGGAGTCAGTTCCCCCATGGTTATGTGCACTGTAGGACTTCACGCACCAGGATGGGCAAGTGCTTTTCCCACTGGGCCATCTTGCTGGCTATGTTCTGTTTTCATGAAGTCTTTCCATGATTTGTTTTTATTTCTGGATGCTATGCTAACACAGTACTGCTTCATTTTAGCTACAAGGCAAGCTATGCCCAATGTAATGATGCAGTTCTGTCAAATACTTCGTTCTCTTTTGGTTTTGTTTTTGGGATTTCAAGACATTTCTTTATGTAGCCTTGGCTGTCCTGGAACTCTGCTCTGTAGACCAACTCTTCAACTCATAGAGACCACCTGCCTCTGCTTGGATTAAAGGCGTGTGCCACCACCACTGGGCTAAATACCTTATTCTCAAGATGATATTTATGCCTCACACCCTGACTTATTTATCCTAAAACATTTTATAGATATATTCTTTTTGTTTGTTTGTTTTTGTTTTTGAGACAGGATTTCTCCGTGTAGCCCTGGCTATCCTGGAACTCTGTAGACCAGGCTGGCCTTGAACTCAGAAATCTGCTTCCCAAGTGCTGGGATTAAAGGTGTGCACCACCACTGCCTGGTGCTAAAACATTTTAAATAGTTACTTTACTTTAATTGCCTTATTATAGGAAACTGAGCCAAAGCTATCACCTAGCTGGAACCCCAAAATTGTTTATGAGCCACACCCACAACTAACTAGAACGTTACCAGAGATTGCGCCCTCGGATCCAGTGCAGATTGGAAGGCTGCTGGGCAGGCTGGAGTTGAGTCTCACTTTAAAACAGAATGAAGTGCTTCCAGGAGCCAAGGTCAGTATTGTTTTTGTTTCTTCTACCAAACTTGTGGTATTTAGTCTATAGGATGTATGGTGGTTAGTGGCCGTGGGCTGTCCTGTGAGCAAGCGAGCGTCTGTCTTCGCTGAGAAGTCCTTTATCAGGTCTTTCCCTTGCTAGCTTCTAAGGAGGTTGTTAATGAAGCAGGTGTTTAGGTAACTGTAAATGCCGCAGGGACTGCCCTGCTGTGGCAACATCCTTAGGAACCCAGTTCATGTGTGCCTTTGGGAGCGCTGTGCCATTTCTCGAAGAAGCTTTCATGACTCTCTTTTGGCTAGATACAGTTCTTTATGTTGTCATCTTGGATTTCTATGCAGATGTAAAGTTTTGTACATTGTCTTTAGATTTGTGTAGCTGTTGTCAGTGTTGCTTTTAGAGTTCTGCATATTAAGGGACAGAAGAACTCATACCACTTTTGTGTGGTGACATTGTGTTCCAGCCAGTCTTGAGTATTTGGAGACATGATTATTCTTGTCTATACATTAATGTTTTTACATAGTTGCTTGAATATCTATGTATATTTTGTTTAATGTGAATAAATGAATATTATATAGAAACATTAAGTTCTGGAGATCAGCACAGGGCAGCACAGAGCTTGGAAGTAGTAGCTCAGAATGGTCGTCGCAGGTCAGTGTGCCAGACTAGAACTGTGTAGTCTGTTTCAGTGTTCCTTAAACCTGACTCTCTGAGCTGTGTGCTCAGATGTCATTCAAGAGTGCATGCTCTGATATCTGAGAGAGTTGCCTCTGGGGTCTGTGGCATCTTACACATTTAGTTTGAGTGGATGTTTGGGGAAAGTATTGGTAGAAAAGCAGGGGACTGTCTTGTTTGAATTTAGAAAAATTTGTTGCCACATTACAGAATTGAAAAATACTGTAAATTGAAAGTATTATTTTCAGTGTTCTATATTTTCAAAATAAAGCAGTAAATACTTTGTTCTTTGAATTCCAAATTCAGAATGTACCAATAATGAAATATTTCTATGACAGGTAGAAATGAAACACCTGAATTTCCATTCTAATACAACCCAGAGTGTGATTTTGTCCAAGAAACAAAGTTGTCCAGTAACACATTTTCCCACTCTGCCCTGCCTTCCTTAAGGATGTGGGCTGGGTGTCTGAGGAGTGTCACAGACAACCATGCTGTGGAAGAAGCAGGGCCTTTGCATTGTGTCTGCTTAGGTTCAGATCTGCCCGAGAAGCTGTGCGGCCTCTGCTCTGTGGCTCTGTTTCCTTGTATGTAATACAGAAACAGTAATAACTAGAGAGTGGGGCTGTGTGATGGCTCGATGCTCACCAGACACAGTGAGATGGACGTGAGGGAAAGTGTGTTCAGGGAATGAGGAGGGAAGGGCACATTAGCATTGCTTCCTTTCTGTCTGGATTTCAGCTGTGCCTTCCAGCCTGCGTGCAGAAGGCAGGCTGCAGCTTGATAGGCATCCTCGAGGCATGCTGTGAAGTCTCCACGTGGCTGAGCTGGGCTTACAGACTCTGACTAAATTGGTTCTGAGGATTTGGTTGTTCTGAAGGGTGCTGAATGCTGTATTCTTGCTGTGCTCTCTGGTCTCCAGAAGATGAGATAGACAGTATGATGCTGGACTTGCTGGCATGGAATTTCGCAGGATTTTTCCCTCCTGCAGCAAGAGTTGCAGGTCCTTATGCCCTTTTATTGAGATAGTGTGAATTAATAGTGCTAGGTGAAGCCGCCCAAGACCAAAGGCGATACTTACCTCAGTGCCTTAGCTTCTCCCCAGGTCCTGATGATGAGCTTGTGATGTATTTATTCTCAACTGTTCTTGTGTTTTTAAGTTGGATGTTGATGGACAGATAGACTCCTTTCATCTCTTCCTGTCGCCAAGGCAGGTACACCTCCTTCTGGATATGTTAGCAGCTATTGCTGGACCAGGCAAGTATGGCTCTGCTGTAATTACATCCTGTAACTCTTGAAACTCTTAAGGGAAAATGTAGAACATAGGTGAACATGTATTATTTTGGGGTATGTGACATTAAAGGTATATTATAAGTAGATATCCTGATTATTGGATTAGATCTTTTATATTGTATTATGGTTTGAATTTGCATTTAGATTATCTGTGTTACATTCATTTTAAGAGTTGTTTTGACATGTATCTTTGGTTGGTACATCTTATTTGATATTTCATATATCTCATATAACTGACAAAAAATGTAATTTTGTACACAGTGGGTCTCACACACATTATTTTTAGACACTCATATTTCCTAGAGGTAAGAGTTTAGGTTCTTGACTACTAGCTGAGAATGTCACTTAGCTCTCTGGTCGATTGAACAGTGGGTTTTGCTGGTGTGGTCACGTTGCCATTGGTATTGGATAAGTGGGGTTTGAGAAAGAAGTGCTTAAGTAACTAACTACAAATTTAATTTTGCTCTCCTTTTATATACTTGTAGAAAATTCTAGCAAAATAGGGCTAGCTAATAAAGACAGGAAAAATCGACCCATGCAGCAGGAAGATGAGTACCGAATTCAGATGGAGTTAAATCGGTATTATCTGAGGAAAGATTCCCTCTCTATGGGTGTGTCTTCAGAGAAGAGCTTCTATGAGACGGACACAGCTCGTACACCTTCTAGCCGTGGTAAGTCACTTAGGCAGGCAGTCTACACTAGACCTGCATTCCCCTGCGGAATTAGATTTGATTTGGCTTCTGTGAAAGATCACTTGCAATGGAGAACAGAAGGCCTGCAGGTTGGCCCACCTGTACTTATAGCAGTCGGCGCCATGCTGCCGATTTCAAGGGGATAGGTGGTCTTGAAAGCAATGGTATTCTCCCTAAAGGAGTCAGTGAGTAAATGTATATGGAGACATAAATAGTTTGGGGACACCTGCCATCTCAGTGTGCACTCACCTGGGTGTGTGCAGTGGACTCCCTTAAGTAGGAACTGTTCCTGACCTTCCATCGTGTTGTCTAACTGTCACCCAGCTTTACGTTACAGGGATGTCAGGCTATATGAGCACTGTGTAAATAGTAAGAAGCTGTTGAAATGTAAAATGTTGAACCAAATAAAAAATTAAAGCCTACTCAAAGAATTTGTAGATAAAATGAGCTTGATTTGTGTGACGGTCAGTCACTAGAGAGAAGGCACTGAACTGCCAGTGGAGTTCTAAATGTCTCTGGTCCCTTATTCTCATCTGGAAAGTAGCTATATCCATGAGAATCCAGACTGCAGAACAGGGCCCCATGTGTGCTGATGCCATTTGAAAATCTGAATTTTAACTTTTCAATTACTATATGACAATTAAAAATTTGTTGTATTGCTGCATGTTATATAAACCCAGAAAATACTCAGGGGAAGGCTGGATCTTTTGCTTATGTGCAGTTGCATGTTTACTGCACTGCTAAGGGCCGTGCTCAGGCACGCTCCTCCTGCAGCAGAGCCATACAACTGTGTCAGATAATCAGAAGGAGGTTCTGTAAGTGTGACTAAACTATTGGAAAGAGCACATTGTGGAAATGTATCATCAATAACAAAGTATAATTCTCTCCAGAAGAAGAAGTTTTCTTCTCCATGGCCGACATGGACATGTCTCACAGTCTGTCCTCTCTTCCACCCCTTGGGGACCCACCACACATGGACCTGGAGCTATCGCTGACTAGTACATACACCAACACACCTGCAGGGTCTCCACTCAGTGCCACTGTGGTAAAGTATTACTTCGTTTCTTCTGATCGTAAGAAGCTGCTTCTAAGACCCTGGGCTTTACTCATGTATTTAAAACTAATCTTTTGTAGCTTCAGCCAACGTGGGGAGAGTTTGCCGACCACAGAGAACAGCCAGTAAGAGGGCCAGCATTCCAGTCTGACGTGGTCCACCCAACATCTTTGCAGAAAGCCGGTTAGTTTCCACTGGAGGCTTTCAAGACGTAAAGGAGAAGAGTATCTCTAAAACAATGTATTTTGCCATTTTTATCTCCCTCCTTTCAGAATAAACATCTGATCTGTCTGTCTGTCTGTTTTCTGTCTGTCTACCTACCTGTATGTATTTATCTATGTGGCTGTCTCTATCATCCATCTATTTATCATACTTTCTTTCCCTGTGCCCCTGGGGATTGTGCCCAGGGCCTGGCTCACAGCAAGCCTGCACTCTGCACTGCCATTCTCTGTGTGTGCGTCTTTCATAATGTTTCTTTCAGCTGAGGAGAATCATAAACTTTAGGAAGGAAAGAATAATTGGATAGTCCATTGAAAAATATTTAAAAATAGTTACTTATTCATTATGTTCCTTTTTTGTTTTTGAGATAGGGTCTCATGTAGCTCAGGCTGACTAGCTTTGGTCTCAGTTGAATGAACTCTGGACCTTTCTGCCTCTAGCTCCTGAGTTCTAGGTTACCACTGTGCCTGATACTCATATTTTTTTTAATATATTTAAATACATAGATATTATGAGGAAATATACCATAGGTTTTACATCATTGCAATTTAAAACTTTTAGTCAACTATTTGATTTGTGTTGTGTGTATATGTGTGCACATGTGTGTGTATGTATGCCTGTGTGCTTACATGATGTGTGTGTTCATGTGTGCCTATATGTGTATGGTGTATTTATTTGTGTGTGTGTGAGTCCAGTATGTATGCATGTGCATACACACGTGTTTATATGTGTAAGCACATTTTGCACATGTGTGTTTACATACATGTTTATGTATATTTTTGTATGTAAATGTGTGAGTGTGCTTATGTGCACGTGTGCCTGTGTATTTGTGTGCCTGTGTATGTTTATACCATATGTGTGTATCTTGTGTTTGTGTGTTTTCATGTGTATTCAATGAAATGCATGTGTCTGTCGCATTGGATATAGAAATGTGACAGTGCCCAGCCAGTGCTCCATCATTTTACACTAGCTCCCTGAGTTGTTTTTCATTGATTTTTAAGAACGTTTCAATTTGGATTCTGCATTTCCCTTCCGAGAATTGGGGCTTGAACTTAGTACTTTGAGCATGCCGGGCTTAACCACTGTTCTGCACTCTTGAACCTTATTCTTCAAAATTTAACTCAAATAATTTGACTGAACTAAGCTTAACGGAGAATTTGGTGTGCAGATTTTGGTTAATTTTGATTTTTTTTCTCACACAGTTTTATAGTACAAAAGATGTGTCCACACATTTCTCCTCACTGAGAGGGACTCTCGTACTTTAGGTACAAGAATCCTGCATGCCAGGTGCAGCAGGGTAGCAGTCTATTTAAGATGTCTACTGTTACTCTAACTGCTCTGGGTTCCTCTCCTTAAAGTTAAGGTAACATCTTGTCATTCTGACTCATAACTTCATGTATTTCAGCTCTCCCCTCTAGGTCTGTTTCCGTGGATGAATCCAGACCTGAGTTCATCTGTAGGTTGGCTATTGGCATATTCTCCGTCTCCGTGCTGCACATCGATCCTTTGTCTCCAGCAGAAACGTCTCTGAACATCAATCCATTGACTCGCATGGCCATCGATTTCTTCTCTTGTATAGAAAAGATGGACCCAACAGTATTTTCAACAGGAGATTTTAAGTCTTTCCGAGCAGTTTTTGCCGAAGCTTGTTCACACGATCACCTTAGGTGAACTCTCATGATTACTAAAGATATTAATAAGGAGCCAAATACGCGCTTCTGTATCTGTTTACCTTTCTGCATTGGTTTTTAATGGATAACAGTCACTACAGTACGACATAGATGATCCATAGGGTCTCCTTCCCGTGGTGTAGTGTGAGAACAGTGCAGCTGCAGAGCTGAGTAGTTTGTAGCTCCCTCCCTGTTTCTGTGACCACAGTTTGCTCTCACTGATGAAATGATGGAATGGTTCTTTTTGGTACTGGCAGTGACAAAGATGATGGTGGTGGTGAGGCTGGGACTGATGAAGGAGAGCTTGGGAAAGGCCCAGCACTAGGCCGTGAGGTGGGCAGTTACCAAGTCTGGGCTGAGTGTGCATGCTTTGTTTTCTGCTGAGTCTTAGTTAGAGCCATGAGCCTTCCTGAGTTGAGACTTAATAGATGAACTAATTGAACCAGAAAATATAGGGTTAGCATACAAATGCTACGTGTATGTGTGTGTGTGTAAAATGTATTTTTATGTCTGGCTATATGTGTATGGACAGTTGTGAACTGCCATGTGGGTGCTGGGGTTTGAACCTGGACTTTCTAGAATAGCCTGTGTTTAATCTTATTCGCTGAGCTATCTCTCCGCCCCAATACAGTGTATTTCAATATGTATGGGATCTATAAAATGAGTGATATTTGTATAATAGCTGGACAAATAAGATTTGTTTTTGGTGGCAGGATCTCATGAAGCAGTCTAGTCTGGCCTCGACCTTTAAGGCAACCTAAGCCAACCCTGGGCTCCAGCCCTCGTGCCCCGCCTCCTGAGGTAGTAGATAAGAGCCGCCATGCTAAGATCCGCCATGCTTGACTTTAGGTAGTGCTGGGGTTGAACCAGGGTGGAGGCTGCTGCTCTGCAGCTTAGCTGGACCTTTAGCCATAGCTTGAGGGTTTTTTAGGTAAGTTTTTTGGAGTGTCAAAATTAACATCTGAAATAGTTTTTGGTTCCCATCAAAAGATGCTTTATAGGTTAGGACCATAGTACTTCTAATAAAGTTGTAAAACCATTTTTTTCCTCAGTTTTGTTGGAGGTCAAAACAGCTTCTGGTAGAAAATATGACCAAAAACAAAACAAAACCTGTGAATCCATCAACTGCAGTTTTTAAAATTACTGCATGATATTTGTTCCTTGGTTTTGTAGATTATCTTCACTCTCAAACACTGGTCTGAAACTCATGGTCTTCCTGCCTAGTCTTTCAGACTCCTGGGATTTCAGGTGTTCACACTATGCCCAACTTGAATAATGTTTTTATTTTTTAGATTGTTTTAAGAAACCATTTCATTCATTTTACAGTTCTGATTTTTTTTAAAGAAGTTATTTTGTTTTAAGGCAGGGTCTTACCTTGTAACCTTGACTGGCCTGGGCCTTGGTAGGGACTCCCCTCCCTCAGACTTGTAGAAATCCATCTGCCTCTGCTTCCTGCGTGCTGGCATTAAAGGCATGTGTGTGCCACAGTGCCTAGCCAGATCAGAGATATTTTTTCCACTGCAGTGTAAGCTTGGAGTGTGGAAGAAAGAAGGGCACTGTTGGTCGGGTCAGGCACCCTGGGAGGTGTTCATGGTTGAGATGTTACGAAACAGGAAATGGGAAGCCCTTGTCTTTAGGAATATTAATGATCACTAACAGCTTGGACTTGTTAGAGAGTAAGTGTATATTATTATGTTCTTAATAATATATCATATAGTAATGTGTAATATTATATACTACCAACATTTGCTGCTTATGCTATATTTAGAACCATGTGGAAACCCTAAAATGCTTCTTTTGTGATAGATTTATAGGTACTGGCATCAAAGTGTCCTATGAGCAGAGACAGAGATCAGCCTCCCGGCACTTTAGCACCGACATGTCTGTTGGGCAAATGGAGTTTTTGGAGTGTCTGTTTCCAACAGATTGTCATTCTGTCCCTCCTCACTACACAGAGGTAAATGCTGGACCACCTCTGGAATGCTTTTTAGATTTGTTTTGCTTTTTAAAGGAATTCAGTAACCAATAGTACTTTTCTTTAAAACGTATCAGCGTCATAAAGTGTGGTAGTGTTGTTCTTTGAGGTTGTTGAAACAAATTTTAAACTATGTCATTTAAGGTTATTCTACAAAGTTAGTAAACATTTTAAATGAAAGGAGAGTTATCTGAGGAGCCAGACAGGTATGGGCTAGTACTTTATTTTGTTTTCAGAGTATTTTCTTAGGCATCGAGTATTTGAACCCTTGCTGCATTTTGCAGATGAGGCGCGCTGAGTTTCATAGCAGTTGGCTGCTTGGGTGGGCTGACTGTTCTGACTGCAGCAAGCCTGTCTTGCCTGCAGAACTCCTGTGGTCTGCATGGTTGATTTCAGCCTAATATCCTGGGTTTATGTGATTGACTTAGGCTTACTGTCATAGCTGAAAACCATCTCTGTTCTCGTTTTTAAGCTTCTAACGTTCCATTCCAAAGAAGGGACTGATGCCCATCTTCCCGTGTGTCTTCAGCTTCACTACAAGCACTCCGAGACCAGAGGGCCCCAGGTGAGAGATCCGTGAGGCCACCACTTTACAGTGTTGTCTGCCCTTTATTTTGTCAGCTTTTATCCTAATTTTATCATTTTTGTTAATAATTATATGTGCTTTTTTTTTTTTAAAGGGTAATCAAGCAAGACTTAGTTCAGTTCCTCAAAAGGCAGAATTACAAATTAAATTAAACCCCGTGTGTTGCGAGCTGGATATCAGTATTGTGGATAGGTTAAACTCCTTGCTTCAACCACAGAAACTCACTACCGTGGAGATGATGGCCTCGCACATGTATGCTTCATATAACAAGCATATTAGCTTGGTAAGTACACAGAAAGTTGTACCTTAAGCACAATTAATTAGTATGTACCAAGGACCAGCCTCAGCTTGAAGAGGGGTTCTGAGATGATGACAAACTACTCAAGTCAAATCATGGGTCCAAGTTGACGGCCTGCTCCAGATGGCTCCCTAGACAGCTCTCTGTAGATGGCTCTTGACTCTGTCGTCTGCAGAATCAGTCACGACAACTTTTCAGACTGTGCTCTCTCTGTGTTCTGCTCTGCTCTAGTCAGCTTTTTCTTGCTATTCTAAAAAACACTCTGGTTGAGACATCTAGCTTTCTGCTCAAGACAAGCTCTCTCTGGTTCAGACAACTCACTCTGCTAGTAAAAATTACTAAAAGCTCTCTGGATAGCTCATGGGTTTTCTGACCAAAGTCAGAAAAGCTGCAATAAAAAAATTCTTGGATTTTCCAACCAAGTCAGAAATCCTGTTAGAAAAATTCTAGAAGTAATTCTTGGGTTTTCCCATCAAAATCAAAAAGCCAGAAAAAATTCTAAAAGGGCTGTGTTTGCTCTCTAAGTAATTCTTGGTATCTTAATAGAAAAAATTCTAGAAAAGCTCAGAAACCTTTTGTTCAAGAACAAAGTTCTTGAAGAGCTTTGTTCCCTCTTCAGAGTTCAGATAGCTCAGCTCTTGATAGAGAAAAATTCTAAAAAAGGACTGCTATCTGTCTTTTGCCAGTTCATCTCTGTAGACGAAAAGGTCAGTTTTTTTTTTTTTTTTTTATTATTCGATATAATTTATTTACATTTCAAATGATTTCCCCTTTTCTAGCCCCCCCACTCCCCGAAAGTCCCGCAAGCCCCCTTCTCTTCCCCTGTCCTCCCACCCACCCCTTCCCACTTCCCCGTTCTGGTTTTGCTGAATACTGTTTCACTGAGTCTTTCCAGAACCAGGGGCCACTCCTCCTTTCTTCTTGTACCTCATTTGATGTGTGGATTATGTTTTGGGTATTCCAGTTTTCTAGGTTAATATCCACTTATTAGTGAGTGCATACCATGATTCACCTTTTGAGTCTGGGTTACCTCACTTAGTATGATATTCTCTAGCTCCATCCATTTGCCTAAGAATTTCATGAATTCATTGTTTCTAATGGCTGAATAGTACTCCATTGTGTAGATATACCACATTTTTTGCATCCACTCTTCTGTTGAGGGATACCTGGGTTCTTTCCAGCATCTGGCAATTACAAATAGGGCTGCTATGAACATAGTAGAACATGTATCCTTATTACATGGTGGGGAGTCTTCTGGGTATATGCCCAGGAGTGGTATAGCAGGATCTTCTGGAAGTAAGGTGCCCAGTTTTCGGAGGAACCGCCAGACTGATTTCCAGAGTGGTTGTACCAATTTGCAACCCCACCAGCAGTGGAGGAGTGTTCCTCTTTCTCCACACCCTCTCCAACACCTGCTGTCTCCTGAATTTTTAATCTTAGCCATTCTGACTGGTGTAAGATGAAATCTTAGGGTTGTTTTGATTTGCATTTCCCTAATGACTAATGAAGTTGAGCATTTTTTAAGATGCTTCTCCGCCATCCGAAGTTCTTCAGGTGAGAATTCTTTGTTTAACTCTGTACCCCATTTTTTAATAGGGTTGTTTGGTTTTCTGGAGTCTAACTTCTTGAGTTCTTTATATATATTGGATATTAGCCCTCTATCTGATGTAGGATTGGTGAAGATCTTTTCCCAATTTGTTGGTTGCCGATTTGTCCTCTTGATGGTGTCCTTTGCCTTACAGAAACTTTGTAATTTTATGAGGTCCCATTTGTCAATTCTTGCTCTTAGAGCATACGCTATTGGTGTTCTGTTCAGAAACTTTCTCCCTGTACCGATGTCCTCAAGGGTCTTCCCCAGTTTTTTTCTATTAGCTTCAGAGTGTCTGGCTTTATGTGGAGGTCCTTGATCCATTTGGATTTGAGCTTAGTACAAGGAGACAAGGATGGATCAATTCGCATTCTTCTGCATGCTGACCTCCAGTTGAACCAGCACCATTTGTTGAAAAGGCTATCTTTTTTCCATTGGATGTTTTCAGCCTCTTTGTCGAGGATCAAGTGGCCATAGGTGTGTGGGTTCATTTCTGGATCTTCAATCCTGTTCCATTGATCCTCCTGTCTGTCACTGTACCAATACCATGCAGTTTTTAACACTATTGCTCTGTAGTATTGCTTGAGGTCAGGGATACTGATTCCCCCAGATTTCCTTTTGTTGCTGAGAATAGTTTTAGCTATCCTGGGTTTTTTGTTGTTCCAGATGAATTTGATAATTGCTCTTTCTAGCTCTGTGAAGAATTGAGTTGGGATTTTGATGGGTATTGCATTGAATCTGTATAGTGCTTTAGGCAAAATGGCCATTTTAACTATATTGATTCTGCCGATCCATGAGCATGGGAGGTTTTCCCATTTTTTGAGGTCTTCTTCCATTTCCTTCTTCAGAGTCTTGAAGTTCTTGTCATACAGATCTTTCACATGTTTGGTAAGAGTCACCCCAAGATACTTTATACTGTTTGTGGCTATTGTGAAGGGGGTCATTTCCCTAATTTCTTTCTCAGCCTGCTTATCCTTTGAGTATAGGAAGGCCACTGATTTGCTTGAGTTGACTTTATAACCTGCCACTTTGCTGAAGTTGTTTATCAGCTGTAGGAGCTCTCTAGTGGAGTTCTTTGGGTCACTTAGGTAGAACGATCATCCACCATGATCAAGTAGGCTTTATCCCAGGAATGCAGGGTTGGTTCAATATACGGAAATCCATCAATACAATCCACTACATAAACAAACTCAAAGAACAAAACCACATGGTCATTTCATTGGATGCTGAAAAAGCATTTGACAAAATTCAGCATCCCTTCATGCTTAAAGTCTTGGAGAGAACAGGAATTCAAGGCCCATACCTAAACATAGTAAAAGCAATATACAGCAAACCGGTAGCCAGCATCAAACTAAATGGAGAGAAACTTGAAGCAATCCCACTGAAATCAGGGACCAGACAAGGCTGCCCCCTTTCTCCTTATCTTTTCAATATTGTACTAGAGGTACTAGCTCGGGCAATTCGACAACATAAGGAGGTCAAAGGGATACAAATTGGAAAGGAAGAAGTCAAACTATCATTATTTGCAGACGACATGATCGTCTACCTAAGTGAACCAAAAGGTCAGTTTTTAATTTACATATCAGTTCAGTTATTTATTCCAGGTTCCCTCTTGACCATTGCACAAATCAACAATCCATGACTTTAGCTTTGTGCTCTTGCCCCGTGATCACCACTCCCTAAATCTTTTTATTTCCTTCAGAAATAATCTTTCTGACAAGCTGGCTCATAGTGCAGCTGCCTCTGTTCCTGTAGGTCTTTCATGCCCCTTATACAGCTTATAATGCATACTTATATTTTTGCATAGTTAAGAAATTCTGTATTTTCAAACTCATGATGTTTTTAGAGTTCTTTTTTATAGCCTTAAAGGCTGTCCTGTCGGCCCCAGTATTTACCATTTTGCTGAGACATTAACCACACCTTTGCCTCCTGGACTCATGCTGCGTCTGATTAGCATGGAGTCATTAATGTAAACTGGGAGGACATTCCTCGGAGGAACATGAAAATGTGTACATTATTATATAAGTAAGCCTTAAACCCACAGCAGTCATCTTCATGGTGGCCCAGGCCAGCTGGCCCTATTAACAGTACAGGAACTATGTCATTCTGTCCCTACAAAGCATGCTGGACTCAGCAAATATGCTTATTGGGGAAATTTATGAGAAAAGTCCTAATATATTAAATAGACTGTACTAGAGCAATATTATTGATAATAGTAAAAATCAGATATTTAAAATTATTTTTGTCTAAACATTGGTTTTTTTTGTTTGTTTTTTTAGTTTTTTTGGGTTTTTTTGAGACAGGTCTTTACATAGCCCTAGCTGACCAGGAACTCACTATGTAGACCAGGCTGGCTTCAAATTCACAGAGATCCTCCTTCCTCTGCTCCTGACTACTAGCATCAAAGGCACGCACCTCCTTACCTGGCTTAGAAATTATTTTTACATTTCTCACACAGTTCTGACCTACAACTTTATATGTAGTCAAGGATGATTTTGAACCTTTTTCTTGGGGATTATTCAAGACCATGTTTCTCTGTATATCCCTGACTGTCCTGGAACTTACTCAGTATGCCAAGCTGGCCCTCAGGAAGGGTTAAGTGAGAAGGAGAATGTCTTCTGAGATAGGATCCTATTATTGGCCCAAGTTAGCCAGGGATGTGCATTCTTCCTGCATCAGCCTTTCCAGTAGGAGAATTCTAGGCATTCCAGGAATTCCCTTAGATTGTTAGACAGAATCTAGACAGAAAAGTCAATACACAGAATGGTCAGACAGGGAGCTGACAGCGTGCAGCACAGTGGGGTCAGAGTTCTCTTTTTGGATTTTGAAAAATACTGTAGCACACTCAGGGAGTTTTATTTTCATTTCATAAACATGATGGAGGTGGAAAGGAAATAGCACGGGGGCTGTGGAGAGTGCGCTGGGACGCATCACTGCATCACTCTTGTGGGGTCGTACGTGTTGGGGACTTGGGACTGCACTGGGGCTTGGTGGTTGGAGTGCTAGCCTGTGGGACCAGGAGCAGTCCCAGGCTGGCAGGCAGCTTTAGTGGGCAGAGGTTAGTGCAGCAGTGTGTGCCCGCAGTCATAGCTGCTCTGGGGCTGAAGCGGTTTCCCCTTTGTTCCCTGTGTTGAAGCAGCATTCCTTAGTTTCCACTGCCTCCTGTTGGTGGTCCTTTTAGGTTGTAGGCCAGTCTCCATATTGCTGTCAGCCCCGGGTGTGTTGGGATGAGCTAATCATCCCTTGGCTTTCCTTAGTTTGGAGTTGAGATTTGAGAGTGGAGTTTATGTTAGGAAGCCAACTAGGGAAGAGAGAGAAAGGCCTGGGCTTTAACTTTAAAGAAACATGGGACCTGCTAGAAGAGGGAGGACCGTGAGGAGGGTGACAGGAGCACAGCACAGTGAGACCCATGCGGACTGTCATGGCAGGGAGCTAGCTCTGGGAGGTAGAGGACATTTTTATGGAAAATTTGAAGCCAACTTTTGTTTGAATGGATGCTTTTGACCATTGCGTATAATAGTGATTTTTTACCTGCAGAAGTTCGGTCTGGTTCTTCCTCCAGCCTCATCCTCCCAGAAATAAGACTCAGATTCATACTATGTTTATTCACTCCTTGGCCATGTAGCTACCTTCTTCTCTGACTAGATTATAATTTAAAATAACCCATTTATTCTAATCTACATTCTGGCTGATTACCTGTGCTCAGGGACCATGCATCCGTCTCATCACATCTTCCTGGGTGAATCTTCCTCACCTGGCAGTCTCTCAGATCTTTTCTGCCTCCTGTATGTCTCACCTAAGCCATTTCCTGCTTAAACCATAGGTCATCAATTTTATTATTGACAGGCGCCATGTCCACATCGGCATAGGATATTTTACATTAACCTTTTAGGATTTGTTAGTAGGTGACTTTGTACCCTTTCTTTGTAGTTTATGGTAAGCTATGGAAGGCTTTATAGTTCCTGTCTTTATACTTGCTTACTTTTATATGAAGATTCAGCTGTTGCCCACAGGTCTGAATAGCACTAGCTGTTCCATTTGAACTTGGTTGTGCTAGTACGGTGGTGGCTTGTTTGAATTGTTGTGGATGCTGTGGCACATGGGCAGCAGCGATGGCTGGTGCATACTGAGATGCTAAGCGTCCTGTATCTCCTGTTTCAGCACAAGGCTTTCACTGAGGTGTTCCTAGATGATGCGCACAGTCCTGCCAACCGTCGGGTGTCTGTGCAAGTTGCCACCCCAGCGCTGCACCTGTCTGTTCGCTTCCCTATTCCCGATCTTCGATCAGACCAGGAAAGAGGACCCTGGTTTAAGAAGTCACTTCAGAAGGAGACCCTTCATTTAGAATTTACAGATCTGGAGTCCAAGACAGAGTTTGTGGGAGGATCCACCCCAGAACAAACTAAACTGGAACTGACTTTTCGAGAGCTATCTGGTAAGACTGAACACACCTGTTCAGTGTGTGTTCCCAGAGCAGACTTCACGTAGAACACTGCTCCTCTCAGCACCTAAAATGGCAAAATTGGGAGCACAGTTAGAGAACAGAACAATAGCCTCCCCCCAGAATTGTGTGGAGAATTAAAAAAACAAAAACAAAAAACTGTAGTGATTAGTTTGCTTTGGTGATGTTCTTATCTTCTATAGGAATGAGTGCATTAGCATTTTCTGTCTTCGTATACCACTTAGTGTATTAGGGGCTGGGTAGCCTGAGGGCCACTCTGCAGTCCTATACATGCAGGTCACAGGTCACAGACATGCTGTCCTTTCCTTTAGTTGTCATTCCTGATCTGTGCTGAAGAGATTCCTGATCTGTGTCTCCCTAGCTCACAGTAGTAAGGGCAAATCTGACACCTGACTCCCCGGCTGCCACACTACCTCCCTTTCGGGGACATCATGGTAAAATATGACACAAGTTGGCTGCATTCTTGTCCCTGTCACCAACTCACCTCACACCTCTCGGTAGCCAGCATTTCCCTGGTCTGTTCTGATGCCTTGAGTTTGACAGGTTTTCTTGTTGATACTTAAATGGAAATTGCCAGTGATGTTTAGGAGCGGATGTTTACATACGTTCCACCATCCCATATCGAGTTGGCTGCAGCTTTTTGTTTTACAGGAAGGCTGTGAAGGACAGGGAGAAGCCAGTGTGGTAGTTAGCATGCATATACAAAATGCACACCCAAGTACACCTGTATCTTTATGTTTTTAGCTCTCAGTTATTGGATAAGCTTATTTTTTTTTATCTTTTCTGCCGCACTGGAGACTGAACTCAGGGTCTTGCATGCTGGGTAATTGCTCTACCTCTGAGCTGTAGTTGTAAGCTGTATACTTTTCTTCTGTGAAGAAATAACTGGGGCTAGAGAAATGGCTCAGTGGTTAAGAGGTCTTGCTGTAAAACCTGGAAGACCTAAGTTCAGATACCGACACCCACATAACAAGCTGAGCATTGTCTCACTGTGCCCAAAAGTGTGTAGAAAGAAGTCCCTGGGGCTAGCTGCCTGCCAGTTTAGTCAGGAAAAGTGCATGCTCCTGCCTCAGGGGAATAAGATGGTGAGAAAGATTACCTGATTCCTCAACTACACACCAGGAAATCATTACCAGTACTCAAATAGGTGGTGAATGGAAATGTTCACTATAAATATGTATCTTACACATGCAGTACTAGTAAGAATTTCATTTGAATAAAAGCTGGCTTATTTATGTGCACATAATAGCACAGGGCACATTAAAGTAGGGGCCTATGAGCTGCAGAGCTATGAATGATGTGGTCTTCAGCATCTGAGACGCACGTTGCAGTAAAGTCATCTTGGTTATATAGGGTCATTCCAGGAGGAAAAAGGAGAGCCGTCTGTCAAGTTTTTCCATGTGTCTGGTGGAGTAGATGGAGACACAGCATCTTCAGATGATTTTGACTGGCCGCGGTAAGCAAATGGAGGGGTATAATGGAATTTTCAAAAAGTCAAACTTTGATTGTCAAGAATCCACTGTTAATGACCTTCCTTTGTTTATTTATTGTGCTCTATGCTGTGAAGTCTACCTGTGGGTTACAGTAGGCATGGGCTTTATAGTTATAGGTCAGTCTAATCAAATTAACTTTTAATGGGTATTCACTATGTAAACCTGCAGAAAGTAAACATGTTGCCATTTATACTTACATATTAATTTTTCAAATTATTTTGTGATCAGAATGGTACTGAAAATAAATCCACCAGCCATGCATTCCATTTTGGAGAGAATAGCAGCTGAGGAGGAGGAAGAGAATGATGGCCACTACCAGGAGGAGGAGGAAGGAGGAGCTCACTCCCTGAAAGATGTCTGTGACCTGAGGCGGCCAGCCCCATCTCCCTTTTCCTCTCGTAGAGTAATGTTTGAGAATGAGCAGGTAAAGAGAATCCTGGCGAGCACTGCAGGATCCTTATCTCACTCGGCCAAGGAGAGATGCGCTCCTGCTTCCTCGCTACCCTGTCCTCTCCTCCTTTATGCTTTGTGTCGCAGGTTGGTTTTGAACTTGTGACCCTCTTGCTTCCACTTCTGAGTTGTGTGATAACAGTTTGTACACTACACTCAGCTAGTTCTTTATTTTTGAAAGAACACTGTAATCCTGGTACTTGGGAGGTGGAGGCAGGAGGATTTTAAGTTTGAGTACAGATTGGGAGACATTACAAGACCCCCTTTTATTAACAATACCAGCAGCAGCAGCAAGAACTCCCAAACAGCAATAACAACAGCAAAAATAATCTGTGTATTTTTTATACTTCTTTGTAACTCTTGGTATCCATTTTTCTTGATGTATATATATTCTCCCTAGTTAAAGGTTATGTTTTATTTGCTCACATAGTAAATGGTATAGTGATTTAACTACTGTTTTAAATGTAGGTTGCGTCTTTGACGTGCTTTCTCACATTGAACTGTCCTGTTTTAGATGGTGATGCCGGGAGACCCTGTGGAGATGACAGAGTTTCAGGATAAAGCCATCAGCAACTCGCACTACGTGCTGGAGCTTCTGCTACCCAACATCCACCTGACACTGCCCAACAAAAGCTTTTACGAGAAGCTCTATAACAGGTAAGTGTGAGCTGCCCAGTGCTACCAGCACCCCAGCTTCCAGAATCGTGCTTTCATACACTTTTACATGCTCTTGATGGTGTCCACGGAGCTGAGGGTCCCAACCTGGGTCAGAAAGAGCACCACCAACACCTCCCAAACAGTCCTAATAGCAACGAGAATAATGCATAAATTGTTTGTACTAGTTTGTAACTCCAAGATCGATTGATAACTGTTTTCTCTGCATATATGTTGTTCTGATACTTCACCAGCCTGTATGCTGCCTGTTGGCTGTGTCAACGAGCTGCTAAGAAACACTGTTTTTCAATGGCGTGAAGAGCATTAGGAGATTTGAGTAGCAGGCCAGTAGGCACTGGCTAGCTTTCTCAGGTTTTTTTGTAACCCAAAATTTTCATTTAGTTTGTTTAAATACTCAACACATCTATCTAGGAAATACAGTGAATTGGAATTTGGGTTCAGACTCTGATGAGTAAGGATACTTCTTGTAGCCTCTGTCACCCCAGTTTATACATCTGCCAAATGCAGATGGTAGGGGCTTACCCACAGGGCCTCTTGGGGGGTTAAATCATGTCAGCATCAGGCCTGCAGTGAGCTCTGGAGCACCCTCAGGAGGGAGGCAGTGCTTACTTAGTAGGTATCATTGCCTCTAGTTGTAACAACTTCTCCTTGACTTCAGAGACCGTTGCTTCTGCAGTGGATTTGTTTGGTGTCAGGTAGCCAGCTCTTAGTGCTAAGTCTTAGGGTCTCCAGGTCTCTCCACTGACCTGAGGTTGTAAGTCTTAGTGTATCAAGGTTCACTTTAGTTCAGTAGTCAGAACAGGATTTCACATACCAGGCCATTGGTATGCACGGTAGCACGTTAAGTAAGGTTTTTGGGTTTTTTTTGTTTTTTTGGTTTTTCGAGACAGGGTTTCTCTGCGTAGCCCTGGCTGTCCTGAACTCACTTTGTAGACCAGGCTGGCCTCGAACTCAGAAATCCACCTGCCTCTGCCTCCCAAGTGCTGGGATTAAAGGCGTGTGCCACCATTGCCTGGCTCGTTTTATTTTTAAACTATTTATTTATTTAGGTTTAGTGTGTGTGTATTTGTATTTGTGTATGTGTGTATTTGTATGTATTTATGTGTGTGTGTATTTGTGTGTGTGTGTGCATTTGTGTATGTTTCTATTTGTGCGTCTTTGGGAGCTGAGTCTAATCTTGACCACCAGCTTTTCTTCAGCTTGGCGGTTTGACTTTGGGGAGATCACTTAAGCTTTAAGTGGTGGCTTCTTCATGGATCAATTGGGGTAGTGAGTCTCCCGTCTGTCCCGTGGGGCTGGTGGGGAGGGACTGGAGTGTCCCCATAGCAGTTTGTCAAGTGAAAGCTGTTCCTACTGTCATTTGGAAGTGTGTGGGTGTTTTGTTTTGTTTTGTTTTTTTAAAGAGAAGGTCTCACTGTGCAACTTTGGCTGGTCTGAAACTTGCTGCATAGACCAGGCTGGCTGCTTCTGCCTCTTAGGATTGAAGGCATGCCTCATTACACTTGGCTGAGTTTTTCTCTTTAGTTAGCTCTAACCTTTAAAGTCTTCTTAGTGGTGTGATTAGGGCTTTCAGGGTATTGACATGACGGACACTAGGTGATAACTAATTAGGGTCCAGTCTCAGACTCCTTTCTCTGCCCGTGCTTTCCCATTAAAAGCACATAACTGCTGTTTTAAAGTCTTCACAGGATCGTGTTCCATTCTGCTTGAAACCTTATTTATCTAACACAGGACCTGGAAAGAGATTCTCTGTCTGTCCCCACTTACAAGGTTCCTGTTCACCCTGTGCTTTGTGTCTAGGATCTTTAATGACTTGCTTCTCTGGGAGCCAACAGCTCCTTCACCAGTGGAGACACTTGAAAACGTTTCCTATGGCATCGGGCTCTCTGTGGCCAGTCAGCTGATAAACACCTTCAGCAAAGATAGCTGCAGTCCCTTTAAATCTGCAGTTCACTATGGTAATGTACTTTACATTGGTTCTGGTATAAGCACCTTATTTCTAAGTCTCAGACTTGTTTTCTATTTTTATGCTGTAATTTCTTTGGAAATTTCTATGACTTTTCCCATTATTGTATCTATTCTGGCAAGAACTTTGGTACTCGAACATAGACTCTTTGACGTGATCATGTACATGTTTGAAATTCACTTGGAGGCCCCTCGCCCTCATGGTTCTGTCCTGTGTGAAAATGCAAAGTACTATTGTGATCATGTAGGCTGCTGCCTTCTTAGCTGTCGGACCCTGTAATAGTAGGTCTTTTCCCTGCATAGATGAAGACAGTGGATCTGAAGAAGAGACTTTGCAGTATTTTTCTGCTGTTGATCCCAACTATCGTTCCCGTAGGAAAAAAAAGTTGGACTCTCAGAACAAGAACTCTCAGAGCTTCCTCTCGGTGCTTCTGAGTATCAATCATGGACTAGTGGCGGTATTCACTGATGTGAAGGTATGGCTGCAGCCTCCTAGAATGAAGTGGGGCGGAGCTGTTAGTGTGGGGGGGGGGGGAGCAGTGCTCAGGGGGCCCGAGGCACAGCTCCTTTGGGGCTTGCTTTCTCCTCTGATCTCAGGCTGTATGGCCGCCTGCAGCAAGCGCCTGCTAAAGCCACTTTAGCAGTGGTGGCGCACACCTTTAATCCCAGCACTTGGGAGGCAGAGGCAGGCAGATTTCTGAGTTCAAGGCTAGCCTGGTCTACAAAGTGAGTTCCAGGACAGCCAGAGCTACACAAAGAAACCCTGTTTCAACCCCCCCCCCCAAAAAAAAAAAAGCACAAGTGCCTACTAATTCTGCCAGTGAGGGCAGTAATTGTAACTTTTGTTTGTCTCATTTTAAAAGAGGGTGAAGCCCAAGTATTTGTTACAGAGGACCTACATAGCACACACAGTATTCAATGTTTTGTCCCACTGTATCAAAAGGCTCAAGAATCAGACTGCTTTGTGTGGTGTGGAAGAATTTCCTGAGTTAGATTCAGAATGAGCGTGCTAAACACGACTAAGAGCCCACCTGCTATGTACATCTACTGTGTGATTTAGGTTCCAGCTGCAGTATTAACATTTGACCCAAAGAAATAAAAAGTGACTGTGTCTCCCCCCCCCCCCCATTGTTTTGTCAGCAAGATAATGGAGATCTGATGGAGAGTAAGCACGGTGAATTCTGGTTAGAATTCCATAGCGGCTCGTTCTTCTGCGTGACAAAGTATGAGGGCTTTGATGACAAGCACTACATCTGCTTGCATTCCAGCAGCCTCAGGCTGTACCACAAAGGTAGGGCATGTACACAAAGGTAGGGCTTGGTGGGTGAATTTCCTATTTGTTAAGGACAATCTTGAAAATACAATGTTGATGGAAGTTGTATTCTGTTGGGAGTTCTGGTTTTGTTGCCAGAATCATAGATTAAAACTTTTTTTGTTTTGAGACAAAGTCTCACTCTATAGCCAATACTGGTTCTGAACTTGAGATTCTCCTGCCTCAGCCTCCCAAGTTCTAGGATTGTAAATACTCACTACCTCATATGACTAAAACTTACAGATTTTGAGTAGTTGCCTAAATTATTCTGTGAATAGGCACAAAGATAGGAAAATCTTGTTTTCCTAGCACTTTAGAATCTTGGTTTGTTTTTTTTCTTGTGAGTTTTTGCTCTTAGTTATACCAACATTGACAAAGAGAAGTAGGGTGTTGCTACCATGCTGGCCTTTGACCCTATGCCACCAGAACCGTGCCAGGTTCTGTGGGGAACTCTGCAGACACAACAACCAGTAGAGTAACTGATGGCATGAGGCAAGAAGAAAGTCTAGTTCAACACATCAGAGTCTGACACTGGGCAGTTTATTTGAGGCATATTTCAGTACAGCATAATTTGGAACAGTCTCCTGCTGTGATAACCCTGTGTACACAGTGAGGTATAGTTTTACTGAGACTCTTCTCAAAGTACATGTCATTTCTACCATGAAGATGGCTTGTATAGATAGACTACATGTGCCATCTTAAGGGCCTGAGGAGGATCTGGTGTGGTCTTAGTCATACAGATAGTGCGGAGGTCACCCACATCCAGTCCTGTTTGTAAGAGTCTGGGGAACCCGATATGGCCTGGCCCCACAGATAGCATAGGAGTCACCAGACAATAGTGATTCCATTTCCAGCATTTTGGGCAGAAAACAGGTTATATATCTCTTCCTTTGAAGAGTCAACTCTGTATGGTATGTTGACATTTTTGGTTTACTAGTGGTTGTCGGTAAGCACTAGGACCTCTGTGCCCCCAGTAAGGTTCAAAGAAATACAGGCCTGCCCTGGAACTTAGGTTAGAAATACTCTGAATCTCGGATGTCTCTGATAGTGAGCTGCCACAGCGGACATTCTGTGTGTCTACTGATGGGGACCCATCAGCGCACCGGTGAGCCAGAGCCGTGCACGAATGGCCTTGAGCCTGTTGTCTGAGGAGCACACAATACAAAAATGACTCAAGTCCAGAAAGTACTCACCCTTTAATATCTCATTTAATGTATGTGAACATTCCCTACAAATTCCCAACTACTTCTGATTCTGAGCATCTTGGGTAAAGCCTACTCAGCCTGCACAGAGTTCTGTTGTGAGTTGTGAAAGTCCAAACAATTACAGAACTAATTTCAAGTGATAAATGTTGTCGGTGTTTTTATCTCAACGTGTCTAGGCATAGTAGATGGAGCCATTCTCCCTACAGAGGCGCGCTTGCCCTGTTCCACCCGCCCACACTGGCTGGAACCTACAATTTATTCCTCTGAAGAAGATGGCCTCAGCCGAGCTGCCTCAGATGGTGTTGGGGGAGACAATTTGAATATGCTCTCGGTCGCAGTGAAGATCCTGTCTGATAAGTCCGAGTCCAACACGAAGGTGTGTGCCTTACTATGCTCGCTGCCCTTAGTGGTTTGCTTGTTCCCCAAGGGGACTGTAGCCTTGGCAACGCCTTTGTTTTTTTTGGGGGAAACTTGAGTTGGGGATTAATGTGGTTCTTTGTGTTGTCCTGTGGTGCAGGAGTTCCTTGTGGCTGTGGGGCTGAAAGGAGCCACTCTACAGCACAGGGTGCTGCCTGCCGGACTCAGTTGGCACGAGCAGGTAAGAGCTGCCACCTATCATGTCCTTTAATAGCATTTACAAGTCCCGATGCCCAGAGGGAGGTGACTCTTTCCTCAAATGGTGGTCCCCATAGCTTCTCAGTGTGGGCACCATTGTTGTTAGATTAGTGAAGAGAAGGAGTGCTTGGAGAATGCCCAGCCTGGAGGGCAGACCGAGACACTTGAGTGCTGAAGACCAGAGACAGGTTCATATTCCTTATGTCTGCCTGCCTGCCTGCCTGCCTTATTTTTTCCATGCTTGGGACTAAAGCCAGGACCTCACACATGCTTACTGTTCTACTGTCTATTAGAATACAAAGCCTTGCCAGGCGGTAGTGGCACACACCTGTAATCCCAGCACTTGGGAGGCAGAGGCAGAGGCAGAGGCAGGTGGATTTCTGAGTTCGAGGCCAGCCTGGTCTACAGAGTGAGTTCCAGGACAGCCAGGACTACACAGAGAAACCCTGTCTAGAAAAACCCAAAAAAAAAAAAAAAAAAAAAAAAGGCAATATAAAGCCTTAGCATTGGACCCCAGCAGCACATAAATGCAGCAGACATCCACGACAGAGTTTAGGAAGCTGAGGATGACCTTGAAGTTTCTACTTCCTTAGCTCTACTTGTTGAGGAAACCAGATTTTTGAAAAATGGTCTTCACCAAAGACTTTCCAAGAATTGTTCTGAACAATATGTGAATTGTATTATTGTGCATACTTTCTGTTTTCTTAAGATAGGGCTTTCTCTCATCCAGGTACTAAGTGCCGGTCCAGTCCTGTTTAGATTCCAAAACTAGAGGAGACTGAGAGTGTTTAAGGTGGCGTGACCACAGACATAAGGTGGGGTTTCTAAGGTGTCTGTGGCATTCAGTTATTGGATGTGACTCTTCATTTCAAGTTCCAGTTTAGCAAGTACTTTAGCCTTGCAATTGTGTTACATAAGGGCCACAGGCTGTGATAAGCACACACACACAGTAGGACATCAGGCTGTGATAAGCACATACACACACAAGAGGACATCAGGCAGTGATAAGCACACACA
This sequence comes from Apodemus sylvaticus, assembly GCF_947179515.1. Classification (NCBI taxonomy): domain Eukaryota; kingdom Metazoa; phylum Chordata; class Mammalia; order Rodentia; family Muridae; genus Apodemus; species Apodemus sylvaticus. The sequence continues at coordinate 17,269,437 of NC_067477.1, forward strand.
CAGTAGGACATCAGGCTGTGATAAGCACACACACACACAGTAGGACATCAGGCAGTGATAAGCACACAGTAGGACATCAGCCCGGGATAAGCACACAATAGGACATCAGGCAGTGATAAGCACACACACACACACACACACACACACACACACACACACACACAGTAGGACATCAGGCAGTGATAAGCACACACACAGTAGGACATCAGCCCGGGATAAGCACACACACACACAGTAGGACAGCAGACTGTGATAAGCACACACACAGTAGGACATCAGGCTGTGATAAGCACACACGCAGTAAGATGGTTGCTATAGATAGGTAAGTGCATCTCTCCTTTTCTTCAGCATTCCTGTCACAATCCTTTCACAATCCCTTCAGAACAACAGTGTTTTCTTACAGTATCTTTCTTTTTTTAACTACTTTTTTAAAAAAGATTATTTATATATATGTGAGTACACTATAACTGTCTTCAGACACAGAAGAGGGCATCAGATCTCATTACGGATGGTTGTGAGCCACCATGTGGTGGTTGAACTCAGGACCTCTGGAAGAGCAGTGAGCGTTCTTAACTACTGAGAGATCTCTTCAGCCCCTTAGAGCATCTTAAGTCACTCTGTTATATTTTAAATATATTCTAGCAAAATGTTATTTCTTCTAAGGCAGATAGTTATGTCTTTGTGATTACAGATTTTAAACTTCTTGAACATTGCCGATGAGCCTGTTTTAGGATATAACCCTCCAGCTTCTTTCACAACTTTCCATGTCCATCTTTGGAGCTGTGCACTTGATTACAGGTGAGTCCGTTAGAGCAGAGAACAGTTTTACTTAAATCATTGATTTTAGAACCACCAAGCCTGAGAACCTGAGTTCATTTCCTGGGGTTCGTGTCACGGAAGAACAGATCCAACTCCCCTCATGGGACCACACATGGCTTCCACATACTCTCCACATAGCCACATACACACATATGTAAACAAATCAAGTGTTAATAAAAGTTAAAATATTCTAATTTTTGAATAAATATTTCTGCCTGCTGTGGGGTTGCACACCTGCAGTTCCAATACTTACCGCTTGGGTAAGAAGACCGAACATTTGGAGCCAGTCTGGGCTCCGTAGGAGATCCTGTCACAAAAAGAATATACCCAACAAAACAAAGCAGGACCCCTAACAGTCCCACGATGGAGTAGTTGAGGTGGAAGTGTTTGGAAGAGTCCTGCTGCTCAGGCTGCTGATGGTTGCTTGTTTTTGCTGCCAGGCCCCTTCACCTGCCGCTCCGATCCCTTCTTACTGTCGAGACGTTCAGCGTTTCTAGCAGCGTTGCCTTGGATAAATCTTCCTCTACTCTCAGGTACCTGTGAACTCAGTGCATCAGCTGGACATACTGGGCTCCCTTACCCAAACTGCCGCCTAAATCAGCCCAGTCTGACCACTTAGTCACCCTTCCTCAGGGGGCTTCTCAGGGCCATGCTCCTCTGCCCCTCTCACCGGCAGGCATGTTTCCACTTTAGGGGATGACGGCACCCCAAGACTCTCGTGTGGCTATTTATTCAGCTTAGGGAACGATGGCACCCCTGAAACTCTCGGGTGGCTATTTAGGACTTTTGATTGGTTTCCTGGTACCAGATATATGTTATCTCTGAAATGGAAACCTTTAGATGTGGGGCATCATTTGAAAGAGACAACTGGCCCAAAAGCCTAAATGACCATGTTTTGGCACCTTTACGTGCTTTGGGTCACATAGGTGTGCTGGCGAAGTACACTTAGGTGGCGCAGTGAGGTGTGGATGGCACTGTGCTTCTGTTCAGAAATTAGTTTTTCAGATGCTGTTTCTTTTCTTCCAGAATCATCATGGACGAGGCTGCTTTACACCTGTCAGACAAGTGTAACACTGTCACTATAAACCTGAATCGAGGTGAGTTCAAAGCAAACTCTGGGGCCGATTACTGCTGCTGAAATGTGTGGGAATGTACTAAAGCAATTTTAGTGTGAAGTGCTGTTGGAGAGGTGGGCTCTGATTAGGGAGCTTTTAACAGATGTTGAAATATGTTACATTTGTGACATCTTTAGAGTTTTCATTTTGAGGGTGTAATGTGCTAATGGTTTAGCTATGTGTTTCTTTATAGTCTAAATATCTATTTAATATGTAGTCATCTGTTGTAGCTAAAATTACATGAGGTGTCAGATGGCCTCACAGTGAGGTGGTAGAATTAGCCTGTCTGCACCTCTCATACTACAAATCCTGTGTGTGGGCAGTGCATGAATTGTAAACAAAGGTTAGGTTTTGATTGGATAAGTAGTTTAAAAAACACTACAGTAAATATTGTATTAAATTTTAGATTATGTTCGTGTGATGGACATGGGACTTTTAGAGCTGACCATAACTGCAGTAAAATCAGATTCTGATGGAGAACAGGTCAGTTGTAATAAGTGGAAATTTTTATTTAAGTCCTATTCTTAAAAGATTCTTAAAAAATGTAATGATTAGGACATATTTTTCCCCACCCAATTTCAGCCAAAATAGTTGGAAACTAGAATTAATTTAAGCACTTTTAATGTGACAAAACAAATGAGAGTATTTTTTAAAAAATATTTTTTAAAGAATTATTTTATGTATATAAGTACATTGTATCTGTCTTCAGACACACCAGAAGAGAGCATCAGATCCCATTACAAATGGTTGTGAGCCACAATGTGGTTGCTGGGAATTGAACTCAGGACCTTTGGGAGAGCAGTCAGTACTCTTAACCACTGAGCCATCTCTCCAGCCTACGAGTGTATATTTTATTTCGGATTTACTTTATGTGTTTGAATGCTTTGCGTACATGTGTGTATGTGTACCACGCGCATGCCTGCTACCTGCAAAAGTCAGAAGAGGGCGTCAGAGCCCTGGAACTGGAGTTACAGGCAGTTGTGAGCCACATGTGGGTGCTGGGGAATTGTCTCTGGTCCTTTGCTCAGAATGTCTGACCTATATCTCCAGCCCATGAATGTATATTTTAGTTCATGTGACCCTGTAGAGGACTTGGTGACTCTTGTCTACAAAAAGTGTTTGTCATTTTCTTCTTGTGCCCTGACCAGACTGAGCCCCGCTTTGAGTTGCACTGTTCCAGTGACGTCGTTCACATCAGAACATGCTCAGACTCGTGCGCTGCCCTGATGAATCTCATTCAGTATGTCGCAAGTTACGGGGACCTGCATGCACCTCACAAAGCAGAGGTGAAGCCTGGAGTCCCACAGAGAAAGCCCAAGGTACGGGGAAAGCACCATCCCACTGACGTCACTCCATGAGAGTGCTAAGTCTGTCTGACCAGTCTGTCTAGAGGGCGACTCCTGAGTCACCCTTCTCTGAGAAACCGCCTGCTGCCCTTGCTTTGTTTTACATTAATCTCAGCAGACATAATTCTCTTTCAGATTTTGATTATTAAACCAGCTGTGTCAGAATGCTGTGGGCAGCTCCATAGCAGGCACTGCTGTCAGCAGGAAGACTTCCTTCTCCAGCAGTGTCTGCCCTGTTCTCTGTGACTCCAATCAGCTGCTTCTGTGGAGCTGCCTCTCCCTCCATTGCAGCCCAGTGAGGGAAGCTGCAGGTTGTCTCCAGTGCTCACACCTGGACTCATTTGAGCATTTCCCTGGTTAGCAGGAGAAACAGCAGGTGTCCCTGTTTCAGTTTCAGGTCACTACAGGCTAGCTTATGCCTAGTGTCCCCTTTCTGATGTCCTGTGTCCAGCTTGAATGGTGCCGCAGTTAAACTTTGGTGGTTTTATTTTGCGGTGCTGTTGCTTACAGCCTTTTCTGTGAACAGAATCCTCAGTCTCCTCAGAACCTATTCAATAGGTCAGAGTTCTGTTCCCAAGGGTCTGACTGGCATTGTGAGCCTCGTTAGGTCAGCCTGCTCTTCCTTTCTGTTCCCCCTGCTCCCATTAGTGAGGGGACCAGAGATCCCCCTCTACTATCTGCTATTCTTAAAGATACTGTCCAGTTTATAAAAGATACTTTGAGCTTGTATCTTTCCATTTCAAAGCCATACTCACATTTGGGGAGCACTGGCTGGGTTTAATGGATCTAGTTACCAGCCAGTGTGAAGTGCTGGGGAGGATTCCCTCCTGGTTATATCCCACTGTGCTCAGGCATCTAGGGAAGGAGGTCCTGACCTACAGGGCTGCAGGAGGATGACTGGATGACACTTTCTCAGGATCCCGGGCTGCACAGCAGGGTTTTAAGCACCCATTCCCTCCCCCTGCAGGGCACTGGGTCTCTGTTGTTTCCTGAGTTGTGTTTATGTTTATTTGGATTTGTTGGTAGCCATGGGGGTGGTAATGATTACACTAAAAGCTCACTGCTGAGCAGACTGTAGACCGCGAGCGTGGACTGCTCCTGCTGTCTGCAGTGGTGTGCTCACAGCAGCTCTTCTGCCCACTGCTCTACTCCCCTGTGTGGACTCAGTGGCTTGTCTGTCTCCTGAAAAGAATATTCTCAGATGGTATCGTAGTTAGGGTTTCATTGCTGTGAAGAGACACCATGACCACAACAACTCTACAAAGGAAAATGTTTAACTGTGGCTGCCTTGCAGTTTCAGAGGTTCAGTCCATTATCATCATGGCAGGAAGCATGGCACTGTGCAGGCAGACATGGTGCTGGAGAAGGAGCTGAGAGTGCCACACCTTTTTTTTTCCTAATTTATTTTTATTTATTGTTCATTGGTGTTTGCTTGCTCATGCTATCTGTGTGAAGGTGTCAGATCCTCTGGAACTGGAGTTACAGACAGGTGTGAGCTGCCATGTGGGTGCTGGGAATTGAACCCGGATTTTGTAGACAGTCATGGCTCCTAACTGCTCAACCATTTCTTCAGCCCTGAGTTCTACATCTTATTTGAAGGCAGCAAAAGGAGACCAAATGGCACATCCACGGCAATAGTGCCATACCTCCCAATAGTGCCATTCTCTATGGGCCAAGCATTCAAACACAGGAGTCTATAGGGCCATAGCTATGCAAACCACCACAGATAGGTTTTGTTTTGAGAAGTGTCGTACTTGGTTTTCCAGGCTGGCCTTCCATATCTGGATCCCTTTGGTCTGCCCATGTGCCACAGCCCAGAGTGCTGGTGGTTTCACCTACTCTTAACCACGATTTTGGTTGTAGGTAGATTCCAGTGCTCGGTCATCTTCACATGGTCCAGTGCTTCCTGAAGCGGATCAGCAGATTTTACGGGACCTGATGAGTGACGCCATGGAGGAGGTTGATCTGCAGCAGGCCTCTGCCCCTGTCGAACCACAGGCTAATGGTGAGAAGGGAAGGCCTTTCCTGGGAGCGCTGCTAGGGTAGCAGATGTCATGTTGTTTGTGTTCTCATAACATTGTTAGTAAGGAACTTAGTAAAGACTCATCTGCATCTGCGGATATGCACTAGGAATCAGCTCATGTCTACCTGGAAGAACCAGCCGTCATGGATAGGCACCACTATGGAGTGACTGAGAAATAACACAAAACCGTCTCCGGAGTCTAGTGAAACAGGCTAACTGGCTATGAAGAGGGTGCAGCCCGGCAGGCAAGCCATAGCTCTGTCTACTAGAATACAGAGGGAGGTGTGTTCGATCTGTACATACCTATCTCAGTGAAGCTGGATAAGCACGGAGGGACCAGATTAGTGAAGAGCCTTGGAAGCCACACGAAGCACGGATGCATCTTAAAGGGTTTTCTCTGTTCCTCTGATACGATGAACATAGTTATTTCTATGTTTTGTTTTGAGATAGGGTCTCTTTATATATATATCCTGGGTGTCCTGGAACTTACTATGTGGACCAGGCTGACCTGGAGCTCAGAGACCCTCCTGCCTCTACTTCCTGAGTGCTAGGATTAAAGGCGTGCACTACAGCGCCTGGTGGGGAACCTTGTTAATTCTAAATTCTGTAAACCTTAATTTCAAAATAATAGTTGATGGAACTGGGAATGGTGGTACTTGCTTATGAACCCAGTGCACGGGAGGTAGAGGTAGTGTCAGGAACTCGTGGCTATATATAGTGAGTGTAAGGTCAGCCTGTGCTGAACACATCTTGAGAAGATCCGTGGCATTATAAAATAGTTTGCAATAAGCATTCACTGAATTTAGGGTAGATTAAAACTAAGGCTATGAGCTAAGCTTCCAGCTTCCTATGCATTTTATAGCAGTTGTGGCCAGTAGGAAGGGACCCTGCTTGCACATCATAGATAAGTTTTCACTAAGCAGTGGATAGTGAGGGAACTGGCGGCAGGGCTGTTGGCAATGTTCAGTGCTTGCCTGGGAGTCTCAAGGCCAAAGCACTGACTTTGCCATTTTTGTGTTCTTCCTGCCATGTCAGTATTTGGTTTGAATGAGTAGAGAGAATGGATAACTCTACTAAGTAGTATAAAATGTTCTAATGCAGATTTTTGCTATACATGGTATCTTCTGTGAATTTCATTTTCAAAGCTACATGGGAACAAGTGTCCAGCATGGGTTTCTGGAGCCCAGGCATCAGCTCGGCCTTCCCTACACACAGTCCTGTAGTTTTGGGTGAGGGTCTGTTACTTGTATTCTTTTTTTTTTTCCTCCCTTTGCAATTTTACCCAAGGAATTTCCAAGATGAGCTCTATGGACACTTTTCAGTTTCTTCTATCTACCAGACAGAATGCTGGCCAAGTCCAAACGCCAATTAATTGGAGTCAGCCATAGCTGAATGCTTGAGTTTCTCTTGCATGGAATAGCTGGGAAGGAATTGTCATTCATTTTCTTAGTAGAGAACTTGAACTTGATTACCAGTCACTGGTTTGTGCTTTTGAGGTATTTCTGCATTTTGCTGAAGTGTTTTGGGGGAGTTAGTTCAGCCCTCCCTAACGAAGCCCCAGCTTCCCAGAGCTGTGTGGTAAGAAGTAGAGCAGGTTTGTTGTTATAAGAAGTATGTGAGGTCGGTCACATAGATGAGAGCACTCAGCATACTGCGTCTGCCCATGCTTAACAGGCCTTCATCGGTGTCTCAGAGAGGGCTGGATGTTTGTCTTGCCGTCTAGGTGTCCTGGATGAAAAGTCTCACACTCCGGAGCCGTGCTGCTCAGACCTCTTCCTGTTCCCAGATGAGAGTGGGAATGTGTCCCAGGAGTCCAGCCCTGCCTATCCGTCACTCACTCACCACTTGATCAGTGACACGGTAACAGGTGCCACCACTGAAAACGATGACTTCTGTATTCTTTTTGCACCAAAAGCAGCCGTCCAGGTAATAAACCGACAACCCAGTTACAAATTAAGTGACCCAAGGGCATTTGCAGATCTTTTGAATCTGTAACTCTTCACATTTCAACATTACTTTGTCATGAACCACCCCTGCCCGGTATGGGGGGCCCTGGGATGAGGGTTCTCGAAGTCCAGGTGGGTAAGGATTCAGCGATGACAAACAGAAAAAAACACAGAGGCAGTTTGAATCTGAGTATATTTTGCAGCTCTCAAGCAGGGGATTTTATACATTAAACCAAACATGACACATCTCTTAGAAACCATATCCAGCAAAACAATTGTGAATACCAGCAAGAATCACTTGGCACAGTAAAATACAAAAATCATCTAAGCATTACAACCGTGAACTACATGTTCAGTGAATCACAGACAAAATAGGTAACGTCATCATCATCAAAAATATAACAATTCTAAAAGACTATATTCAATAGGGCGATCATTCAAGGCTAGTAGCATATTCCCAAGAACAGGTTAATAAATCGTTACGGTCAGTGCTCTTAACCGTTGAGCTAACTTTCCAGCCCCTATGATTAATTATTGCTTAACATCTAATACCTGATTTTTTTATAAATCTTCAAAGCATAAATTTAAACTATTTCAATTCTTTCTAATTAAGGCTTTCTTTACCATATACCAAAATCCACTTCCAGTGACACATGTGCAGCCATATGAAATTTTATTGTTGGGAAAGTTTTTTTCATAATTTTGTAAACGATTTGAAAAGTAAAGCGTTGGTTTCCCTAGAGATAAGGTCATGTTAGTGTCCCATCTCAAGGGGTGGTTTCGTACCCATTATTCTTGCTTAAGATCATGGTCTAGGTTACCAGGAACATGTAGGTAAGAAAAGGAGTGAAAGAGAACAAAACAGAAAAATTGCCCTGAGAACTAGGGCTCATTTGTTTTCTCCGGCCAAGAGTTCCACGACAGGCTCCAGGAGACCTCCTTCTTTTGAAGTCTAATGCCTCAGTCTGTGGAACTTGTCACACAGATTCTACTGGAGTCGGTGTGGCATTACTTCATAATTGTAATCTACATTAGTGCTGTGGGAATGGGTGTTACACTTGCACAGTTTCCTGCACAATTAGCGAAGTGCAGTTGCTGTGTATCTGGGCAATGTAATTAAATGACAGGAAGTGGGCTACAGAATGGCTAGTGTAAACTCTGCATGAATCGAAATGCCTGTGAAGATTGGTTGAGATGAACGCACACACAGAGCAGCCTAGTAGCACCTTCACAGGTGACGGTGCTCCATAACAGGTTCTGAGCACTCTCTGATAAACTAAAATGAACAGAGCAACTCAGGGTGAGCCTGTAATTGGAAACATGGTAATTTAATTAATATGTTGAAATTTGTCAGGTTTTGAATTAGAATGCAGTATGACTGTAAACAGTAATAATAGAAACACACACACACAATCTGTGTACTTTTATTATCAAATACTAAGATCCAGATTACAAACTTTAGAAATTATTCATAAGGTGATTTTTATGTTAAGATAATAAAGTACAATATGTTATATGATGATTACTATCAGAAACTATTCCCATGTGGGTGTAGTGGTCCGTGCCTGTAATCCCAGGCCTTGGGAGGCAGGAGAATCGTTACACATCTGATTGGTTCAAGGCACCAATCAGAGCTACAGTATGAGAGCCCATGTTAGAGAAAAGAAATAATTACCCCATTTGAGATACCGAAATAATGAAAAAAATGTAGCCTCGGGGAAGCCCGTTGGTCTGTGAGGCATGTCAGTTACTGATGTGTGGAGAGTGTACAACTGTTGGTGTGTTTCAGGAGAAGGAAGAAGAGCCAGTGATAAGGATCATGGTTGACGACGCCATTGTGATAAGAGATGACTATTTCAGTCTGCCCATCGCGAGGACGGACAGCAGCAGAGCACCGCTCCACTTCCCCATCCCTGCCATCCGATATGTTGTCAAGGAGCTCTCTCTGGTGTGGCATCTTTATGGAGGCAAGGACTTTGCAACAGCTCCTCCAACGTCTCCAGCTAAGAGTTACATGTAAGTTCACTTGATGGATCAGTATACCTGTCTGTAGAAAAACACATGAAATTTATCATTTATTTCTTAAGATTCATGTATTTATATGTGTATGAGTGTTTTACCAGGATGTATGTCTGTGCAATGACCACAGAGGCCAGAAGAGGGTGTTGGAGTTACAGACAGTTGTGAGTAGCCTTGTGGTTGCTGGGGCTTGAACTCGAGTCCTTTGGAAGAAAGTCAGTGCTCTTAACCACTGAGCCACTGCTCCAGCTCTGGAATTTCTCTTAAGGATGAATCAATTTGAATTCAAATACATTAAATGTCATATCTAAAATTGGCTGTGAAATTATTTGTACTTCTCAGCTATTCACTAAAATGCTGACTTGGACTTGGATTTTCACTCAGCAAGCATTTTTAGGTTCATCATGTATATTCCAGAGGGAGGGAGAGTTGTGTGACTGAATGGTGTCCAGAGAAGGATGCGAGTGAGTGAGGAGGCTGAGCTCATGTTGCCCTGAGCCCTGGCAGCCAACAGTAGGCAGCAGAGCCAAGGGTTTTTCTTTTATAAACTGTTTTTCTTACTACTTTATGTGTGTGAGTGTTTGTCTGTCAGTGTCTGCACCACATGCATGCTTGCTTCTCTTGGTCAGAAGAGGGAGGGAGTTGGGTCCTCTGAAACTGGAGCTGTGGCTGGGTCAGCTACCTTGTGGGTCTGGGAACCAAGCCTACCTTCTCAGCAAGATCAGCCGGTGCTCTCCATCCCCAGAACTGTTTGCTAAGGAAAGCAGCCTCTGTCATATGAGGAGAGAACAGATGGAAAATGCTGGCATATGTGTGTCTGGGTAGGTGTGCCTAGGCCTGGCATAGGAGCTTCCTGGGTAGAACCGCTTGGCACAGTGGTTGAGATCCCTTTCTCCTTCCTGGTTAATCTGAGTGCCTCTTTCTGTCCGGACAGTCCTTTTCTGTTGTTGACTTGGGTTTGTGAAGCTTCATTCCTAGTGTGTCACTGTCCAGCATCATGATTTGGTTTTGCTCTAAGTCTGAATATTTAGCAAACAGGTGCCTACTCTATTGGTGGTAATAAAATTGCATTTTCAACATATCCAAAGTATAAATGGCACATCTCCTCAGTGCCACTGGTGTTTGAGCCTAAGCATTGCACGTGGTGAGGACGTGCTGTGTACACAAGCTCACTCCGCTCGGGCAGATGTTGGTGTTCCTGTCTCCAGCCTCAAGAGTAGCTGGGATTACAGGCCTATACCACTAGTTCTGGCTAAGTAATATGGTTTGATTTATAGTTCCATTTGTGGAACATTCTAGTAGTTCTCTAATGCTTTCTCTTTGTATTAATTTTCTGGTGCCATTTATTAAATTGAATATTTTTTAACAAAGGTTTTTTTCTTTTTCTTTCCCCATTTTTAGTAGTCCCCATAGCTCACCTTCTCAAACACCTACAAGGCATGGACGTCACACAGTCTATGGGGGCAAAGGAAGAAACCATGACTTTTTAATGGAAATACAATTAAGCAAGGTGAGATGGTGTTTTGAAATGGAAGAATCACTTCAGTAGCCATGTTAGTGGGTGATCTCTTGTTATGCCCACGCATGTGCCCTTCAGTCCCTGCCCTGCAGAGTAGAAAAGTATAAGGACCTTGTAGAACTCTCACTCACCTCTTTTTCTTTGATGCTTTGAAAAGCCTGGCATGTTTGTGTTTTTTGAGGCCACCCCTGGAGCAGGGGTTCCTGTCCTCCCTTGGTGGCCTCTGTAAGATAGAGGTTTCTGAGCTCTGACCAGCATTTGCCTCTCTTGTTGAATCACTTGAAGAAGCTCTGCTCTACTGAATTGTCTAACTGGGGAGCCCTGCCTTTGGATTGCTTTGTGGAAAGTTCCCTGTGAACATGGGAAGGCCATAGGAACTGAGCACTGATGGTGTTCACACTGATTTAACACCTACTTGACAAGAGGCTCACGGCTTAACTTCAGGTCGAGGGATTCTGTCCCCTCTTCTGACCTCTGTCCGCACTGCAGGTACATGATGCATAGACAAACTCAGCCACAAAATACAAATAATAAAATCTCATAAAAATGGAGAAAGTTAAATTGAGGTGAAAGTCAGGCTTACTGTTGTCTTGTGTGTTAGGTGAGGTTCCAGCATGAAGTGTACCCTCCGTGCAAGCCGGAATGTGAGGCCAGCCTCTTCGAGTACCCAGTCTCCAGGCAGGTGTTCATCGTCCAGGACCTTGAAATTCGAGATCGGCTGGCAACATCCCAGATGAATAAGTTTTTATACCTGTATTGCAGCAAAGACATGCCTCGAAAAGCGCATTCCAACATGGTAAGAAGCCCTGAAGCCCCGCTATCTTGTTAGTTTTGGAAAAACTCTTTTATTTTTGTCTAAATGCAAGAGAATTGGAATGGCGATAATTATCAGAAGTGGGGAAAAATGGGCTTTCTCTTCTTAATTTGAAAATTCCTGTTAAATGTACTGTTTCAAGCTGCATTTAAGAGTTAACTGTGCAAACTATGTCCCTAACTATCTTTGCCAGTGTCTCACACCTCAAGTAAGGAACAATGTGAGAATGGTTAGGGTTGCTGCCGGCCGGCCAGCTGGCCTGGCCCTTCCTCACACTGAGATTTTAAATTGTAGTGAGGAGGGTTGGCTGGCTCTGAGTTTCGGTGGCCTTACAGAGGTTGGCTCTGGAAGCTGGCCAGGTGCCCTGGCCTTGAGGTCTCAGCAAGTGCCTTTGAGCCTGCATTTGTAGAATTTTCATTTGCTCTTGTCCCCTGGAAAGAGTCATAGAAGATTTTCTTGAGGTTTGGACAGGCTTTTAAGGAAGGGAGTATAAATATAAGCCTTTTCCTCCTCTTGCTAATTTCTTCTTTGACAGGTTCTCACTGTCTAGCCCAGGCTTGCCTCAAACTCAAGATTTTACATTTTTTTTTCTTAGATGGGAATGTGATTATTTACTATTGATTGATTGATTGATTGATTGATTGAGAACAAGGTCATTATGTCACTGGGGAAATGTGCCTCTCTTTCTTGTAGCTGACAATTAAAGCATTGCACGTACGTCCAGAGTCTGGCAGGTCACCACAGGAATGCTGCTTGAGAGTGTCCCTTATGCCACTTCGCCTCAATATTGACCAGGTTTGTGCAGTGGGCAGGTTGATGCATTCGTGAGAGTGAGGAGTGACTGTTCCCGCTGGCTGTTTGTGTGAGGAGTGGCTGTTGGTTCCTGTTGAACTTTGTGAAAGTCACATAGCTCAAGAAGATTTCTGGAAAACTGTAGGGCAGAGTCATTTGTGAAGTTTGAACTCAGGCCTTTGGTGAATAAAGGCTGTCTGTGTACTTGAGGATTCTTCTCACGCGGACACCTAACTCATCTCTACAGGGATCTTAGAGACTTAGGACTTCCGGATAGGTTCAATGTTAGAAGGGATTGTGTTATACTTTTTGCAAGAGAAGTATAACATTTCTGTCCTAGCCAAAATGACAAATAGTAAATGATTAGTAAAGAGGCCTTAAGTAGATTTGTGGAGGGTTATAAAGCAAGTCCTTTCTCATGTTCAGGCAAGCTTTCTATCAAATATCTCTGGGCTTCGCTTTAATGAACGAGGCAGTAATACATGAGCATTAAATGGGATGATGTGTGGGAACATTCAGCTCACTGCCTGGCATTGTGTGTTGTTTATAGATCAGGAACATGAACTTAGATGAGTATTAGCTAAAGCAAGCAACAGCTGTACAATATACATGTAATTCTAAAACAGCAACATCTCTCATCTTTTGTTGCTTTGGGTTCAGGTTGGCATATTTGTGGTTAGCATTATTTATTTGCCTAAATAATACTGATTTGATATTGTCATTTAAATAAAATTTGGATGTGTTGCAAGCAAGTAACAGGCACCTCAGACATCAAGTGAAGTGCTCATATTGTTAAGAGCAGGCCAGTGTGGGAGGGTGTGCTGTGGGTATAAGAGCACGTTGCTAGTGCTTGCAAGGCTCTGAGCTCATCATGCTTAAGATTTGTGTGTTACAAGAATATATTCAATATGCACACGCACACGTGCGCATGTGTGTGTGTGTCTGTGTTTGCACACACACATGTGCAGGTGCCTACAGAAGCTAGAAGAGGACTTCAGATTCCTCATACCTCTAGCTGTAGCTGTTCCTGTACCTGTAGATGTAGCTGTAGGTGCCTGTGAGTTGCACAGTGTGGAGCTGGGATCTGAACATGGGTTCTTGGCAAGAACAGCTAGTGCTCTTACCCAATTAGCCATCCTTCCAGCCCATTGCTATCCATATTTTAGTTTATTCATATGATGGCTTCCTAGAAATATAATGAAATATTTATGAAGATGTTGATCTGTAGATATTCCTACCAAGAGAAGACTAAGCCAGAGTCTTTATTGACATGGCCTTACCAATCTTAGCAAGCTCAGTTTTCTGCAATATTGACTACAATCCTTTCTGCAGAGCTATAAAGCATAATTACTATAAGGGAGAAGTATTAATCTTAGAGACATCAGAGAAGAAAACAAACTGGTCACACTGAGGAAGAATGAGAAATGTCCCCTGAGACTGTGAAGTGCCACAGTCCTGCCACAGCTGTATGAGCCCTCTTCCTTGCTTACATGGTGAATTGTCACACCATAATTGTGTAGGAGACCACACAACTGTGTTTTCACTTCTCAGGAAAACAATTTGAAGGGTGGTAATCTTGGCCCAGCATTTTCCATACCAATACAGTGCTTTCTCCTGGTTTTAAAAAGCTGCCTTGCTTTTGCAGTGAAGTGCTTGTGTGTCCAAAGAACACTAGACCTGTAGCTAGGCAGTGAGCGACAAGCAGTGTAGGAATAGGTCCTGTGTGTGGTGTTGAGGACCGTGGAGGTTGTATAACTAGGCAGTGCAGAGGTAGGATGTCAGAAACAGGACTGGGAATCCGTGTGAGGAGGACAGAGTGAGTGCAGAGATCTCTCAGGACTGCCTCCTCATCCCTGCTCTGTCTCCAAAGACCTCTCTGTGGTGGGGAAGCTAACAGGGCAGGTGCACTTTGTCTGCTGGGTAGAGGCCATGCTTGTGCTCACCTCAGGCTGGGGGAACACATGGAGCAATGCTTGGACATTTTTTTTTAATATTGACTCTGATTCCTTCTGCAGAGCTATAAAGCTTAATACTGTAAGGGAAAAATGATCTTAGAGAAAATTGAGGGAACTAGAAACTGTGGTCACATGGTATCATCCTCTGTCTCAGAGTAAGCATAACACGAATTCATTAACTCTTTAATCCTCACTGTACTGTTAATGTGCTCTGTCACAGAACCTCAGGCTAGGCATAAGTGTTTCACAGTCAGTTTTTTTTTTTTAATTTATTTATTTATTATATGTAAGTACACTGTAGCTGTCTCCAGATACTCCAGAAGAGGGCTTCAGATCTTATTACAGATGGTTGTGAGCCACCATGTGGTTGCTGGGATTTGAACTCAGGATCTTTGGGAGAGCAGGAGGTGCTCTTAACCACTGAGCCATCTCTCCAGACCCATCACAGTCAAAGTTTAACATTGAATATAGAACGTAAGTCTTAAATGTTTACGTGCTGAGGCATCCTTATATAACAAAGTGTACAGATCTTGAGTGCAGTGGAGCTCCACATATTTGCACAGCGGAGTAACTTCTCTATCAGCTAAAATACCACATCTTCTCTTCCCTGTGTAGTCAGGCTTCCCCATCTCGAAATAGCCATTCATCTTTCCATCACCTCATCTTCCTGGGCTGTGGGCTGTGTGAGAAGAAGGAAGTATGTTTCCTTCTTCCGCTAGACTCTGTCTGTCATCTGTCACAGGTTGGCCCTTAGGGTGTCCTCTACATGGGCCCTGGCTTACCCATTTGCCTGCTGGTGTGTACTTATTTTTAGTGCTCATAAATAAGGCCATTGTGAAATTTGTTTATAAGTGTCTATAGACATATTTTACATTTCTTTTGTTTAACTTTTGTTAAACATGTATATGTACTTGTAGTCTATATATGTACATCTACATACCTACAATACATAAAAGCAGATGTTCTCCGTCAGACAGCTACTGCAAGCAGCTACTTAACTTTCCCCCAGCAGCAGTAAAAGTTCTGGTTGCTTCTCGTCCTGGCCTAACTTGGTTCTGACCTCTTTTAAATTTTCTATGTTGTATGTAGTGTTTGTGTGTCTTCATCGGAGGTCCCTGGCTGGCCCACACTGTGTAGTCTTTCACATGCTTATGGTCATTGCTGTGTCCTCTTTTGTGAGGTATCTGTGACTTGCTGCTCCTTTAGTGGGACATAAATAATAAAGAGCATCGTGAAAAGCCAGGCTCTCCCGTGTGCTTTTAGTCTTTCTTTTTTCTTCAAGAACAAGTCTATACCTAATACTTTCCTTTTTTGAAGTCATTTACAACATTCAACTCTCACCATCTAGTGGTAGTTAAATAACAGCATTTTATACTGTTAGTTAACACATAATGCTGAGTATAATGCATACATGTAATACGCATGTACAGGGTAAATAGGATGAACTTGTACCTAGCATGACATAATAGTGAACACTCTGGGAACACGCTCCTTGCCTCGGAACCAGGATGTTCCATATTGGTGGACCTATCTCAGACCTCTGGGTACCATATTACCTATAATATTGTTATTGGTGTCATTTAAATATAATGTAAATGGAACAACAAGTAACTAGATTCTTGGAAATTGTGAGTCAGACTTTCTTGGTGTGTATCAGCATTGTGACCCTGTAACTCTCAGTCATACTGTATCCGGTGCACTGTGAATTGTTTTTTATAAAGTTAGAGGTTTTGATGGAGGGAAGGACAGGGAGGAGTGTGTTCAGGCTTTCGGTTTTATGGGTTGTTTTGTTTTTATTAGTTTTTGAGACAGGGTTTCTCTGTGTAGCTTTGAAACTCACTCTGAATACCAGGCTGGCCTCCAGCTCACAGAGATCTGCCTGCCGCTGCCTCCCGAGCACTGGGATTAAAGGTGTGCGCCATCACTACATGACTGGTCTGGAACTCAGATCCACCTGCTCTGCCTTCCCAGTGCCAGGATTAAATGTGAACACCACCCCTCTGGCTCCTTTGTGTGGGTTAGGGCCTGCACTTGACAGCTGACTAAGCAGTCTTCCAGTTTGTGAGCCACTGGAGGACTGTGGACCCAGAGCTGGACACTTTGCCTTTCATATATGATTTCAAAGAAGACTGCATCAAGGGGGTGAGGTAGTTTGTGTTTGTGTTTCTTATTTTCTTAAAGGACAGTCTTGCTATAATATCCCTTGGCTGACTTAGAATTTGCTATGTAGCTGACGCTGTTCTGGAGCTCTTGTCAGTCCCCCTGCCTCTGCTTCCTGAGTGTGGGAAGTGAAAGCATATGCCATGTGACCAGCTTTAAATTCCCATTTTGGATCTCTTGTTCAGTGAAGAAACTGTCTTAAGGTAATACAGTGGTGGTCAACGAAGAAGTAGGTCTCAGGGAGCTCAGTGTCACAAGGTGAGCGCTTGCCCAGGGTGTGCACTGCTCTTCGCAGTGACGCCAGCTGCCACTGCTTGTGCCCAGAGCCATAGAAGGGCACTTGGAGCCTTTTATAATTCCCTTTTACACATTTATGTTATGTTTTGCTTCTGTTCTTGTTTCGAGACAGAACCTGAGTAGCTTTGCTTATTTTGGAACCTAGTGATACAGAGCAGGTGGCTTCCGTATGGACCAGAGCCTCTGAGTGCTGGGGCTAAAGGCGGATACGTCTACTACCATCCCCTGCCCAGGCCTAGCTGTTTGGTTTTTAGTTTCTCTATTTTGCAATGTATGTATTGTAAATGTTTTCATAGTTGTAAAAAATAAAGGGATGAAGTAGGTGTGTGTGTGTGTGTGTGTAGAACAAGAATGAGTGTGGCAGAGCCAGAGTGGTAGAAATGCCACCACAGGTGCAGTGACTGCTGTGTGAGGTGAATGATAGGGACAGAGACCTCAGATGCTGTCCTGTCACTTAAAGCAGTGACTTGTCTCCATTTCAGGATGCTTTGTTCTTCCTCAAGGATTTCTTCACAAGTCTTTCTACAGAAGTGGAGCTTCTACTGACTCCAGACCCAGAAGGTACTTAAGACACACAGTCTGAGGGCTCTGCCCTAAGTAGGAGGTTCTGACTTAGGACAGGGTCACTTCCTCAGAATGCCATTGTAATGTCACCCAGAAGTGAATCTAGTACCTGAAGCCCCGTAGTACTCACTCAGCTGCTCGCTCGCCGTTGTGGAGTGACTAGTGACTGAAGAGCCGTGGCCACGCAGCTCCACCAGAGGACAAGGCTGCACACCACTAGGAGAAGCTCTAAGCTGATATCCAAGCACAGTTTTTGTGGAATGTACACACTTCTCTCCCTTATGAGGTTAACTTATTGCTAAATCTGGACCGGCTGTCCGTACACGATTTTAATTGCTGTGCAGTTTTCGAGAATGTCCTTGCATTGCTCTTTCTCATTTGTAACGTGCATTCTACACTCGGGTGAGTCAGTATACATGCTAGTGTAACAGTAACAGCCTAAGGGCAGAGCAGGTGCCCTGTGACAGGCTTCTCCTCAGTGAAGTGTAGTGTGCAGCCTCACCAGCGGTTACTGCTATGGTGCTCAAAGTAGCAGAGCTGACTTCCAGAGCCCCTTGTGTTTTCAGTTACAAAGTCTCCTGGAGCTGATGTCACCTGCAGTTTGCCAAGGCATTTGAGTACCTCAAAGGAGCCAAATCTAGTTGTTTCTTTTCCTGGGCCAAAACAACCTTCCCCAAACCATAGTGCCAATTCAGTGGAGGGCAGCAATGGACTGGAGGGGGACTTCTCAGCTGACGAGACTCCATTTAGTGACCAGCCAGTGTTCTTTAGGTAAGTGCATTTATTTTGCTAAGAAATGAAGACTCTTGGAGTTTTAAGGATGGCTCTGGAGTGCACGTGTGTGGGTGGGCTGGCAAGCATGAGGTGACATCATTCTTTCGCGTTGATGTATAAACTCGGCTGCAGTGGTGTAGCTGGTGCCACTTAGTGACCCCGAATTTGGTGGGAGCTCCTCTGCTCCTGCTGCCTCCTTCAGGTCTCTGTGAGTGTTTGTGCCCTCATAAACATGGTGTACCTTCCTTTTGCCTCTCCACCTGCTGGCTGCTCTGTTCCCTGGTGCTGAGTCCTCAGTCTGCTTGTCTCAGTCCCTGCCAGGTCTTCCTCCTGAGGCAGGTGAGCGAGCACTCTGGGAAGCCCAGGCCCCCACACTGCTGCTGTGTGGCCAGCTGGGCTTCTCTGCACTCCTCCCCTTCCTTTCCTCTTTCCCTAGCCCTTGTTGGTCAAGGCTACAGTCTTGGCATTTATGGAAAGAGGAGGATCAAAGAGAAACTCACCCCCCCAGTTGTCTGTACCCCTCTTTCATTCCAAGACCTCCAATATATCTGTCTTCCCTTCTGTGTTGTGAGAAAAGACCTTGGGAGTGGCCCAAGTGGGCATAGTTAGAAGATGTTTTAAAGATGCCATATAGTGGTGTTAGATGTAGAAATGATGGTGGGTTGACACTTTTCCTGCAGAATGTTCCCTATGTTATTGTCCTACAGTGATTCTTCCATTTTTAGGAAAATTTGTATCATAGTGACAACTTCAGGTCTTATATTATAGTAATCACATATAAATTGCCAGTTTGTAATCATAATCTTGAAAGCAAGAAATTTGACACTTTGTATAGAGACAGGTCTCACCGTGTGGCCCAGGCTAGCCTCAAACCCTAGATCTTTTTCCTTACTCAAGTAGCTGGGGATGCAGACGTGCCATTCTCCATAATCTAACTGCAGTAAGACAGACCTGGGTAGCTTTGCCTGTTTACTTAGGCAAATGTTGATTTTTTTATTTTTTGCTAACTTATTTGAAATATAGGAAACACCTTATAGATTTCATTTCTGTTCTGGAGGGTCGGGAACCCCTGAGGTGGTAATGAGTGGTAGCATCTCAGTTACTCTACAGATAGAAGTTAATGTCCAGAGAGTTAGGCTGGCCTGTGGAGTAGGTAACTGCTGAGTTAAAGGTCCTGATCATCACCCACCTGCTCGCTGACTTTCCTGTGATGCCATGGGAATCTTCCTTCTCCCTCTGCATGTGGCTGTTACTGAATACATCTGTGACCAGCGCTCTGTCTGTTAACACGTCCTATACCGTGGGGAGGAGAGGAGTGGGAAGGGCTAAGGCAGTAGTGGTGGGGGGGCTTCTCTGAGGTGGTTTGCTGTGTAACTAAGAACATTTACTCTTAGTCTGTTGGGCAAAATCATATTTCAGGTTCTGAGCCCTCCGTTTGCAGTCGGCTTTTGGAAGGCAGCTCATTGTATTAGCTGTATACTGATAGCTCACTGGCTGTTTGCTATCAGTCTATAGTTTTAATTTTACTTCCAGCATTTCCAGTGTTGGTGTATTGGCATATACCCACAAGCATTAATTTCAAAAATTCTCACTAAAATTTGCCAGTGTATGTCATTTTTACACTGATGAGGAGAAGGCTCCGAGAGCTGACTGTGCACTTATATCCCATGTGGTAGTGGGAGCAGGGGCCAGGCCTTACTGCTCACACTGAACAGGGGCAGTCATCTTGCCTTTTCTGACTTCTTTTTGTTTAAGTCTGAAGGTCAATTTTATCATTTTGTCCTCTGTATGAGAATATAAACATGGGACTGGAAAGATGGCTCAGCAGTTAAAAGTGCTGACTGCTCTTACGAAGGTCCTGAGTTCAAATCCCAGCAACTACATGGTGGCTCACAACCATCTGTAATGGGATCTGATACTCTTTTTTGGTGTGTCTGAAGACAGCTATAGTGTACCCATATAAATAAAATAAATAAATTTTTTTTAAAAAAAGAATATATGAACATATTATCCTAAGATTAAACATTTAATAAACCAAGGAAAGTTTTTGGTGACAATATTTAAATACATTTAAATGCAATATAGAACATTTAAATAAATATTTAATAAACTAAGAAAAGGATTTTGTTACAACAGTTAAAACCAATAAAGAAAATTTATCTGTTTAGACATGATTTTAAGACAAGGGGGAACTAAAAGGCATCCTTTTTTAAGAGCTTACGATGTGCTTTTAATTTGTGTCATGTTTTTGTTTTTCTTTTTAATTAGCTCTAATTTGATGGTCAGTAATCTGAATGTAAATAACTCCTTTGTTCCCCAGAGAATTCAGGTTCACGGCAGAAGTCCCCATTCGGCTTGACTACCACGGCAAGCACGTGTCCATGGACCAGGTGTGCATACTGTGACTGTGTAGTGCAAGCTAGCTTTAAAGTTACATTGTTCACTGTAGAGGGGGCCAGTGCAGGAGGCAAGGAGCACTTATGTCTAGGACAGAATAAGAGCCAAGTCCTCCACTGTAGGGCCTGGGGATTAAATTCAGGTCCTCAGGCTTGGTGCCAGGTACCTCTCCCTCTTTCCCCTCTCCCTTCTTCTCCCCCTCCCCCACCACTTAGCGATTCAGTTAAAAAAAATCAGATGAACTTAGTGTCATCATAGTTTATAAATGTGCACGTGTATTTTGAAATGAAGTACAATACCATTACTTGCTTTTAAAGTAAATACTAAGTACTGTGAGTGAAATTTCATACATGTTGATCATTAACTGACATAATGGTTTATACCATATACAGTACATTTTTTGCTGTAACTATTTTAAGTGTTTATCTTCATTAAAGAATGTTGCTTAGGGCTAGAGAGATGGCTCAGTGGTTAAGAGCACTGACTGCTCTTCCAGAGGTTCTGAGTTCAATTCTCAGCAGCCACATGGTAGCTCACAACCATCTGTAATGGGATCTGACTCCCTCTTCTGGTGTGTCTGAGGAGAGTGACAGTGTACTCATTTACATAAAATAAATCTTTAAAAAAAAAGAAAGAATGTTGCTTCAACTTTAATGGTTGTGTAAATGCTGAGTCTCTCCTTGGTTCGTGGACTGATTGGCCATTCTCCCTCTTTCAGGGTACATTGGCTGGGATTTTGATTGGCCTGGCCCAGTTGAACTGTTCAGAGTTAAAGCTGAAGAGGCTTTTCTATCGGCATGGGTGAGTAGACAGAGCTGCTGAGGCACGACAGTGAGGGCACTGAAGGGAGGAGTGGAAGTGACTGGAAAAGAGCAGTGTCCCTTGAGAGTGTCTGCAGTTCAGGATAGCTTACGATAACTTACTGAAGTTTAAATTAGCTCATTCAGAATGCAGGTCCACAGATTTGGTTGTGATGGCTCGGGCTAGCCTGTGCTGAGCCATGGACGATGGAGAGTTAAGCACAGTGGAAAGCAGCCATACATGAGCATCCTTCCGAGTTTTATTGGTAGCTCTCTCTCTGCCGGGTCTCTGTTCTCCACAGTACCCAATGCTTTGCTGACTGACTCACACAAAGATTTAGATTGGGAAACTGGCAGCTGATTTATATTTCTCTGATGTAGAAACTCTTAGCCATTTTTGGAGCATTTGTATGTAGTACTTGTATTATGTCGTTTCTAAACAGGGCAAGTCCTGACTTACGATGTACCTTTATCTCTTCTTTGCACTGACAGTCATTTGCTCTAGTTTGCTAGGTATTGACAAATTGTTCTCATATGCAATCACGGAATGGCTCAGTGACATTAAGAAGAACCAGCTACCAGGAATCCTGGGAGGTGTTGGCCCTATGCATTCACTAGTTCAATTAGGTGGGTTGCCATGAGAGTCGATGTGAAGAGCATTTTCTGTGAAGCCTGCATGCTTACTAACATGCACATAAAACTTTGCCTCTAGTTTCATGGTCAGAACCTCCATCAGGGTTAGACTCTGTGTGTGTGTGTGTGTGTGTGTGTGTGTGTAATTTTCATAATGGTCTTATATTGCAATGAAAATATTCTGGATATACTGGGTTAGAAATATTAAAATAGAGCCTCAAATATTTTTTTAATTTTTTCGAAATGGCTATTAGAGCATGTTGGATCACACATACGGCTCAACCTGTATTTCTGTTGGGAAGCCTGGCTCTGGGGACCTCAGTGAGAAGGAGATGAGGAGCCACAGGTTAGACTTGTTGACCTACACTGCTCATTGTGGTGTCTGTGTCTAGTACAAGGCCTGAAGGACTTGGTGTGGTTGCCCATTGAGCAGTACCGGAAGGACGGCCGCATCGTCAGAGGCTTCCAGAGAGGCGCTGCTTCCTTCGGTACCTCGACTGCAATGGCTGCCCTAGAACTCACAAACAGAATGGTCCAAACCATACAGGTACTATTTCCTGGCCTGCTTCATCTGGACAAATGGGTGCCCTGGATAGCAGCGGGGCTACTTTTCAAACAGTACCATGTGTGAGGATGTGTGAAATGTTGAGAGTAGACATCATTGGTAGTGACTTAGTATCATACTTAGTTTAGTTTTGTTTTTCGAGACAAGTCTTGCTATATAGCCTAGACTATCCTCATACTTTTGTTCTTTAGTCTCCCAGGTACTGAGGTATACACAGGTGTGCACCACCATGCCTTGCTTGGTGCTTGGTAGTTACTTAGATATCTAGTACTGAGCACTTAGGTAACAAAGTTGTAGGATACATGCTAAGTCTTTATGCATAGTTTAATAGCCACTGAATTATGAGGGGATTTATTTCACTGAGCCAAGTAAAAGGGTCAGAGCTAAGTTTAAGAACATGTAATGGGGCAAGCAGAGTGTTGGAAGTTGCTGTATGGAGTATTAAGCATTGCAGGGTAACATGGGCATTCTGGGTAATAAGAGGGAGGGGCTGAGTACGTCATCCCAGTCCAGACAGCCGTTTCCAACTTACTGTTCCTGTTCACAATAGGGAAGTCTGAAGCTCTTGTTCCTAGTGTTGAAGCAGAGGCGCCGTCTCTCTCTGTGGGGCTCTCTTTACTCCTGCAGGAGACCCCCTCCTTCCACACTTGGGGCCAAGCTCCCACGCTGTCTCCTAATCCATTTTTTCTTTCTGACAAATTGACCCAGGCAGCTGCAGAGACCGCGTATGACATGGTGTCTCCGAGTACCCTTTCCATTGAGCCCAAGAAGGCAAAGAGATTTCCTCATCACCGGTTAGCCCACCAGCCAGTAGACCTGAGGGAAGGTGTGGCCAAGGCCTACAGTGTTGTAAAAGAGGTATGTGAGACTTCAGCTGACAAGTCAGGACTGGCTTGCATACTCTTCTATTGTCTTAGTTAGGTGGTGAAATCCCGTGGCCAAAAGCAACTCGGGAGGTTTCGGAAGGCTTTAGTGTAGCTTACAGCTCTACGTTGTAGTCCATCAGTGAGGGAAGTCAACAGAACTCAAACCTGGCAGGAGCCTGGAGGCAGGAACTGAAGCAGAGGCCACAAAGGAACACTTCTTACGAGCTTGCTCCTCACAGCTGGCTCAGCCTGCCTCTTTATATAGCAAGGATCGCCTGCCCAGTGGTGACACTATCACATCAGCCACTTAAAATGTTCCATAGGCTTGCCAACAGGCCAGTCTGGTGGGGGACATCTTCTCAGTTGATGCTCTCGTCCCAAATCACTGTAACCCATATAAGATTGACATAAAACTCAGCCAGCACACCTGGCTCCCGGGTTTTGGAGGAATTCATGGGAGTGGAATGTAAGAGCTGCTAGAGCGGCCTGCCACTCTGTGAGAATAGGAGAAAGCAGGGGACTGAATGGAGGCTGCGTGCGGTGGTGTGGGGGGAGGCTGCAAACAGCCAGTTCTCACTGCTGGGTTCAGTGCTTACTCGAGCTTACCTCAGGTTTACTTAGGTAGTGCTACTCTTCAGGGATGACCCAGACCTGCCCCCGTTCCCAGACCTTCACTGTTGTGAAGGTCACAGCTTTTCTGGAAGGGTTTGTACAGTTAGATTATGCAAGTATTCCTAAGCAGAGCACAAGAGTTTACATACATGTGTGTCCTATAACCCATCTTTCAAGGTCCATCTACAGACATATAATGCTATTTACACAGCCTCACAGTGTTTGTTATAGGAAAAGATCACTCATCTTTCCTAATGGTGGGCATTCAGTTTCCGTTTTGTTCCCTATGTGACGCTGTGGGGAATGTCTTCTAGCTGTGTCTGAGTTCACATATGCAAGAAGTCCCCTAGGGTAAAATTGTTGAACAATAATATGGGAACCTCTACCTTAGTGTTTTATATTTTGTCTTAGGGTTTATATCCCACACAAACATCATGACCAAGAAGCAAGTTGGGGAGGAAAGGGTTTATTCAGCTTATATTTCCACATTGCTGTTCATCACCAAAGGAAGTCAGGACTGGAACTCAAGCAGGTCAGGAAGCAGGAGCTGATGCAGAGGCCATGGAGGGATGTTCCTTACTGGCTTGCTTTCCTTACTGGCTTGCTTCCCCTGGCTTGCTCAGCCTGCTTTCTTATAGAACCCAAGACCTCCAGCCCAGGGATGGCACCACCCGCAAGGGGCCCTCCCCCCTTGATCACTAATTGAGAAAATGCCTTACAGCTGGATTTCATGGAGGCACTTCCCCAATTGAAGCTCCTTTCTCTGTGATAACTCCAGCCTGTGTCAAGTTGACACACACATTTATTTACTTTCTTTTCTGTTCACTTTGTGGGGTCACACACCTCAGTGCTGTGTGGAGTCAGGTGGCTCAGGTCCAGGGCTTGGCAGCAGAGCACTTCGCTGCTGTCCTCCAGCTCGGTGTCTGGTGAGGGAGGCCTAGTGCTCCGTGGTGCCTAGCACTTGCATCCTTCCTTTTGCTGTCTTATTGCTGTAACACAGAGAAGCCAGTGTCGTTCTATGTAGGATTCCATCTCCGGTTCATTAGGTGTGTTTCTCACCATAATTTGCCAACAATCAGAAGGTACAGCAGTCCTCGCAGCACAGAAGTAGCCTTTGGTTCCCAGAGAGTTGGGTCTGAAGTTCTTTCTCTATTTCCATCTCTTAATCCCAGTGCCAAGGTTACAGACAGACACTTGACACCACCTTTTATGTGTATGTTGGGATCCATATTCCGGTCCTGATGCTTGTGTGGCCTTGATAAAGGGACTTAAGACAGGAAGCATTTGTTTTAGCTCACAGTTCAGGGCACAGTGTGCCATGTGGGGAAGTCAGGGCAGTGGGAGCGTGGAGCAGCTGGGATCGCTTCCACAGTCAGAACAGTGCGCTGCTGCTCGTTCCTACACAGCTGGCTTTCCACTCTGGACAGTTGAAGATTCCCTGCCATAGTTGCAGTGGGTCTTCCTTCACCAATTCAGGTGATAAGGATAATTCCCAGGGAGGCCCTCTCTAATCCTGACAGTCCTTCCGTGAGCCTCCCTTCCAGGTGATTCCTGACCCTGTCAACTTGACAGTTGAAATGAGCCATTACCTGAGACAACTCTCCGGCTCCTTGATCGTTTTGAACACACACACACACACACACACACACACACACACACACACACACCCCTGTTTAGTCCTGTTGGACCTGTGTCTGTCCCGGTCCTGGGTTAGGACCTCAGACTGTCTCTTCTGCACTCATCACTGAAGCTGTCACAGTGGACCCACACTTGAGTCTCACAGCTTCAGTGACACAGTAAATGACACAGATCCAGAACTGTAAAGTTGGACCACTGTCACTGCTGGCCTATGTGCGCTCAACCTAAAGCGTGGCAGTTGTGACGAAGGTGGGATGCGGCTGGAGCTGTGAGTGGACCCACCTACTGCATGGTCTCCGAATTTACTCTGTAAGCCAATAAAGTGTTCCATTTGGCTTCTTATCTTAAGTGAATGTTCTTTGGTTCTTTTCTAACACATGGTCAGTGATTGCAGACAGAGTACTGTGTTCCCAGGGCTTCCTGGTGCTGCATCAGAAAGTCCTCACTATGGTCCTCTATCAAGAGGTCCTATTTGCAGAATTGTATTTAGCTAGAGGAAGTACCTGAGGCAGAAGTTGCTTTAGGTCAGGATGTATTTCTGTGGGCTTCCTCACTTGAACTAATTCAGCTCCATTGTCCACACACTAGAATCACAGAGGAAGGCTAAGTCATGGTCAGTGCCACTTTCCTGAGCAGTTGGAATCATCTGAGCAGCTGGGTGAGGGTGGCAGGCTATCTTGCTTGTTTCTGTGTTGATCTAGGAGGAGACTTGTTGGTTAACTGTACTTAAAGTGTGTAGTGCGGGCACCTTAGCTTCTGACCAGAGCTTTCTTCCTTTTTTCTGCCTTCTCACCTCTGCAGGGAATCACAGACACAGCTCAGACCATCTATGAAACGGCGGCTCGAGAGCACGAGAGCAGAGGGGTCACCGGTGCTGTGGGTGAAGTCCTGCGGCAGATCCCACCGGCAGTGGTCAAACCCCTAATTGTTGCCACCGAAGCAACATCCAATGTGTTAGGTGGCATGAGAAACCAAATTAGACCAGATGTTCGGCAGGACGAATCACAGAAATGGCGCCACGGGGAGGACTGACCTTGCAATGTGACTGCACACAGTGTGTGTGACTGCACACAGTGTGTGGGGCCGAGGGGCAGGCGTCCCAGTGGCAGCTTCATAGAAAACTAGCTTAATTTATGTGCTCATCTCAGGAACAAAAGCAGTTCGTAGTAAAACAATTCATTGTCAAACAACACGCAGCCAAAAACTTGTGACATTTTAGGGCCTGGCACTTGCCTGCGGGAGTGGCTGGTGGCTGGTATCACAGTCACTAGAGATTTGCTGCCATGTTTAATGCTTGCTTTCATTACAGTGACTGGTTGTTCTTGTCACTGACAAGCTCATTGGGAATGTGTCTGTGGACAGCGTGGAGTCCATAAAGAAAGGGGAGCACTCCTCATAGTTCTGGGAGTTGATTCTTCAGCTGACAGTGACAAGTCACAGGGAGAGCAAAGCAGCTAGGGCTCTGGTGACAGGTGGAGGACAGCTTCGCCTCCCCTCAGGGCTGCCGCTCCAGTCGCCTGGAGAAAGTGAGTGTCACAGACGACATGTGCTGTGCTGCACTTTATCTTCCGTGTGTGTGCGTGTCTGTGTGGTGTCTGTGTGTGTCTGTGTGTGCACACATCTGTAATATGACGCAAGGTGTGCTGCTGTGTTGTGTCATTTACAAGGTTATGTAAATACCATGTGAAGTAAAGATGTCTCGGAGTTTTTGGTAAAGGAAGGTAACCCTAGTGTAAGTCTCTGTATCCTAAATGCAAGTGAGACTGTGAGCGCTGAGGCGGACTGCAGCCCATGCACTGCCTGTGTGTCCATTAAGTACATAGTGCAAACCGTTAGTGTCAAGGGTATTGGAAGTGGGCTTCATTCTTAGAAACGTAAATAAAAATACTCCAAGTATGTTCTAGCCGACTAATTCAAAGTACCATTTTTACTTGGTTAATAATGTACATTTTGATAACCTGTTGGGAATGAATAAAGTATTTTTATTTAAAGGTAAGATTGTGGTATACGTCCATGAACATTTGTTTCTCTTAAAGCATATTTGTTGATGCAGTGCTCTGACCCAAGGACATGTGGAGATACCTCGGACGGGAGCTGACGTTGTCTCTGTAACTCATTAGGAGGAGTAACTGTGTGTGACCTGTGCCTAGGGAGTAGCCCAACAAAGCGACCTGGGACTGTTGCATTCCCTGCTATGTGGAGCTGCAGGCTCTCCCTCTTGGTTTCTAAGTGTTGGTGCCTCTCGGGATGCTGGACACCACAGCGGCATTCGGTTTGTGCATGAGAAAGGAAGTCAGTTTCACCCTCTGAGAACTCGGAACAAGGAGCCAGGCCAACCTCGACTACAGCCAAAAACCCCAACCTCTAGAGCTGGTAAAAACAATCAAACAGTCTTATAAATATTTGCATACGTTTGATTTCCTCGTGTTGCCTGGAAACTTCAAAAGCTATCTTGGAGCGCTACTGGTGGGCCTCGTGGAACTGCTGGCTCTTTTGTCCTTGTTAGGTGGGGCCCGTGTCCTTTAAGGCCCTGAGCAGGCCGCAGGGAGCAGTGGCATTTGTTGCCATGGCTGACTAGCCTGTATCTGCCCCCTAATGGAGCAGGCAATGTGTGTCAGCTGTCGCATCTGGCCAGGCTTTCCCTGTCCCTCTCTCCTCCGTGGTTACAGTTAAGGTCAGTGTCCATGGAATTAATAATGTCCCTTTGCCTTGTCCAGACAGTTCTTCCAGCTAGTTAAGAAGCCATTGTAGCTGGGCGGTGGTGACACACACCTTTAATCCCAGCACTCGGGAGGCAGAGGCAAATGCTTCTAAGTTATACATCTGCTGTTTTTTCTTTTAAAAGGTGTCTGCTCAGACTTTGGTGTTGTGATTTCATATAGTGTGTTGGGTTGCCTCGTCTGCAGTCACCAAGCAAATGGCTTCACTTGGCCAAGACACCTCATCTCACTCAGCCCCAGGAACCCCCCTGTAAAGGAAGAGGTTTCTTGGGACAAGGCTTGTGGGAATTTCTGGGCAATTAGGTCACAGTGACATGTACACAAAATGTGCCCAGACTTGCCATGTTGGACTGGTGGGCACCGACACATGGACCCTGGCTGTGCCACCCCATTGCAGCTGTGGGCTGCTCCAGGTCTCTACTCTCAGAATGACACCTTCAAGGTCCGCCACCTTGCTGCATGGTTGAATCCACCTATTGCTGTTGAGGTCCATACAGAGCCCTCCCCACAGAAGTCAGGGAGGCTGCCCTATTCATGATCACTCCAATGTTCCGGCCCGGACTATCACCGATGGCAAAAGAGACCACATCGATGTGAATGCCAAATGGGACTGACTTAGAACCTCTACTTTCTTCCTGTCTGTTCTCAGACCCTTTTATTCTGAGCAGGCATACATAGACAGACATCATAGCAGTAGACTTCCATTTTAATGGAATATTCCTCTGTCCCAGCCTGCTTCATCTCTTGCCTGTATTGAATACAGTCCCTCAGATCCCAGGGTTCTGGGGATAATGGGAAGTGGTCCTTCCCTTCCCTTCAAATAAAGTCGCTTGAAAGGACTGAGTGAAGACAGGGTGGTACTCTCTCTGCAGCTGGACAGACCACTTGGTATCAAAGTAATCAAATGCTATGTTTGCACTTAGACTAAAAAGATTATTTGTATAGTGTAGAGAAGTGTATTGAAAATGAAGCTTTTTTTTTTTTCTAAATCAGGAAATGTTATTTGACTTTACAGCAAAGTCCAGTCACTATTCTTGTAAGAACACTAGTATGTAACTTGCTAGCCCTTCTGTGGACATTTTGAGGGTGGTGCTGGGCACACTTACCTTTGAGAAATTCCATGTGCACAGTCGACAGTCAGCCTGCATGGCTCAGACATGGTCTCCGTTTGAAACAGAAAAAGCATCCTCACAACTGCCATGAAACCCTTCTTTGTGGGAAACTGTGGGCTCTTACTCAGCATTTCACACTTTGAATCACACCACTTCTGTGGAGGCAGGGCTCTGAGGCCGATATCAGCCTTCTCTGACCAACACGGGTTGGGCAGGTCATTCACTTCAGTCAACATCAGAGCTGCCGTTGCTGCAGTTCAGGTGTGCATCTTGTCAGCTGTCCCTCCCGCCACCCGGCACGCTGTCATAGTTTTCAGGCTCCCACTTGAGGTTTTCTGCTAGTCCTAGCCTGTCTCACCACACAGTTGTTCTCTCTGCTGAGTCTCCCGACTTTCGTAAGTGTGGCAACACCAGATGTAAATAAGAATACTCCTCTGTACAATTATTTTTGTGAAACATTTAACTTGTTAGTGTAACTGTATAAAATATGCCGTTAAGAATATTTGTGAAAAAATTAAAATATTTCCTCTTCATTTTTGCTTTAAACTTAAGCATTGTCTGTTGCTAGAGCCATTTCCTGAGCATGCTTGAACCGCTTTTTTGGGGTGGGGAGATTCACAAGGATACTTCATCTTGGCACCTCCGGTCTGATGTTTATGCCACCGGACTATATAAAGTGTCACTCCCGCCTTGTGGCATTGCTGATGATTTTATTCATTATCCCTTCCATAAGGACTTTGGGCAGGCACATTTTGTAGCTTTGGGCTGAGGGATATACATAAGTGTTTGGTAAGTCTGTGTGCAGGAGCATGCAAGACAGTTGAAAAGACACACCTAAACGGAGTCTTGCAGAGGGACGGCACTCTAACCGGCACATTGGCAGTCGGTACAAGCGGCAAGTCAGGCATCTCACAGGACACTCGAAGGGGGCCTGTGTGAGAGGCACAGGTCAGCAGGCTTTCCAGTGTGCTCTCTGCCTAGGAGCCTGTTTGCCAGCAGAGACAGGCCCAGAGACATTGCTTCATGGGATCCACACACCTCTTGCTTTCTTCAACTGCTGTGTGTGTGTCTGTGTGTGTAAATGCATATGCAATGGTGAGTTGCATTGTTTACAGGAGCATAGGTAAGGGTTTGTCGCTCCCTCCATCCCATCAACCATTAACTGTCAATAGCTCCTCAGAGAAAGATGGGGCCTGTCTTAGTCAGGGTTTCTATTCCTGCACAAACACCATGACCAAGAAGCAAGTTGGGGAGGAAAGGGTTTATTGAGCTTACACTTCCACACTGCTGTTCATCACCAAAGGAGATCAGGACTGGAACTCAAGCAGGTCAGGAAGCAGGAGCTGATGCAGAGGCCATGGGGGGGAGGGGGAGAATGTTCCTTACTGGCTTGCTTCCCCTGGCTTGCTCAGCTTGCTCTCTTATAGAACCCAGGACTATCAGCCCAGAGATGACACCACTCACAACAAGCCCTCCCCCCTTGATCACTAATTGAGAAGATACCCCTCAGCTGGATCTCATGGAGGCATCTCCTCAACTGAAGCTCCATTCTCTGTGATAACTCCAGCCTGTGTCAAGTTGACACAAAGTCAGCCTGTACAGGGCCTCCCCTCTGCCATGACAAGGTGTCGCCGGGCCAATCATGGGCAGATCTTGGTGCAGTTAGTGCTAGCTGCTGGGAATTTAGGACTGTAAAGGCTAGGTCCTGCCCAGAAATCAGCTTTGCACACTCCCACTCCCTCCCACTCTTAGGCTCTTTCAGCCTTCCTGGTTGATCTTCCCTGAGCATCAGAGGGGTGATCTCGTGGGTGCACATCCAGCAGTCGTCTTTCATGAGTGCGTGGACTAGTTATGACACCTGCCAAAAGACGTGCTCTGGGCAAGCTGGCAGCAGCCATCTGTGTGCCTTTCCTGACTCCAACTCCGACTCCACCTCCACCTCCACCTGAGTTTTTGAGATGCGGTCTCTTACTGAACCTGGAGCTAGCTGGTTAGGCAGTAGCAGGTTACTGACCTGTTTCCAGGCATTTACATGAGTGTGGGGATCTAAATTGAAGTCCTTTTGCTTTCATAGCAACCACTTCACTCAATGAGCCATTTCTCCAGCCCCTTTAAAGCATTTTAAAGAGATCGCAAAATAATTCAAGGGAGACAACCGCCTTTATTGACTTTGGAGCTGCGTGTAGGGTTTCTGTTTTTTGTTCTGTTGAGATTTTATTTTTATGTGAAGATAGTGCTTATCTACATGTTTGTTTGCATACCATGTGGGTGCTGATGCTCGCAGAGGTCAGAAGAGGGAGGCAGCCCCATGGAGTTGGAGTTATTGATGGTAGTGGGCACCTGTGGATGGTGGGAACTGAACCAGGTCCTCTGGAAGAGTAGTAAGTGCTATTAACCTCTGAGCCATCCCTCCAGCCCTGTGGGTTTGTGTTTTGAGATGAAGCCCTGCTTTGTTGCTCAGGATCCCCCTTCCTTATGCTCTCAGTACCAAGCTTAAAACATCCTCAGGCTTGCCTGAGAACAGATGCATTGCAGTCTTTGGTTGGAATGCTCCCTTTGAGAAAGCGTGCAGAGCAAGCTGACTTTCTTGCCAGCAGAGGGCGCCCATGCTCTCAACTGGAAATTTATAACTGGAAAGGGTTATACCGGCCCTTTCCACCCGGTATAACCCTGTGCACCCAGAGAAGGCTTCAGAAAAAGTGGGGATCTAGAAAAGGGGAAATCATTTCAAATGTAAATAAAAAAAATATATCAAATAAAAAAATCCTGTCTATATCCGTGCTTGTGTGTAAGTCGAGGTTTGTTTCAATTCAAAATTTTAAAAATGTTGCTCCAGCAAAGGGGCTCAGTGGGTAAAGGCACTCAGTACCAAAGCCTGACAGCCCGAATTCACGAGTACCTTCTCCAGCTTGAGATGGGCAGTGAATGTAGGAGAGAGTCCGTGGAGACAGGTGGGGCTGCAGACCCTGACAGGAGACAGGTCTGAGAGACGCACATGGCTGGCTAATCACCCACCATCCTGTCACGACTGGCCCAGCCTCCCTTGGTCCACTCATTTGTTTTGCACTTAGAGTTCAGTGCTCAGATCTGGTCTCACCTCTAAGGCCAACCACAGTGTCCTGGAGGGCTGCTGTTGGGGGACTGGACTGCATTACCTGGGTTGTGGAGAAGAGGCCTCACGCTTATGAGACAATGGTCAGATCAGAGATATTGTGTGGTATTCTGTAGGGTAGGATCCGGGTAGTACTATGTGTACCCAGAGAGAGGCCCAGGATGCAGATTGACCTTATAAGACCCTGACCCCATCTCAGAGGGCTGTGGAACTGTCAACCAGAGCCCACTGAGACTTCACCCACACCTGCTCAGGAGGCAGAAGCTGAGTCCCAAGTTCAAGGCCAATCTGAGCACCTTAGGGTGTCTCAAAATAAACAATAGAAGACAACCCGGTGTTTGGAATTTAAGTTCCCTGTAATATAGAATGCTCACATAGCCAAGTCCGTTTCCTGTGGCTATAGCCAGACAGGCAAAACAGACATTTACAAAAATAAAAAAAAAAAAAAAGTATATAAAATTTAAAAGATACTTTTCACTTTTTCAAAGTTTGTGTGTGTGTGTGTGTGTATGTGTGTGTGTGTGTGTGAATACACTCCCTTGTGCATGGGTGTGAGGACCACTTAAAGAGAGTCATTTTCCCATTCCACTATATGGGGTCCTGGGATCAAACGCGGGTGGGTCATCAGTTTTGGTGGCAAATGCCTTTATCAACCCTAAGCAACCCCACAGCTCCAAGGCCAGTTTGTATAGTCCTGGAGGTTGGGCTATCTAAGAGCTAGGCTCTGGTAAGAGCAAGCCTCGAACTCCCTGCCTCCCAAGTGCTTGGACTAAAGGCCTGTGCCACCACTGCCTGGCCAGGTCTTTATTAACCGCCTTAACACAAGGTTTCCATGTTGACTGTGACAGAAAAACACGGAGACCTGTGACTTTGAACCCGCCATGGCATGGGGCTCATGTCCCATTGCCGAATGCAAGGAGAGGACCACTCTTGCTCTGTCTGAATTGAATGAGTAGCTGGAATGGCTGTCACAGCAGGCTGCGGAGCAAGGCTCTCCCGTTTCCACCACCACTAGCCAGAAAAACACTCCAAAGTTTGGTGCTGTGGTCTGAGTCTGACACGCACTTCTAATCGGTGGCCTTAGCCCTTGATGGGTTCATTCGAGGCAAGGAAAAGGCTGAAGCTTGGTGCTAGTCTGAGGAGAATATATCTCCCAGAAAGACGTCACACAGCTCTGACAGCTTGTCAGACCACCTTGCCGGGGAGACTGGAGCTGAGACAGTAATGGGTCAGTGACAGGAAGGACCACACCCTGACCAGAACTGCTTAGATACTTGTACCCCTTGCCTGTGGAGAGTCACTGGCTGCCTCATCCTTCCTAGCTGTGGCCATACATCTCCTGTTTGTACTTTAACTATGGCTAAGTGACTTATTGAAGACGAAGTGCCTTGAAATGCTTTCCTTGTTAGGGTGTCCAGACCTAGTCGATAAAGTGAACAGCAGCTCTATCGGCAGGAAGGACCTAAAGGTGTTCAGAGATCAGCTCAATTGTAACCAAGGCACCACCGTAGCCCTAGTCTGGCTGCTAGGCCTCTAGGAGCTGCCATGGGGTGGGGTGGAGGGAGGCTTTTGGGGGCTTTCCAACCACATAATTCATCTACAGAGGACAAGAACCTGTCTTGGCCATTGTAACATGGAGGTGCCCCCATGGGTCCCGCCACCCCAGGCTAGGATTTGGAGAGACTTAATTACCCCCAATCGGTACAATGGTACATAGGGTGAGGGTTAGTCTATGTAACGAGAGCCTGTCTCCTTACCTGTTCAGAGAACCAAAAGTAAGACAGGTCCAGAAGCTGGCAGGACCTGGGGGGAAAGCTGTACCTCTGACCTTGGCACCTCTAAGAGAAAATGGGAGTTCCTGGGAGATATGGGGGACCCCTGGCTAATTCACTATCCACACCAGTGTTGGCACCCCAAGTGTAACTGAGCCCAGGCCTAAGTGAGGTGTGATGGCAGAGCCTGTCACCAGACCTAGGGGAACTGAAAAATGCTTCTTTCTTCTCTCGCACTTGTTCTGAACCAAGGCCAGACTCTTCCCCTGCAGGTGGACAGAGGAGCACAGTGGCCTTCCTGTGTGGTGATGCCAGCTGCCACCCCACTTCCCTCTGAGCTCCAGGCCTTTCACATGCCTCGCCCACATAAATCAGGTGTCTGCCTTACAGTTTCTTGTATCCCCTGAAACCCGCAGGCTGGTGGGCAGAAGTTCAAGGTTCACATGTCAGCTCCCTCTTAAA
Source organism: Apodemus sylvaticus (assembly GCF_947179515.1). NCBI lineage: Eukaryota > Metazoa > Chordata > Mammalia > Rodentia > Muridae > Apodemus > Apodemus sylvaticus. Next base: position 17,304,269 of record NC_067477.1, read on the forward strand.
AGTGGGATGGCTTTTGGTTAAACCCCGGGAAGTGTTCTGTCAGCCATCGGTTGGTTCCATCTATGCAGGATGAGAAGAAGATAAGGTCCGGAGCACTAGCTCAGTCAAGTGCTTGTCTGGCAAGCTCCAGGACCGAGTTCAAGCCCAGCACCCATGTAAAAATGCCAGGCGTGGTGGCATCCTGAGTTTGTGGTGCAAGCACTGGGTAGGCAGAGAGAGGAAGGTCCTTGGGTAACCCTGGCCAACCAGCCTACCCTAATTGTTGAAGTCCAGGTTAACAACAGGCCCTTTCTCAAAAGAGATTCCAGTTTGTCCTCTTTTTAAATTTATTTATTTATTTACTCATTTATTATTTTATGTATGTGAGCACACTGTCACTCCCCTCAGACACACCAGAAGAGGGCACCAGATCCCATTATGGATGGTTGTGAGCCACCATGTGGTTGCTGGGAATTGAACTCAGGACCTCTGGAAGAGCAGTCAGTGCTCTTGCTCTTTAACCACAGAGCCATCTCTCCAGCCCGAGATGGTCCTCTTGAATCCATATGTCCCTGCATACTTGTGCACACATGACCACACACGTGTGTACACACACTCACACACACACACACACACACACACACACACACACAGGCATTAAAAATTCGTTTGTGTTCTGGTCTCTGCATTGGAGGAGACACTCACTGGTGCTGTGTCAGTGGCCTGCTCCCCAGTCCTGCCATCTCCTGCCTTGCTTCAGAGCCTTGTCTAGGCGTCTGGGACCCACCCCAGTACAGAAGTCAGACCAGTGGGCACATTCTTCCTCTGCACTTGAGGCATGTGCCAGCTTCCTGGTTCTCTTTCTCCCTTGGAAGTTGACATAAAGTGACAGACCCCACCAGGGAGTCAAGAAGATACAAGATAATTCACAGTCCTGCACTGCTCCCAGGATGCCGTGGCCCTCACGGGACCACAGGCACACTGATCCAGGATCCTAGACTATAAACCAAGGCACTGAACTACATCAGAGGTGGCAAATCCAGTCTCCTGGAGCAGCCAGGCATGTGTGACATCTGTGGGAAGACACTGTTCTGGGTATACCATCACTCAGCATACTTCCACAAGGTGTCTGTGTCCCAGGGAGCCCCAGAAGATCATCTTGAGGGCACTGGGAATACCCCCCACTTGTTCACTCTTGCAGAGTTCTCAGTGGCCAGAGGCTAGACCACCTTCTGACTGGACAAACATACTGTCTGCTGTTTACACAAGCTGGGGGAAGGTGTCTCCATTCTTGTGTGGGATTTCACATCAGCAACGAATTCAGAAGCATTGTTTAAATCCATGGTGTCCATAGGCAGGCTGGATCCTACTGGTGTGTCTAGATCACACTATATTCCAGGAAAACAATAAGGTAGGGAAATGGCCATAGAGTGATCACCAGGGTTCTGGGGACCCAGCCTGGCAGACCCCTGGCCACGTTCCAGGAGTACTGGGATACTTCTCAGTGACTGAGGGAATCCGTGTCTCTTAGTTAGGGTTTTACTGCTGTGAACAGACACCATGACCAAGGCAACTCTTATAAGGACAACATTTAATTGGGACTGACTTACAGGTTCAGAGGTTCAGTCCATTATCATCATCAAGGCTGGAACATGGCAGCAGCCAGGCAGGCATGGTGCAGGAGGAGCTGAGAGTTCTACATCTTCATCTGAAGGCTGCTAGCAGAAGGCTGGTTTCCAGGCAACGAGGATGCGGGTCCTAAAGCCCACACACCACAGTGACACACCCACTCCAACAGTGACACACCCACTCCAACAGTGACACACCCACTCCAACAGTGACACACCTACTCCAGCAGGGCCACACCCACTCCAACAGGGCCACATCTGTTAGTGTCACTCCCTGGTCTGAGCACCAGCCATATCACTGTGTTTGGGCTGTTCTGTGACTGCTGACCCCTGCAGTGCAGATGTGACAGATGCCCATCCCCCACCTCTCATGCAGTCAGGATGTCTGGTCATTGTGCCCTTGACCCTTGGCTCGCTCTCTCTCTCCCTCAAACCTTGCAGGGTCTTCCCTGATGGCGGGTCTGGTCTGGCGGTCCATCCACCTCACCTGTGCAATTGAGTCTTTATTCCTTATTTTCTTCTCTATCCTTCACCCCCCCTACCCCAGCCCTGCTCCAGTTCTGTGCTTGTCCTTGTCACCCCGGAGACAGCTCTCCTGCTGGGATGTTTGAGAACACACCCTTGCTCTCTTGTTGCACTCTGGTTCAGGTGTTCCACAGCATTGTCCTTTTCCTGTTCTGATGTCACTCTTCCCCACTGCCTGCTAGTGTTGAGATCTGAGTGTGCCCCAGAGGTCTATGGGGCAAAGGCTTGACCAGCCTGTGATGCTCCTAGGAGGTGGTCCAATGCTTAGGAGGTTAGGTCATGGGGGCGTGCCCTTACAGGAGATATAGGGACCCCAGCTCCTGTCTGCCTTTTCTTAGTCACCTCCTGCACCACACACCCCTGCACTGCCCCTAACCCAAACCCACAACCTCTGAAGCTGTAAGTGGAGTCCCCTTATTTATGTTGACATTTATGTATTTATTTCATGTATACGAGTACACTGTAGCTGTACAGATGGTGGTGAGCCTTTATGAGGTTGTTGGGAATTGAATTTAGGACCTCTGCTCGCTCCAGTTGGCTGGCTCACTCAGTCCCTGCATCGCTCCGGCCCAAAGATTTATTATTATATGTAAGTACACTATAGCTGTCTTCAGAAGACCAGAAGAGGGCATCAGATCCCATTACAGATGGTTGTGAGCCACCATGTGGTTGCTGGGATTTGAACTCAGGACCTTCGGAAGTCAGTGCTCTTACACGCTGAGCCATCTCGCCAGCCCTGACATTTTCAAGTATTATGTCACAGCGAGGGGAAGCTGACTGCTGTGCCACCCAGGCTTGCTGTCTTCTACCCCTCAGCCCATTCCCCACAGGCAGACTGACACCCTCAGCCTCCCAGAGCCATGACGGCCTACCCACCAAAATACAAGCCCAGCACGATCTGACAGCCTCGTGGGCCTGTGAAGCATCAGAGATTAAGTTCCATCACAGAATCGTGCTCGGTGTGTTCAGCGGGTCCCCTCGGAGCCTCAGAACACCCTTCAGCTCTGTGAGCTCCATTTGTCGTGGGCACCACAGAGCAGGTCTTTTCCAGCCCCTGCCTCTGTGACTGGCCTCCTTGCCTCCCCTCCAACTCTTTCCTCCTGACTTGAGAGCCGCTGCTCTGCACCTAGTTTGGTGCTTCTTTCTGGACCATGCCCTTCCCCCGTTTTGCTTGGCCAACTGCTAGTTTTTTCCTAGCCAGGCTCTGTCTCTCCCCCAGAAGACTTCTCCACCGGTCCCAGCCAGCCCTCACCGCCCTGTGCTCTTATACCCACCCTGTCACCTAAATTGGTGCTTCTCCTGGCCTGTGACACTCTCTCGGGTGCTCTCTAGAGCTCTTTGGAGGCAGAGGTTCTGGGAAGGTCCCTGTTGGATCCTTGAAGCCAAGGAGAGATTGGATGGCGGCCCTAGCACTGGATGATAATCTTGTGAAGTCCAGGCAACAGTGCATACCTCCCCACTGCACAGACTGGGTAAGCACTTAGCTCTTCCTGTCTGTCTCCATGGGCCCCAGAGTGTCCCCTACATGGAGCTGAGGGAGGAACTGACCTGCTCCCCAGGAACTGCTCTGTCTGTAGCCTGTGGAGCTTCCTGTTCTGACTTAGGGTTACTTAGAGCTTTGCAAGGTCCTTGTGGGCTGGATCTGCCGCGACCTCTCCTGTCCTCCTCAGCATTAGCCTAGGAAGGTCTGGGTGAATGGAAGTATAAAAACAGGTGCTTGCTGGGTGCTTGTATAAGTTTCCTGCTGTTGCTATAGCAATAAGCACAAACTTGGCAAATCAGAGTACAACTTTATTCTCTCACGGTCGTGGGGGCTGGGGGAAGGGCTGAAGTCAACATGTTGGCCAGACTGGTCTTTTCTGAAGGTTCCAGAAAGGACGTCTGTCTGTGTTCTTTCTTTCCCAGCCTCTAAGGGTGCCTGCCATCCTAGGCTGTTGGCCCCTTCCTCACAATTCTCTGATCTCTGCTTCTGTCCTCACACATTCCGGCCCTCCTAATCCCTTCTTAAAAGGACCTCTGTGGCTGCTTTTCTCCTTCTGCCCTGAAAAACTTCAGGATAAGCTTAATCCCCAGATCCTTAGTAATTGCATCTGCAAGGTCCCAGCTACCCTGTTAGTAGCTTTCCCTGGACATCCTTGTGGGTGGCGGCGGGTCAGTTGACCAGATGGTCTGTATGATATCAGAGCTGTTGGTCAAGAAGCCAGGCTTTTTGTTTCTGTTTTTTGTTTTTTGTTTGTTTTGCTTTTTGGATTTTGTTGAGACAGGGTTTCTCTGTATAGCCCTAGCTGTCCTGTAACTCACTCTGTAGACCAGGCTGGCCTAGAACTCAGAACTCTGCCTGCCTCTGCCTCCCAGAGTGCTGGGATTACAGTGTGTGCCACCACCGCCCGGAAGCCAGGCTTCTTGGCTCGATGCCGTTTCAGTTCCACCAGGAGAGTTGGAAGAGTTCTTTCCTACTGGGCGATACGGGCATGGGGCTTCTCGGGCGCACCATTTATAAAGTTCCCAGAACCCTGGGTCTTAAAGAGCCGGCCTGCAAAGACATAAATCAGTGGGTTGAGGCAGCTGTTGACAAAAGCGAAGAAGTTGGCGAGCTGCAGGCCCAGGTCTGTGAGCTCCTTCCAAGAACAGTCCCGGATCACCCTCACCTGGACCAGGAAATCCAGGAAGGCAAAGAAGTGGTAAGGGGCCCAGCAGACCAGGAAGGAGGCCACTAGTGTGAGGATCAGCCCCGTTGTCTTGCTGCCCCTGGGGCCCCCACACCGGGTTCTGCTGGCCTCCTTCTGTCCTCTCAGGGAGGCCAGGATGTGAGCGTTGAAGTAGAGGATGGCCGACAGTGGGAGGAGGAAACCCAGAATGTTCAACTCCACCATCCTCGCAAAGTGCCAAGCTTCGTGGGGGAAAAGCAGGATGCAGGCAGAGACGTTCAGCTCAGGGACGACTTTGACAGAGCGTAGAAGGAACGTGGGGACGCTCAGGAGGCCCCCAGCTACCCAGATGACCAGGCAGGTAGCTTGGGCTCGCCGTCGCCGCCGGAACCCCCAGCTGGTCATGGGGTATACCAGCAACCTGTAGCGGTCCTGACTGATGGCCACCACCAGGAAGATGCTGATGAACAGGTTGGCCTTGATGACCCCGCTGACCACCCGGCAGAGGTCGCTTCCAAAGGGCCAGTTGAAACGGTTCCCGATGTTCTCTGCCCAGAAGGGCAAGCCCAGGACAAACACCAGATCAGAAGCTGCCAAGTTAGCCAGGTAGATTTCCGCTATGGTTAAGCGCTGTCGCTGGTGCCGCCACCACCGTCGCCAAGGCAAGAGGAAGAAGGAGAGGACTAAGAGGTTCCCCAGGAGGCCAAAGAAACAGACAGTGATGACAAACCCTGGCAGCACTCGATACAACAGGTCCCAGGCTTCCGGGGCACTCTCACAGGAGGAGATGTTGGGAGGGGCCTGCTGGCTTCCGTTAGAGGGCTGTAGCTCCAACAAGGCCTGGGGCGCCATCCACAGGGACCTGAAATTGACAGAGTAGAGAGTGCAGGAGACCACGCCCAGCTGTGCTCTGTCCCTGACAATAAAGTTTTATTGGTACACAGCCAATGTACACAGATAGCATCTGTGTGCTATGATGGCGGACCAGAGTGGGCACAGCACAGCCTGTCTGGACTGCAGAGCTGCCAGTATTTACTACCAGTTCCTTTAGAGAAAGACAGGACTGACTTCTAGGTTAGGAGAGGGAACTAGTAGGAGCTGGAGAAAGGGCTTATTGCTGCGTGCATACAGTGCACACACACACACACACACACACACACACACATACACACAGGCAAAATAAGTTTTAAGAAGAAGGGACAAGGGCCATGCACGGTGGCACACGCCTTTAATCAGAGAACTCCATAGGCAGAGATGGGATCTCTGTGAGTTCTAGGCCAGTTTGGTGAGTTCCAGGACAGCAAGGGCTAGGTAGAAAGGTCTATCCCAACACACACACACACAGACACACACATACACACACATACACAAACACAGACACACACACACGGATTGTTAAACCTCTAACCAGAGGTTGGTTATAGTAGCTCACACCTGCAAACCCAGAACTGAGGAGCCTGAAGCAGTTTTGGGGTACACAGGGAGAGTCTGTCTCAAAACAACTACAACAATAACAACAAAAAGCCACTCCCTCTCCCAAACCCAGAAACAAACCCAATCAGACCAGACATAGAATAAAAATCCTTTTTAAAATGAACAGACGAAGCCTCTCTCTTCTGCCAGGACATATGTAGACCAGAATACTTTGTTTGTTGCCTTTTGCTAAGAGACACGATCTACAATTCCATTTAACAGTCTTGAGAGGAAAAGAGATCGCTATGGACTTACCCAGACAGAAAAACAAAGAACTCACGGCTTCAGCTGGATTTCTTATGGCGACAGCTGTCTTAGGAGGTTTCTGTCCTGGGCAGCTCCCTGGACACACTCTGGTCTTAAATGAAACCACCTCTATTCCCATGATGTCACAGGGGATTACCCAAAAAGTGAGTCTTTCAAGCCAGAGGAGGCTGAGGTTTGGAAGGGGGCGTGGCGTCGTCTTTCACTTGAGCAGGGATAGCGGGAGGTTCTTCTGCTACCTTTTTACACTTTCTCTGCCGACATTCGTGGCCTGTTGATTTTGCCTAACTGCTGTGTATTGGCAAACAGGCCCTGAAGACGCATTTCATCGTGGCCAACACTCTCAAGGCTCACTCACCCCTGTCGGGACACTGAGTGATGGCTTCCCCAATTCCCTGTTGGCTCCGGGAGGTCTGGGATTTGGCCACAGGTTCTTCAGAGACTCTAGGACAAGCCATCTTGAATTTGAGCAGTGAAGGACACACAGCCAAGAATCCATCAGTGTGGAGCCTGTTGTACAAACAGTGGGCTCGGAAAAAGCTTGACTCACGCAGGGCTCGGAGTTGAGTAAGATCGGCCGCACGGTTCCTAATCCTTGCTGGCGGCTCTGGGTTTGGTTTGGGTGTGAGCTGGCATCCCTGAAGCTGAGCTACCCTAGACCTGGCTTTCAGAGACGCAGGCATTCCTAGCTTTCTCCGGCAGCTGAGCGCCAGGATCCTCCAGCCACTGACCAGCCATCTCTCTTCATTCCTCTGGCTGTCTTGCTCTGCCCTTACGGCTGGAAACTGCCCAGGTGCATGGCTGAAACTTTTTAGAGGTGACTCTAACTCATCCAGCAGAGATGCTCCTGTGGTGTCTGGCATCTGGTCTCTCTTCTTCTCGTATTTTTCTTTTTTGCTTCCATGATTTCGTGACCCCTGGAAACATTTCCAGATGTCTTCTCTTGTTGCTGGGGGGGTGTGAAATCATGGAACCAGAGAGGTAAAATGAGGAGAGAGAGAGAGAGAGAGAGAGAGCGCCTGTGGGAAGGTCTCTTGCCGTCCCCCAGCACTCCCCAGAGGTGTGGCTTTGTGAGCCATCTAGGGGTCGGTAGGTGCTTTGAATAGTCCTAGGGCTGGCTTAGCCTGAGAAAAGCTACAAGCCACAAGCTTTCCCACTTGGCGGTGTAGCCAGGCCTTGCTAGGCAGTGCTGGCTCTCCGATTCACAGGAGACTTGATTGAACCCTGGCTGGGGAGCATCAGTCCTGGGCACATGTCTCTCTGCCTGTTAGTGACCCGCTCCCAGAAGAGCATTTGATTAGTTCTGGTGGGAGGAGGAGGGCCTCTCAGCTTCCCCAACCCAGAAGAGATGTCGACATGTCCACAGGAAGGAGAACAGCCAAGGGCAGAAGGCCAGGCTTGGGTGGGACCGCACTCAGCAGTGTTGTGGAGACTGATGAAGCCGGGATCCGGGGGAATGAATCCAAGGTGTCTGGATCGGGTCCAGGGCCACCCCGGCTAGGTGGGAGAGCTTTTTTAAAACAAGCTTATTCCCATTGTAGTGGGAAGCTGGCCTGGGGCCAGGGAGCAGAGGCTCTCCTTCGTCTTTGGGGCAATGGATGACGGGAAAGGGAGATGTGAGGGCCAAACAGAGGTATGAGGAGAGAAGGGACCCTCCATGTGTACCCCTCACATGCCTAGTCAAGGCTGGCTCATCCTCACAGTCTGTTGAGTCAGTCCCCTGCCTTTTAAAAAAAGAAAAAAGAAGTGGAGAACCCGGTACACAGAGGAGAGGCTGACCAGTCAATGCTTAGAGGCAGGCCTCGGGCTAGCTGGGCATCGCTCCTGCCCAGGCATCTTTCCCTGTTCAGACCTCATCCACCATCCCTGCCGCCCACAGCCCTTCCCACGGCCGAGGAATACAGGACCACTGGAATACCTTCAGGGGGCAGTTGTGTGTATGAGACCATCTTCAGAGCAGGTGTGGCCCTGGCTGAGTCACCTGTGGCCAGCCCAAGGCTGGGGCCTCTGGGATGAGAAGATGCTCACTGGGGGACGGGAACTGGTCCAGGGTTCCATGGACCAGGGGGAGTTTTTACGGAACACACCTATGCTCTTGGGCCCTGCTCTGAGCTGCTTGGAAAAGGGCATGGGGACCCCAGGTACTCCTCACAAGCGAGTCTCAGCTCTGGTTCTAGTCCTCAAGAGCAACTGTCTCCAAGGCCCGATCAAGGCCCTAACCTGGACGATCAGTCCTACTTCATTATCTTCCGGATTCTAGGTCATTTCTACCCTTGAAACATTGACAAAGACCACCCATTGCCAGCACTTGAAGCTTTGTGAGAAAGCATTCCTCTCACAGGCCCCCCAGACCTCCTCAACCGTGTCAGAGCTGACACGTCTCACACCACAAAGTCTTTGGATCACCTGCTCACTCTGCCAGGAGAAATCCACCCAGGAAGCCACACACTTACCTCCTCAGGTCTTCCTGGCTCCTACAAACTGTCTGGAGATGGAGCCATTTTTGGAGCTCCTCTTCTTCCTCCTCTTCCTCCTCGTCCTCCCCGTCCTCCCCTCTCCCTCCTCCCCCTCCCCTCTTTCTCCTCCTCTCTGGCCTCCTCGCTCTTCATTCCACCTGCCACTTTCCACGTGTTCTTCACACACGTGTTAGCATTCACTTGCTGCCCACTGACTGGGTGTGAGGTCTCCCAGCAAGCAAGTGGGTTTACTTTTTCCTGGTGTTATGGTCACAGCTCCAACACCAGGCTGATGCATTCTGGGATGCTTAGGATTTGTTGAGAGAATTCGGGAACTACGTCTACCTACATAATAACAGCAATACTTCTCCTATGTCAGTAAGTGGTCCTAAACCACCTGTGCCAGGTACAGTGTGCGCACGAGGGGTGCAGGCGTGACTCAGCTCTCTCCTGCTCCCCCTTCTCAGAGTGATACTTGCCATCTTCCTATGGAAAACAGGAGGAAAGCCATCCTGGAAATCCCCAACGCACAGCCAAGTGTTTCTGATCTCCTGGGACCAGGCCTTGCCTTTCTCCAGGTGGCAGATTTCCCGACCTCCAGGCAAGACTCTGGCTTTAGGGGGCTCAACTTGGATATCAGGGTAGTAGGTATGAGACATGGACTCACTTCCAGGGACTTCAAGCTTCACTCAATCAGGCCAAGCAGGCTGACCAGGCTGGTTTGCCCTGCTGCCTTCAGGAGTCTGGATGTCAGCTGCAGAGCAACTGCTCTGCAGTTAGAACGCAAGCTATGGCACAGGGAGGCAGCTGGGCTGGGAGCCCCCGGCAGGGCTGTTTTAGGTTTCACCATTGTGCTGTTGCATAGGACCGTGGTCATCACATCAGCTCAGGAGGGCAACATGGCTGCCCTCTGCTGTCTTAGGGTTACTATTGCTGTGGTGAAACACCCTGGCCAGAAGCAAGTTGGGGAGGCAAGGGTTTATTCAGCTTACACTTCCACATCCCTGTTTATCATTGAAGGATGCCAGGGCAGGAATTCTCACAGGGCAGGAACCCGGAGCTGAAGCTGCGACCATGGGAGGGGCTTGCTTACCAAGGCTGCTTTCTTATAGAACCCAGAATGCCCCCTACAGTGGGCTGGGCCCTCCCACATGAATCACTAATTAAGAAAATGTCTTACAGGCTGGCCCACAGCCCCATCTTTGGAAGGCAGCTTCTCGCTTCTCACCGAGGCGCCTTCCTCTCAAATGACCTTAGTTTGTGTCAAGTTGACATGAAACTCTCCGGCACACCCACCCTGGCAAGACCTAGAAGAGCAGAAGCTCCTTCTGTCCCACTATGGAGGCTACACAGGTGCCACGGTGGAGAGGCAGCGCCCCCCGGAGGCTCAGAACCCCAACTCCGTCCACATTCACAGAACAACAGATGACCCTAGGACCTTGGCGGCTTGCCTGAGCTGCAATTCTGGAGGCTGGGCTTCCAGCTTCTCTTTAACCTAGTTCCGGAACCTGCCCTTGGGTGGTGGGGGAGGGAAATAAGTGGAACAGCCCAAGTTCTGGGTCTGCAGCCATGGGTGTACGCACCCTCTGGTACCAGGCCTATGCTCCTGGTTCTGGGAACCTGGGATGGACTCTGGTGCCTGGGGTGACCTTGGGAAAGCTCCAAGCCTCTTTTGGTTGGTAAAATTTGCACAATTCAGAATGTTGGAACATCATGTTGCTCTTTCTTAGGATGCGTCCTTCATGCTTGGGAACAGATGTCAAGATTGAGACAGCTGGAGGCCTGAGGCAGGGGACTGCCCTTGTTCCTTCAGATCCTCGTGGCTAGCTATCACCCTTTGCTCTAGGCTCAGGCCAGTCCCTCTAGTAAGTGTCCCCTCCTTCTCCTTGACTCTGGGTGTTCCTCTTTTGGAATGGCGACAGCTTTCTGACTGAGGGCCCACTCTGCTCCAATCTAGCCTCGATTTAAGTTGTTACTTGTGCCAAGATGCTATTCCCAACGGGGCCGCACCAGGGACTTCCAAATGGATGTGGTTTGTTTGTTTGTTTGCTTGCCTTCCGGGAGATGCAGTGTGACCCCCCTACACCAACTTCCCACACCCAGTTGTCACGATACCTGGTCCCTTATTTTGTAGAGGAGAAAGCACAAACAGGGAGCTAACTTCCTCCAGCCATGAAGTGGGGAAGCCGAGGTGTGAGCCAGGAGCCCGGCCCCACTACGGGACAGCTTTTGTCTTTCTGGCCTTACAGCTTTCTAAGGTCACGTGAGGGAGATGTCCTTACTTAGAGAATTAACTTTTTCCACACTATAGATAGAGAAACTGAGGCCAAAGCCAGGGTAGAGAAGAGGAGCAGAGTGGCTAGCCCGGGTCACGTGGGGACGTCTCCCACAAGTATCACATGTCAGTGGAAAGCAGGTGAGAGAAGCCAGACTCCGTCAGAGTTCATGAGTAAGTGTGCCAACCTGAAATGTCTGAGAGGCAGAGACAGAGAGGAATAGCTATCGGAGTAGTGGGACGGAGGAATCTGAGGTGACAGCTAATGATTGGTCAGGGATTTCACTTTGGGATGATGAAGATGTTCCGGAATTAAACAGTGGCGATGGTTGGGCAACTCTGTGAATCACTAAAAGCTGAAACAGGGTCTGTGTGGGGTGTACGGATTACATCTCAACACAATTTATCTGCGTGTGTCAGCATAAGGTCACATGCTTCTCCACTCAATGGTGGGGCTTCGTCCCAATCAGCCCATCATCCGCTGAAGGCCGCAGGAATGGGAAATCTGGGTTCTACAACTAAGTCTGTGAATGTCTCGGCCTAGCAGCACAGCTTGGACGCTGTTGTTTCCCCTCCGGCCGTTACTCCGGAGCCGCCCCTGAACTGTGGTGTCTCTGCCCACTCACTGCAGAGAGAGACTCAGACATATCACTAGCCTGACAGAAGAATCTGACTGGACCATCAAAGCCTGGTGCCACTGTACTGTTGAAAATGTCTAGGTAGAACGATTGTAAATAGGGGACCTCTGTACTCATGAGGGCTCAAAGACACTGTGTACTGCGGTGCAAGCAGGCCAGACTCTGGTATAGAAACTATTTATGGGAGCAGCTTCCTGTAGGCCCTGTCTGTCTGTGGTAGATTGTGATGTTTGTTGGGTAAGGCCTGTGCACCCCCGGAGTCATTGGGGCTCCCTAACACCCCCCTTTAAGAATCGTGAACCCTGGTAAGTTCCTGTCCTTGCTGGCCTCCAAGGAATGGGGTGAGGTCTGGTGTGGCTCTTAGTTCCGTGGAATTGGTTGGCCTAGGCCTGGCCTCAGCCAAAACCCAATGACTTAAGCTGTCAGCCACTGTTCTTGCCAACTCCTGGCCATGGTTGCCCATCCGTGACCCCACATCCTCCCTGGGCCTAGATGAGGAATCAGGGTCGTGCAAGGCTTGGCAATGAGGTCAGAGATTGGGTAGCAAATACATAGAGGTTCGCACTGCTGAGTTCTGTGAAGCAGACGTGTTACCTTCTGAAGCCTGTGTTTAGTGGCTTCCTAAGTCAGTGAGCCATTGTCCGTGGCCTCACATGAGTTCCTAGGGGATCCCTGGCCTGCCGGGGATATCTTTGCACTTGGCCTTGACGCCCCTGGCCAAAGCAGAAATCCTGCTCGATTGGTTTCCTGAGGCCTGCCAGGAGCCCTCCTAATGGCTCTGACTTCCTGGAGCTGAGAGGGGCCTGTGTGGTGAAGCGAGGGTGGACAGTCCTGCATCCAGATCTGACTACTGTGATTCCAGCTCCGGTCCACGGCTCCTCTCAGAATCATACATGTATTGTCTGTGCCCTAAATGGATGGTTTGTCATGCCCACATCTCTGTCTCTTGAAGATGGAATCTCCCTCAGCTACTTCAGACATGGGGTAGAGGCTGACAGGAGGAGGGGTACCTGAGGAGAAGTGGAATGTCTCCTGAGATCTGCCCAGGCATTTTGAGCCCCATGTAGGTAGAGGGTAGAGAAGGAGTGGGGTAGAAGGGGTGGAGCCAGCAGGGTGGGCGGGGCCAGATCACTAGGGGTCTCGCAAGCCATATACAAATGTGTAGTTTTATTACAAGAGGGTTGGGCTGGAGAGATGGCTCAGCAGTTTAGAGCACTGACTGCTCTTTCGAAGGTCCTGAGTTCAAATCCTAGCAACCACATGGTGGCTCACAGTCATCTGTAATGAGATCTGATGCCCCCTTCTGGAGTGTCTGAAGACAGCTACAGTTTACTCACTTAATAAGTAAATAAGCCTTTATTACAAGAGGGTTGGGGAATATCAAAGGTTCCCTTGTGAAGAGTGTCCCCTTCCACATCCACATCCCCACCATATTCACCACTCTCACCAACAACTTCTGCACCAACCATCACGCTCTTGGGTAGCAGTCCCTGCTTTGTGAGCTACTATCAAATAAACCACTAATTGGCATCCCTTGGTCACTGAGACAGGAACCCTGTGAAGCAGCATCATTTCTGCCATCACTGCCATCACCACCATCACCATCACAGATGGCATACACCATCACAGATGACACTCACCACCACAGATGACACTCACCATCACGGATGACACTCACCATCACGGATGACACTCACCATCACAGATGACACTCACCACCACAGATGACACTCACCATCACGGATGACACTCACCATCACAGATGATACTCACCATCACAGATGACACTCACCATCACGGATGACACTCACCATCACGGATGACACTCACCATCACAGGTGACACTCACCATCACGGATGACACTCACCATCATGGATGACACTCACCATCACAGATGACACTCACCATCACAGATGACACTCACCATCACGGATGACACTCACTATCACGGATGACACTCACCATCACAGATGACACTCACCATCACAGATGGCACTCACCATCACAGACGATACTCACCATCACAGATGACACTCACCATCACAGATGGCATACACCATCACAGATGACACTCACCATCACGGATGACACTCACCATCACGGATGACACTCACCATCACGGATGACACTCACCATCTCGGATGACACTCACCATCTCGGATGACATTCACCATCATGGATGACACTCACCATCACGGATGACATTCACCATCATGGATGACACTCACCATCACGGATGACACTCACCATCACGGATGACACTCACCATCATGGATGACACTCACCATCACGGATGACACTCACCATCACGGATGACACTCACCATCATGGATGACACTCACCATCACGGATGACACTCACCATCACGGATGACACTCACCATCAGGGATGACACTCACCATCACGGATGACACTCACCATCACGGATGACACTCACCATCACGGATGACACTCACCATCACGGATGACACTCACCATCACGGATGACACTCACCATCATGGATGACACTCACCATCACAGATGACACTCACCATCACGGATCACGGATGACACTCACCATCACAGATGACACTCACCATCACGGATGACACTCACCATCACGGATGACACTCACCATCACGGATGACATTCACCATCACGGATGACATTCACCATCACGGATGACACTCACCATCATAGATGACACTCACCATCACAGATGACACTCACCATCACAGATGACACTCACCATCACAGATGACACTCACCATCACGGATGGCACTCACCATCACGGATGGCACTCACCATCACGGATGGCACTCACCATCACGGATGACACTCACCATCACGGATGACACTCACCATCATAGATGTCATACAACATCACAGATGACACTCACCATCACAGATGACACTCACCATCACAGATGACACTCACCATCACGGATGACACTCACCATCACGGATGACACCATCACGGATGACACTCACCATCACGGATGACACTCACCATCACGGATGACACTCACCATCACAGATGACACTCACCATCACGGATGACACTCACCATCACGGATGACACTCACCATCACGGATGACACTCACCATCACGGATGACACTCACCATCACAGATGACACTCACCATCACAGATGACACTCACCATCACAGATGTCATACAGCATCATGGATGACACTCACCATCACGAATGACACTCACCATTACAAGTGACACTCACCATTACAGATGACACTCACCATCACAGATGACACTCACCATCACGGATGACACTCACCATCACGGATGACACTCACCATCACAGATGACACTCACTATCACGGATGACACTCACCATCACGGATGACACTCACCATCACAGATGTCATACAGCATCATGGATGACACTCACCATTACAAATGACACTCACCATTAAAAGTGACACTCACCATTACAGATACAGACCTCACAGACTGATTTCAAGTGTATACCAGACACCATCCTAAACAGTCTCCTACGTGAACCTGTTGCCAGTTTTCTGACTTGATCGTGCCATTGCTGAGCCCATTTTACAGTTGATGTAACATGGATAAGAGTCAGATGGGAGCCCAGGGCAGAGCTAGAACGGGACTCCTCATCTCCCTGGCTCTGAAACCTGAGCCCCTGAGAGTTGCTCCCCATCATCACAGCCTCCTGGGACTGTCGTCTGGAGAAATGCTGTTGCGGAGAGTGAAGGATGAGAACACGGAGACATCTGACAGTGGTGCGAGAAGCAGTAAGCCGGGATGGTTGGGCGTGAGACCCAGGGGACAGGAAGGGACAGGATCCGAAAGGAATGCTTCTGCACTGAGGGATGAACGGGCTGGGGTCCCGTGAACACCGAGTCCCAGGCATCTGGACTGGACAGACAGGTGTGCAACTAAGCAGTGCTGTTGTGGATTCGCAGAATGAAGTCTTATTTGATGGAAGGATGGAAACATGGAGAGTGGACGTGGGACCGGAATGTGATGCAGAGAGATCCCAGAGATCGCTGGGAAGACACGGGCACTGGCTTTTCATCCCCTTATCATACAGGATGCTCTTGATTTGAAGTGAAGGTCAAATGGAGGTGTTGTACAGACGTGAGATCTGTGACACTATGATATGAACATCGGAAAGAGGCTTGGTAGTGAGCTGTCTGTCTATGGAGTAAAGAAAGTGGTATGGGGGGAAAATACCCAAAATACATTTTCTGAGCTGGGCAGTGTTGGCACATGCCTTTAATCCTGGCACTCGGGGGGCAGAGGCAGTAGAATTTCTGAGTTAGAGGCCAGCCTGGTCTACACAGTGAGTTCCAGGACAGCCAGGGCTACACAGAGAAACCCTGTCTCAAAAACCAAATATATATATTCACACTTATCTAATGCATATTAATAAGTATGCAAATTGAGTGTCCTGCATTGTGTGTTGCCCCCAACCACCACTCCCCCAGTCCACGCCGTCGCCTAACTCATAAGGGATGCAAATTGGAAAAGCTGGAGACCATTGGTCTTTTCCATGACAGAAGCCTTGGGAACTGACTGTGTCCCTCATCTCCCAAGGCTTTCGATGACCAAAGCCATTGTCCCAGAGTCAGAGCTCAGAGGTTCAGGAAATTTGACACAGAGAAACACTGTGCAAAATCCATCTGTTTATTCCAGTGCACAGAAGAGGTGTGCGCTTACACAGAGCTCCTCCCCACTCGGCACCCCAGCCACTTCCACTGCACGGTACAGAGCTCTCTGCATCTTTCACTGGACACAATTTCTCATCAGGGTGTCGACACAAGGTACAAGGGGGTTTCTCTCCCACAGACCTAGTTGCAGACCCTGCAGTGGCCCAGTTCCAGATCCTTCAGCCACTCTGAGGGGCCCGGGCTGTGGCCAGCCACGTTCCTCACCACCAGCTCCTCTTCTGAGGAGGGGACCCTGCTTCTCCTTCACAGCGGGGTGTGGTTGGGTCCAGTCTAGCCCTGAGTCCTAGCACTCTAGCTGTATGCTATCTGCTTCCTTCTTTGGGCTACAAGTGTTCTGTGTGCTTGTTGGACTAGTGTCTGGGAAGATGGGGTGGAAAAAGAACTTCCCAGGGTCTTATCTGTTACTGAAATTCAAAGTCTGGTTGGTGGGGATTCATGGGCCTTTTGCCACATAGGTTCTCCCTTGGCTCCAGCCTGTGGAAACACCAGTGAACTCTGCTCATTTCCTGAGTCTCTGTAGCCCCAGGCTATTGAGTGGTCAGCTTCTAAGCGGCTTGGTGTTAGCGGCTGTTTGATATTTGCCTCATATGTCCCCTGGGTCTTGATGTAGTGTTAGCCACAGGGGACTGCCAGTCCGGAGTGACATTGTTACAGTTGAGTCTGAAATGCACCTCCCTTCATTCCTGACTGCTGGCCTTATTTTGGAAAGTGATGGAACCTTTAGGATGTAGGATGCCCCTCATAGGTGAAAGGTCACAAGGGTCGGACCTTTGACCGTCATACGCCGCCCTGGTTCCAGCCACGTCTACGTTTACTGGTCCCCTCTGAAATACGATGCTTCTGTCAGGTGCTCTGTTCACCATACAGTCCCTGCTACACAGCCTTTTTTTGACACTGAGAAACAAAATAACCCTTCCCTCTCCCTTAAGTGGCCTCACAGGTCCTAGAAAAGGAACCGATATGGACACGAAGTAAAATTAACTCCCATGGAAGATTCCAGAACTACAAGTATGGTGTCCATCATCCGAGTCTCTGGCAGAGTTGCTGGGGCACTGTCTCCACTGATAGCTGAGCTCACCCAAGGCCCCTGGAGTAAGTTCTCGTGGGGATCCCACTGGCCCCGAAGCCATTCAGGAGGCTATCCTCCATCTCTAGTGGACGACCTGCTCAATATGCAGGTGGGAGTGGTTCTCATGCCTGAGTTCCCCGGGCCCAGGCAGCTCCGCCCACCCACTCACAGCTCTGCCCACCCACTCAGGAGGCACTCTGCGGCCCTGTAGGGAGTTGGTTAAGTCACCTTGGATGGGCCAGCTGCTCTTTGATAGTCCCGGCTTTGTGAGCCACTCTTACATAAACCACTAATTAGCAGCCCTTGGTCACTGAGACAGGGACCCTGTGAAGCAGCATAGACTCTCCCGGACAGCTACCAATTTGCAGCCAGGCTGTGAGGTGTGGCTTCCCTGGGCAGGTGCCATCAGAATTCTTTTTCCTTGTGTCATTGCAAAAAACAACACTTGCTGTCTCTGGCCCTTTCTGTGTACGAAATGCTTTGTTGTACATGCACAGGGGTGGGATACCAGGAGAGGAAGGCAGGAGGGAGTGAGGGCCTCAGATACCTGCAGGCAGGTCCTGGGCCCTCCAACACTGAGTGTTCCCACAGAGTAGCTCTTCAGCCCGAGTGGCTTTCTCTGTGCCAAGTGTCTCCGTGTGATGCGTGTTCTGATGCGTCTGCATGTGATGTGTGTATCCTAAAGCCTCACAGCCATGTAACACTCCACTTTTTCAAAGCACAGGACACCCTCACATTACAGCAGAAGAGGCAGAGGCAGGGATCAGACTACTACCATGCTCAGGGCTACTGGCTCGCCCAGGCCCTGTACTCTCCCGTCTCCCATAGTTCCTTGCTTTGACACACCATCAGCAGCCCTCTAGGGACTGCGTCCTCGGCATTCTCCGCTAACATCAGAGCTCCCATAAGACATTACACATGCAGTTCTTCCCTCTTGCCCACAGTTTCCAATGCCGTGTATTCAGCAAGTGCTCCATTAATGCTTTGGGGCTCTTCTTTTGTGTTGTTCACCTTGTCCATGGGTGAGAGGAGACACAAAATCCCAGTCTCTGGGCTCTTTCCTGAGATTGCAGATTTTAACCTCCAGAAGGCCAATAAATCTTATACCCTCGAAAAAACTGGGAAAGGTGGCAGCCATGTCTACTGTGCATGTAGCCACAGGGCCAAAGCTGGCAGGAGAGCTGTCCTTCCCCCAAAGGGAAGGACGCTCTGTCACTCCCACCCATGCCCCATGACCCCTTCAGTCACGGGAATTAGAGCACCAGCCAGTAAGAATAGTCCTGCTGTGCACCAGGGTACCCAGTCCTCACAGCGTGCTTGTGCCATGAGACAGGGCTGGAGTCGCCTGCCTGATTCCCCGGGGCTGCCTAGGGTGCTTCAAGCTCCTTCCCGAAGCCAGGCTGAGGAACTCGGGTCCCACCAGTCCTCACACACTTGGCGGTAGTCCTGCCTGGTGGTCTCTGCTCACTGCTTCTTCCCTGCCCAATCCTGCAGCTTGTGGATCTGCCGTTCTACCGAGATGGAGGTCCTCAGAGTCCCCATGGAGTTCTCCATCTGGGTGGCTTCTCCCATGCAGCCTCCCTTCCGGCAGAGCGCCCGGTACACCTCTCGGGACTTCTTCCGGAAGCGCTTGCCCACGATCACATACACCAGCGGGTTGAGGCAGCTGTTGCTGTAGGCCACGTAGGAACTGATCTGTGTGATGACATCTACGATGTGCTCGTCCCAGCATCCCGACAGCACGCCGAGACGCAGCAGCGTGTCCAGGAAGGTGCTGATCTGGAAAGGCACCCAACACAGCACGAAGAGTCCCAGGACGGCCAGCACCAGCACGGTGGCCTTCCTCTCGGTCTGGACCTCCTTGAATTTCTTCATCTCATTGTTCCTCAGCACCTGCATGATCCGCACCGTGCAGAAGGTGATGACGCTCAGGGGCAGGAGGAAACCCACCAGGTTCAGCAACACGTTGGTGAACACCTCCCAGGAACGGGACGGGTAGGCGATGACGCAGGCGGTGACGTTGTAGCCCTCTTCGCTGTAGTCCATCATGGTCCTGAACACCAACATGGGTGAACTCAGGAGCAGCGTGCAGCCCCAGATCACCAGGCTGTAGAGTTTGGCCCAGCGCACCCCGCGCATCCGGCCCATGGACATGGTCTTCACCAGCGCCAGGTAGCGGTCGATACTCACGAGCATCAGGAAGCAGATGCTACTGTAGAGGTTCATGTAGATCATGGTGTTCACCACGCGGCACAATACCTCTCCAAAGACCCAGTCGAAGTTATTGGCAATGGTGATGGCCCAGAAGGGCAACCCACAGGCCAGGATGAGGTCCGCAGCTGCCAGGTTGCCCAGGTAGATCTCGGCCACCGTGCAGTTGTTCTTGTGCAGGCAGAACACACTGAGGACGAAGATGTTCTCCAGGGCAGCCAGCAGGAAGAGGACCCAGAGGAAGGGAGCCTGGGTGGCGTTGAGCCAGCTCCACCACTCGGTGTCTGGGCAGTTGTCCTCTGGAAGGGTCCTGTTAAGAGCAGACCCGAGGACTTGGGTGGTGACGTTGAACATGTCAATGCTGAAAGAAAGTAGAGAAGAGACAGTTGTATCCTCAGGGCCACAAGGACGGGGAGAGGAGGAGAAGATGGAACGGGAGAAGGAGGAGGTGGAGGACCAGGGAGGAGCACAGGGCAGGTGGACCAGAAAGTCCTTCGCTCAGCCGATGGCTCCCTGAGGCAGAGGGGTGGGGGGTGTGGGAAGTCGTGAGATTCCAGTCTCACTGTCACAGCACTAGGGGAGATTTGACTCTCCAGCCCTTTGAGGGGCCCCTGCTCATGGGACCAAAGGGACGTGATATTTCTTGGTCTGAGCTCTGTAAGGTCTGGCTACTCTATTGACCGTGAGTGCCACGCCCACATCCACCCTCGTGAAGCCTCCACTATGAGATGTGCCTGCTGCCTTCTCACACCTCTTCCTTGTCGGGCTGTGACCCTTCAGCTCCTGAGAGCGGGATCATGGGTGAGTCATGAATTAGACCAGATCAACGATGTCATGCCAGGTGGAGAGACTGCAGCCTGGCCCCCAGAACACAGCCACATCCATGATGGTCTGTGTCTTTTGGCAGCAGGAGATCCCTGTGTCCCTGCCCACTGGCAGCAAAGCACAGAAGGTGAGCGGAGGTTGTGTGGGAGGAGGAACGGAGAGGCTTTGGACCAGTCCTCCTGGGGACAAGTCCTGCTCACTCTATGGCCTTGGACAGTTGTTTAATGTTTCTGGACCCCTAACCAGTAAAATGGGAATGATATCAAAGCATGATTATGAAGATGCATTACAAAGCCTGAAGCATACCCTGGGCATGTGTGATTAGTTACCCACGGAGTGGGGGATGGGAGGACCCTTCCACTGCAGGGCTGGGGAAAGGAGGCACTAGGCAGTATATGTGAGAAGGCTCTGCTCAACATCCTAGGACTTGTCAGGAAGAGCCCTAGAATGTCTTCTGGGCTGGAGCTACCTTAGAGCCAGGCTGAGGCCTGTGACTTATGGGTGACACAGTTTGGATCCTGAGGCATCTGGAGCCCCATAGCTCCTGTGTGGATAAGAAGCTTGTTTTTTCTCTTAACAGCCATGGGTACCTTTGTGATGAGTTCTGGGCAGGTGGTGATTTCAGGAGGGCACAGACCCCGCTTCCCCCCTCCATCACCATCACCATCATCACCACCATCACTATCGCCACCATCACTATCATCACCACCCTCACCTCCATCACCATCACCATCACCATCACCAGGAGTCCTGGAGCTGGTCCCAAAGGAGATTTTAAAAGGCCCCCGGATGGGGGAGAGCAAAGCAGTCAAGGCGGGAGCAGTGACCCATCTCAAGTCCATTTTGGGGTCATGAAGTGAGATTCAAGTTTGGAAGTTGGCCCCAGGTATAATAGGGATGTGTGTGGAGGGAGATTCAAGAGATGAAACTGAACAGGGAAGAAGAGAGGGTCTCCACTGTTGCCCCGAGGATGTTACAGAGGGGCTGGGGGGGGGGGCAAGATGTGTGCTCTGGAAAAATGCCTTGCTGTAAAAACATTCTCTGACACAATTCCTTCTGGTCTAACTCTTCTCCCCGCGGATGTGGCTGGACTTAGTGAACTTAGTGGCAGTAGTGACATGTGACTTCTGAGGTGAGGTCATTAAATGCATTGCAGCATCTTTCTGGCCTCACGGAGTGGGCTATGGGAAGCGGGACACCCTAGGGTGTAAGCGGAGTCACCAACCCCAGTGCAGCCTGGGTTGTTTCTGCTCCCGTGGCCTGGTCTCTTCCAATTGAGCTTGGCATGGTGCGGCAAAGACGAGCTGCCGGCAGGCCGCCCTACGCTGCGACCTATGGAATAGGCTCTTCTTTTGGAATCTTCCAGAAGTCCCCATTCCAACCCTTGGCCCTATGTCTGCGAACATAGAGAACTCGTGTTCTTGACAGCAGCTTGCGGGGAGCTGTTTGCTCACTGGAGACCCACGCATACCATCGGCGCCATTTGGAATTACTCATTCTGAGGGCCAGCGCTCTGAGAAAGCCCAGGGGTGGCAGGAAGCTGCCTGGCCAGCGAGCACTGAGAGCCTTGGGGACAGTGCCCGGTGGCCTGCTGGGGTGTACATCTCTGCTGCCCCTGCCACAGGATGTTGAGGACTGGTCAGGCCCCTCTGCTGTGCTGCCAGCATTTGTCCCTCAGGACGGAGGCCCTATCTCCTGGCTCTGCTCTGACTCAGTTTCCCCAAGGCTTCCCTTCATCTTCAGTCTTCCAGCAGATGTCAGTTCCATGGTGACCCTGTCTTCACAATGACTTGGACGGCTCACAGGCCATGAAGTGTCCCCGTGCCTTTCCCCCGGTCCCACAAAAGCCACTTCTGCTGCTGCTGACAGGTGGGAACTAACGTGAAAGCTTTGGCCTTCAGGCCTAACATGAAACGCCCCCTTCAACTAAGATCCACAACAGGACACTGCCGTCCCGGAGTCCTAGAGCAACCCCGATAGTGATCAGAAGATCCCCTGACTCACCCAAAAGAGGGCGTGGTGGGCACAGGCTCATGCGTGAGCTCATGCACGGACAGGAGCACGGCACGCTTCCAAGAACAGGGCATTTGTATGTAGGACGAAGACAAGCGAGGATCCTGCTGGGGAAACAGAGCAGAGAATGTCGTTAGCTATGACCGAGCAAAACACACATATCTGGGCTGGAGAGATGGCTCAGGGGTTAAGAGCACTGGATGCTCTTACGGAGGGCATGGGTTCAAATCCCAGCACCCACATGGGAGCTCACAACTGTCTGTCACTCCAGTTCCAGGGGATCCAACATCCGCTCCTTGCAATTCTCTGTCTCCCCGCCTCCACGGCTAGCCCCATACAGTGCTGGTCCGTCTAGCTGTTACAAATCCCCATAACCAGGTAAAATCAAAACTCTCGAGGCTTGTAATTTATCAGTCAGATTTATCTTAGTAAATTCCCAACCCACAAAATGCCTGCACAATGAACTCAAAACTCAGTTGATATAAACACAAGCTACACACCCAGATGGGGCAAACACACCCCACTTATTATTTAATCATGGTTCTAAGAAATCCTCAATCCTTATGGCTCCCAGGACTGTGTGGTCCCGGCTCCTCTTTCTCTCCTCCAGGCTCCATCTTATCTCCTCCTCCTTCTCTTCTCCGTCTCTGTCTCTCTGTACTCATCTCTAAAATTCTCAGTCTGCCTTCCTTGTCCATTGTCCAATCACAGGCTCTTGTCTTATCTTGTGCCCGCCCTCACCTGATAGAGACGGCAATCCGTGGTGGTTCTTTTAACAGGTGCTATCACAGGTTCAGTCTGAACTGCCCTCCACAGGCTCATTTGAGTTTGGGACGTTTGGTCCCAAGGGGTGGAGCTACTTTGGCATGCTGTGAACCTTTAGGGGGTGGGTCACTAGGGGCAGGCTTCTTGAAGGTCATACACATCCCTGGTTCTGAGTGACTTTCTGCTTCCTGTCTTGTCATATGCTCCCACTGCATGCCCCTGCCTCTGCCAAGCCTTCCCTAGACAGACTGAAACTGAGTCCCCCCCCAAACTCGCCTCCGCCCAGGTGTTTCTGTCAGGTGTTTTAGTGTATCTAGCCTTCACACTGTCCAGGACTCCGTGTGGCATGACAGCCCTGCCTGGGAGTTGTGTAGAAAACTGGGGTACACGTATCTATTTTTGGGTGAATATGTGGGTGTACTGCTGATGTTGCACTCAGCAGCTGGTACTCCTAAGCTAAGACTCTGGACACAGCAGAAGCACCTAGTTTTAGAAGTCAGGCTCTCCCAGTTCACCTGTGTGTGCACATGCATGTGTGAGTATGTGTGTGTGTGAGTGTATGTGTGCGAGTGTATGTGTATGCAAGTGTGTGTATGGGTGTGAGTGAGTATATGTGTATGTGTGTTTATGTGTGTGAGTATATGTGTGTATGTGTGTGTGTTTGTGTGTATGTGTGTTTGTGTGTGTATGTCTGTGTGAGTGTGTGTGTTTGTTTATGTGTGTATGTGTAAGTATGTGTGTATATGTGTTTGTGTACATATGTGTGTGTGTATGTATGTGTGTGTGTATATGTGTGTACCAGTGCAGACAGTAGTGGAGGGTGGAGTGAGTGGGTGGGAATGTATTCGAAGGCACCCAGATGACACTGGAAGATGTTTACTGGAACCTTCCAAAGCCAGGGCTAGGACTAGGAACTCAGAACTAAGTCTTTCTGATTCTCCAAAAAAGGGAGATTGGGAAAGAGAATCCCCTACAGTCAGCCTCTCAGAGACCCTTCCAGACTCCTCAGGGGGAAATCCAACTGGGTGTCTGAGACTCTGCATCAGAGGCACTAAGTTGAGCATATGTTAAGAATTACTGGAGAGCAGGGCGGGTGAGGTTGTGTTAGTCACATGCCAGTTATTCAGAAGGGCAGAGATGCCTCTTCTGCCCTGGGACTGGCTAGTCTGTGGCTCTGTGTAGTCAAATCCGGACAGTGACAGCTCCTGCAGACCTTGGGTCCTTGGTCTTGGTGACTCTGGAAAGGTGTCCAATGCCCTCAGTGACTGGTATGGGCCTGTCAACCCTGCTTTTAAGATAAAAGCAACACATGTGTTCTCTCTTGCCTGACACATAGGTAGCAAGTGCTTTACTGCCCAGGGGATTTGGCAACTACAGGCTACCCCCTGCTTCTGTATATCTGGAAACTTCCTAGCTGGAACTCCAGTGTGGGTTCTCCTGGGCCCTGCTCCAGACCACCCCCTGTTCGCCACTGCTTTGGGTTTGCCAGGCCCCCTGGAACCGCTCCTAGGATTCTACCATCTGGCTTCCCAGTGGGTCTGGCCAGAGGTACAGTTGGGGATGTTGGGAGTCCTTAGGGGACTGACTTGGGGGTCCTTAGGGTCGGTCTAGAGTTTCCAGCTTTCACTAAGAGCCCACTGTCTAAAGGGGAAGAGCAGGGAGTGTATGCGGGCCATCTCAGAACCCCACATGCTCTCTGCACTCTGATGTGAACTGGCTTGTCAACCTCTCTCATGCCACCCAACCCAAATGTACCTTCAGGCTCCCACTGGAGTCCTGACAAATAGTTTGGGAGAACAAGTTCAGATACAAGAAGAATGTTTAAAAAGAACGAGGGGAAACACTTGGTGATGAGGATAGTGGCATGTTGTGCTGCATGTGTTGGGGGGCGGGGGAAGCAGGAGGAGGGCGGGCTCCACAGATGCCGATTCTCAGGGATGGGATGGACCCGAGTCGACTCCTGCAGATGCTGGATGCTGGGGCATCTAACACTCCAATTCTCTTGCACGCTCAATGTGGGAAGCATCTAGGGAGGCGGCCCAGATAAGGCAGGGGATGGGGGACTGGGAGGTGGAAGAGGAAAGCTGTGCTTTTTGCCTGCTCACTTCATTCACTCTTGTTGACAAGTTCATCTACTCTGTTGCTGCTGCAGGCTGTCACTGCCGGCACTACCCAGCTTTTGGGGGGGTGTCCGAGGTGGACTGAGAGCCAGAGATGTCCCTGGGAATTCTCCAGGCCTCTAGCACCAGATTGGGACTGCTGGAGAACGGACCTTAAGGTTCTCAGCCCCTTCAGAATAAAGAAACAGGCATCGCTGGACTACCGAGATCATGTAACATAAGCGCTCTGAGAAACTTCCTTTTAATATACTTATGTTCTGTTTGTTCTGTTCCTCTGGTGACTCCTGACCAACACAGACAAAATCCTCCATGGGGCTGTTATCCTGAAAATCAGCAGGACAGCCTTTCCCTCCAAGGGAGGTTGAGTCACTGTGCTTGCTTGCTCTTGGCCAGTAATCTGCTTTCTCTGCACCAGCAGGGGGCGCCCTGCTTCAGCCACAGGACTAGGATGGGTCAGGATAGAGGGAGAGGCCCTTCCTCTCAGCCGGCCCTCCACTTCACAGCTCATGCTTGGCCCTGATTTCCTATCTGGATGGACACTGATTTCACAGGCAGCCTGACGATCCTGGAGAACCGTTGAGACCATGTTCTGTCTGTGTTCTGAAGGGCGGCTCTCCTATATTTCAACATCTCCGTAAAAACCGTGTGTGCATGTGTACCTGTGTGCGTCTCTCCGTGTACACAAAGTGTACATGTGTGTCCACCCCAGGCCACACACTCTTCTCAGGGGAGGCCCCTGTCTCCTTGAGCTCCTGCTCTCTGTCTGTCGTGCCCCAGGCCTGTGAATAACGGCATCGGATCGGTAATCAAGCCCCATCACACCGCCAGCCCAGAGCCAGAAGGGACCAGGCTGAATTGCTCCCCTGACTCCTCCCAGGATATAAATTTCCCCGAAAGCCAGCTTTGCGTGGGTATTGCATCAGGATGGTATTTATAAACCTCTGGCTGAGGCGCAGAAGGGGCTGGAGGAGGGGGAGGGGACCTCGCAACCTGCAGCAGTCCCTGCGCAAAGTGCAGCCCTGAGCATGAGTTTCCAGGGAACCTTTGCCCTTAAAGGAAGAAGGCCAGAGCCACCTGCGGTGGTGGGGTTGAGGGTGGGGGTGGACAGCAGGTCCTTCATTCTCAGAACTCCTACAAAGTCGAATCAGAAGCCGGATCCAATGCTAGACACGTGCGTGTGGGCCCTCCCAGCATCTGGACACTTTCTGGTTTTGGAATGTTCTGGAACTATTGCTAAAGGACAGAGGGAGTGTTGAGAGGCGGAGCCCCTCTCCCAGTTTGCTTTCTGCAAGGTGAGCTTGCCTGACTGCTTGCCTCAGACCCAGGAAAGGGGGGAGGGCGGGGCTGATGTAACTCTTTA
The DNA here is from genome assembly GCF_947179515.1 of Apodemus sylvaticus. Taxonomy (NCBI): domain Eukaryota; kingdom Metazoa; phylum Chordata; class Mammalia; order Rodentia; family Muridae; genus Apodemus; species Apodemus sylvaticus. Next base: position 17,331,212 of record NC_067477.1, read on the forward strand.
TCTTTTCTTGTTCACCACGGCTAGCTGATCCTGTTTAGAATGTTTCTTTCCCTCCCACACTGAACTTCACGATTTTAATAGATTTGCACTGTAATCTTACAACTAATGTCCCTTGACATAAAAATCCTGTCTACACCATTAGCCCTCTCAGGAACTGCTGTTGAGCTGCTCATAGGCGTCATAATGACCTTAAAACACAGTGCTTTTAAAGCCGTTCCTTTGTTTCAGTCGCCTTTTGTTTAAAGTGTTCTGTAGTGCTTGAGACTCTTAATTCAGTCCTGGCTTCCCCATTTTCCACACTCCTAGCTCTGCCTGAAGCCACACCCCTCTGCCTGTGGCCTCCTGGCCACACCCCCCTGCTTGCCACCTCCTGGCCACACCCCTCTGCTTGCCGCCTCCTGGCCACACCCCTCTGCCTGCCATCCAGTTGTTGCCCCTAGCCTCTCCCACAGCTCTTCTTCCCTGTGTGACAACCTGACTAGGCCACTCTTCCCTGTTATGTCCTCTGTCCCCTAATGATGGCCTAGGTATTACAGCGGTGGCTTTATGTAAAATCTATAACCTCCAACTTCCTACAATGGAAGGCATCCATTAGGCGTCCAACGTATGGCTTCTGTGCTTGCTCCGGATCACTCAGGATTCCTATGGATGTGATGCAATACATTTGTAGATGGCAGCGATGTGTCCCAGTGTTGAAGGATACGCCTGCGCCTTAGGTAACGGCCCGAACTTGACCTCACCAGAAGGAGGACATTTAGCTCAGACCCCAGGTTCCCAGAAGATGAAGAAACACTCCTTAGGGCTGGCAGCTTCAGTCCAAGTCCAACACGGGGTTGACCCTTCCCTAAAGACCTTCCCTAGGTTTCAGGGAACACAGCCACTCTCCCCAGGCCCATCAGCCAATTCCTTGCAATAAATCCTATGATCTGAATCTCCAGCTGGCGTTTCTCAAGCCAAACTCCAGCCTGAGAGTGTTATGATTTCCCACTGCTCGGGCAGCGTGATCTCTCCCTCCTGACCCAGACATCTGTTATAATTGCCACGTGGATCCTTTGGTTTCCTCCTGACCTACCACAGGCTAGGGAGGCCTACAGCGCTGCTATCCTGGGCTAGCTCACATGATATGCACTTCCCTTTGCTCCGAAGCAGATATCTTTGCAGAATAGAGGCAAAAAGGTCACAATCCTGCATCTCTGCTACATCCTCACACCCTTGGAGGCTGAGATGCCCTAGAAAACGATGCAGAGGCTGAAGATGCTCCCTGTGGTTCAAGCTCACAGCCAATCAGAGCTGAGCCTCAAACCCAGGGCTCTACAAGGCTGAATGCTAAATCTTTCTCTAGCCCTGGAGAGGCTCCTGTCCATCTCCTAGTGTAGGATGCATTCCAAGGAAGACCTGAAGTAGGTGAGTTCTCTCGCTGCTAGGCTCGATGCTACTGGTGTCCCCCTGGGGAGTTGTCAGGGATTCTAACAACTGCAGGACACAGGTTAACTGCCCAGGCACACCGCATACCCTCCCCCTGGTAACAGCAGGCTTCAGCAAGCAGTTTTATTAGAGGCACAAGCCCTGGGGCCAAAGGGAAAATGGCCAGCTTTCCCTCTTCCCTGTCTTTTTGCAGAGGAGGAGACAGAGCGTCCTTCAATTCCTCAGCTAACCTGGATACGTCAGCCTGCAGCTGCCAAGACTTTGCTGGTCTAAAACTGGATCAGCCAGAGGGTCTCTGGGGCTGGGCCAGGGTGAAACTCCCCAATCCCCCAGCCCCAGCCCCAGCAAAGAAACATTCTTTCTAGTGACATAGTAATTTAAGGCTCTAACTTCATGAAGTCCTGAAGTGTTTGAGTGGGAAGGGCTCCTAGGTGGCATTTCAGAAGAGAACTTGAGGCCCAGAGGGGGTACATATTCTCCAAGGTCACTCCTGGTTAGCCGAACTTCCCCTTGAATCCGGGACCTCCAATCTGAACCCTAGCTCCTCACTCTTTTGTCTCAAGGCTCCCCCATTCTGGGGTGGAAGGCTGAGATGTCCAGCATCAGAGACCGCCCCGCCCCACACTGTAGACACGCACGGGATGTTAGATCACGGGCCTTTTGTGAAGGTAAAGGGTAAAGACTCAGTCTTCCCACGCCTCTGACCGCCCTGGGTTTCCTGTCACGAGCACCGAAATAATCACTGGTCACAGGAGGCGATAGGAATCTTTTCCATAGAACAAAACCGAAAAACTACATCAGAGAGGAAGGCAGCTGTGTGTCCAGACGGGAACACGTGCTCGGACGAGCGATTCCCCAGGGCAGTGAGTGAGCTAAAGAGCCAGTGAGTCCTGTAGGAGAGCTGAGACTCTGCAGCCTCCCTCGCTGCTCTGAGGGCCGGCGACAGCACCCGTTGTCTGGGACATTAGAACTGAGATATGGAGGAGGTTGGCCTGGAGTTGAGCCCCGGGGACCAGGTGTCCGTGAACCTTCTATTTCCTCATATGGAGAATGGGTTATAGATGACGCTGGGGAAAGCAGCGAGCTCCTCATCTGCTCACTGGGTTTTCAGAGACACGCGTTCTCTTTCATTGGCACACAGAGGTGGGCTGGGTCTGTCTTGGCCAGCTTCCTTCACGGGCCATGGTGAGAGGAGATGGCTCCTTGCCTAGTTCCCCTCAGCCTCTGAGGATCCCGGGCTGATTCCGTCCAATCAGGCCTGCCAAAGATGGAGCAGCTCCTTGGTCACATGACCCCTGTCTGCTGAAAGGGGAGCCCCTCAAAAGAATTCCAGCACTCTGGGCTCCGCCAGCATTTCCCAGAAGGCGGGGGAGGAGGGAAGCAGGGTTCTGAGCGCTGAGCTGCAGAGGAGGGGGCCCAGAGAGAGTCACGGAACATAGGATAGGCAGAGTCCTGGCTGCCGGTCCATGTCTAGCCTGGATTCGGGCGACCCAGGAGCAGTGATCCTGCTTTTTGGTGAACTGGGCTGGCTTCTCTAAAGAGGACGCTGGGAGAACGGCTGGAAATGTAACCTGAGGGCCACGCATGGCCATGTATCTTTTTTCAGTGGTTCCAAGCTCATGGCAGATAGATCTCTGCGTGTAGACACGATTCCTGTCAGACCCGTTTTACAGAGTGGTAAACTGAGGCACAGCTGGCAGATAAGAGTTGGGGTTTCAACTCAGGCTGACTGGGCTGGAAACCCCACGTTGTGGAGACTTCAAACTGATACCCAATAGACAGACCAGCTTCATAAGGCACACTGTAATTGTCCCTGGGCTTTAATGGCTTCCAATTCACAGCCATTAAAGGCTACAACCGACGAAAGACTTCAGGAATAAACATCTAATCGATGCTTCCGTGCGGGGATCAACAGCCACGCTTGTGCGAAGGGCGTCTATGACGGTCCTCAACAAGAAGGGTTTCCCGCTTGAGCTGCAGGAGCTTTTCTGACTGTGGATCACTGTTCCTCTGTGGCAGGTTTTTACAGTTCCTCTGATGCATGTGGGACGGCTGTCTCAGAGGGAGCTGACGTTTTCCTGACAACTCCCCCCCCCCGCCCCCGCTCTCTTGCTAAAAACCGGAGCCCTTTTCTGTTGGCACACACCCGCCCCTTCTCCCACCAGACCCATAGCCACCACCACAGGGAACACCCGGGCACTAACACTGTCACGCTTCCCGGGCCCATGACTTGATTGCTGTTCTTCACTATAATTTCCAAATCATTATAGCCCCGCCCCCAACCATAGTAGCTTCCCCCAAAGCCTCCCCCTTCGTTGTGATCACTGTACCCCCTCCTCCACTGTATCCCCCTCCTCCACTGTACCCCCTCCTCCACTGTACCCCCTCCTCCACTGTATCCCCCTCCTCCACTGTATCCCCTCCTCCACTGTATCCCCCTCCTCCACTGTACCCCCTCCTCCACTGTATCCCCTCCTCCACTGTACCCCCTCCTCCACTGTATCCCCTCCTCCACTGTACCCCCTCCTCCACTGTATCCCCTCCTCCACTGTATCCCCTCCTCCACTGTACCCCCTCCTCCACTGTATCCCCTCCTCCACTGTACCCCCTCCTCCACTGTATCCCCTCCTCCACTGTATCCCCTCCTCCACTGTATCCCCTCCTCCACTGTACCCCCTCCTCCACTCTATCCCCCTCCTCCACTGTATCCCCTCCTCCACTGTATCCCCTCCTCCACTGTATCCCCTCCTCCACTGTATCCCCTCCTCCACTGTACCCCCTCCTCCACTCTATCCCCCTCCTCCACTGTATCCCCTCCTCCACTGTACCCCCTCCTCCACTCTATCCCCCTCCTCCACTGTATCCCCTCCTCCACTGTATCCCCTCCTCCACTGTATCCCCTCCTCCACTCTACCTCCTCCTCCACTGTACCCCCTCCTCCACTGTACCCCCTCCTCCACTGTATCCCCTCCTCCACTGTATCCCCCTCCTCCACTGTATCCCCTCCTCCACTGTACCCCCTCCTCCACTGTATCCCCCTCCTCCACTGTATCCCCTCCTCCACTGTACCCCCTCCTCCACTGTATCCCCTCCTCCACTGTACCCCCTCCTCCACTGTATCCCCCCCTCCACTGTATCCCCTCCTCCACTGTATCCCCTCCTCCACTGTACCCCCTCCTCCACTGTATCCCCTCCTCCACTGTACCCCCTCCTCCACTGTATCCCCTCCTCCACTGTATCCCCTCCTCCACTGTATCCCCCTCCTCCACTGTACCCCCTCCTCCACTCTATCCCCCTCCTCCACTGTATCCCCTCCTCCACTGTACCTCCTCCTCCACTGTACCCCCTCCTCCACTGTACCCCCTCCTCCACTGTATCCCCTCCTCCACTGTATCCCCTCCTCCACTGACCCCTCCCTCCACTGTATCCCCTCCTCCACTGTACCCCCTCCTCCACTGTACCCCCTCCTCCACTGTACCCCTCCTCCACTGTATCCCCTCCTCCACTGTACCCCCTCCTCCACTGTATCCCCCTCCTCCACTGTACCCCCTCCTCCACTGTATCCCCCTCCTCCACTGTATCCCCTCCTCCACTGTACCTCCTCCTCCACTGTATCCCCTCCTCCACTGTATCCCCTCCTCCACTGTACCCCCTCCTCCACTGTACCCCCCTCCTCCACTGTACCCCCTCCTCCACTGTATCCCCTCCTCCACTGTATCCCCTCCTCCACTGTACCCCCTCCTCCACTGTATCCCCCTCCTCCACTGTACCCCCTCCTCCACTGTATCCCCTCCTCCACTGTACCCCCTCCTCCACTGTACCCCCTCCTCCACTGTATCCCCTCCTCCACTGTACCCCCTCCTCCACTGTATCCCCCTCCTCCACTGTACCCCCTCCTCCACTCTATCCCCCTCCTCCACTGTATCCCCTCCTCCACTCTATCCCCCTCCTCCACTGTATCCCCTCCTCCACTGTACCTCCTCCTCCACTGTACCCCCTCCTCCACTGTATCCCCTCCTCCACTGTACCCCCTCCTCCACTGTATCCCCCTCCTCCACTGTACCCCCTCCTCCACTGTATCCCCCTCCTCCACTGTATCCCCTCTTTCACTGTATCCCCTCCTCCACTGTACCTCCTCCTCCACTGTACCCCCTCCTCCACTGTATCCCCTCCTCCACTGTACCCCCTCCTCCACTGTATCCCCTCCTCCACTGTACCCCCTCCTCCACTGTATCCCCCTCCTCCACTGTACCCCCTCCTCCACTCTATCCCCCTCCTCCACTGTATCCCCTCCTCCACTGTATCCCCTCCTCCACTGTACCCCCTCCTCCACTGTACCCCCTCCTCCACTGTACCCCCTCCTCCACTGTATCCCCTCCTCCACTGTACCCCCTCCTCCACTGTATCCCCCTCCTCCACTGTACCCCCTCCTCCACTCTATCCCCCTCCTCCACTGTATCCCCTCCTCCACTGTATCCCCTCCTCCACTGTACCTCCTCCTCCACTGTACCCCCTCCTCCACTGTATCCCCTCCTCCACTGTACCCCCTCCTCCACTGTATCCCCCTCCTCCACTGTACCCCCTCCTCCACTGTATCCCCCTCCTCCACTGTATCCCCTCTTCCACTGTATCCCCTCCTCCACTGTACCTCCTCCTCCACTGTACCCCCTCCTCCACTGTATCCCCTCCTCCACTGTACCCCCTCCTCCACTGTATCCCCTCCTCCACTGTACCCCCTCCTCCACTGTATCCCCCTCCTCCACTGTATCCCCTCCTCCACTCTATCCCCCTCCTCCACTGTATCCCCTCCTCCACTGTACCTCCTCCTCCACTGTACCCCCTCCTCCACTGTATCCCCTCCTCCACTGACCCCTTCCTCCACTGTATCCCCTCCTCCACTGTACCCCCTCCTCCACTTTATCCCCCTCCTCCACTGTATCCCCTCCTCCACTGTACCTCCTCCTCCACTGTACCCCCTCCTCCACTGTACCTCCTCCTCCACTGTACCTCCTCCTCCACTGTACCCCCTCCTCCACTGTATCCCCTCCTCCACTGACCCCTTCCTCCACTGTATCCCCTCCTCCACTGTACCCCCTCCTCCACTGTACCCCCTCCTCCACTGTACCCCCTCCTCCACTGTACCCCCTCCTCCACTCTATCCCCCTCCTCCACTGTATCCCCTCCTCCACTGTACCTCCTCCTCCACTGTACCCCCTCCTCCACTGTATCCCCTCCTCCACTGACCCCTTCCTCCACTGTATCCCCTCCTCCACTGTACCCCCTCCTCCACTGTACCCCCTCCTCCACTGTACCCCCTCCTCCACTCTATCCCCCTCCTCCACTGTATCCCCTCCTCCACTGTACCTCCTCCTCCACTGTATCCCCTCCTCCACTGTACCTCCTCCTCCACTGTACCCCCTCCTCCACTGTATCCCCTCCTCCACTGACCCCTTCCTCCACTGTATCCCCTCCTCCACTGTACCCCCTCCTCCACTGTACCCCCTCCTCCACTCTATCCCCTTCCTCCACTGTATCCCCTCCTCCACTGTACCCCCTCCTCCACTGTACCCCCTCCTCCACTCTATCCCCCTCCTCCACTGTACCCCCTCCTCCACTGTACCCCCTCCTCCACTGTACCCCCTCCTCCACTGTACCCCCTCCTCCACTGTATCCCCTCCTCCACTGTACCTCCTCCTCCACTGTACCCCCTCCTCCACTGTATCCCCTCCTCCACTGACCCCTTCCTCCACTGTATCCCCTCCTCCACTGTACCCCCTCCTCCACTGTACCCCCTTCTCCACTGTACCCCCTCCTCCACTGTACCCCCTCCTCCACTCTATCCCCCTCCTCCACTGTATCCCCTCCTCCACTGTACCTCCTCCTCCACTGTACCCCCTCCTCCACTGTACCCCCTCCTCCACTGTATCCCCTCCTCCACTGTACCCCCTCCTCCACTGTACCCCCTCCTCCACTGTACCCCCTCCTCCACTGTATCCCCTCCTCCACTGTATCCCCCTCCTCCACTGTATCCCCTCCTCCACTGTATCCCCTCCTCCACTGTATCCCCTCCTCCACTGTACCCCCTCCTCCACTGTATCCCCTCCTCCACCACATCACCTCTTTGGCTTTCATGTTCTGGTCGAGCACCACCATCACTTCCTCTGCTACTGTAACCAGGACCACCACAGCTGTCACTGTCACCTCCAAATCCATCATATCCACCGTCACCACACCCACCATCACCACACCCACCATCATAGCCTCCTCTTCAACTAAAGTTTCCACCATAACTAAAGTTGCCTCCACCACCTCCAAAGTTTCTTCCATGGTGCCCAGAGTTACCAAATCCACCCCCGCAAGCTCTCTGTGATGCAGAAGACTGTGACTCTTGTTCAGAAAGGGCCCTTTCCATTAATTAATCATGAAGTTGCCCATTAATCGTGAGGTATCTCTGAATAACAAGCTTAGCAACCGTGCCGTGATCATCAATAGTTACAAAAGCAAACTCTATTCTCTCTCTCTGTCTTCCATAACGTCTATGGTTTCAGTCTTACCATACTTTCCAAAGTAGCCCCTCGGAGTATGCCTTTCTGTATTTCTTTAATACCACTGTGATGGCCATTCTTGCCTGTCAAGCTGACTACATCAGGAATGAACTACAAATCCCAAAATGGAGGGCACACCAGTGAGGGATTTCTGCTTAATCTGAAGTAGGAAGATCCACACCTTTAATCTGGATCTTGAGGTGAGGAGACATGTTGTAATCTCAGCCATGCCTTCTGCTGGGAGCATATACATGTATATGTGCGTGTACATATGCAAGCACACATATTACATAAGGCCATGGAATAAGCAAGCTTTCACTCTTGGCTTGCTTGCTATTAAGTGTTATGGTGGCCATTTTGGTACCCACAAGCAGTTTGTCTCTGATTCCAGTCCCTGAAAGATGTTTTCAGTGACCCCCACTCCAAAAGGTACAACTGTAACTACTTGTTATGACATGACTAACTGCTTTCTTTCTTTCTTTCTTTTTTTTTTTTTTTTTTTTTTTTTTTTTGCTAATGTAACTTACTTACACAGATACCCAGAGATTCTTTTGAGTTGCCTTAAGCACGTAACTTGGCAAAACGGAACAGTTTTTGCTTGCTTGCATAGATTTTGAAGGTTTCCGTGTGGCTTCCCCCTTTAAAATCTCCCTCATACCCCTCCCGCATGACAGTCTCAAATTTGGCTCAGAGATTGTTCATCCTGTTAGCAGCTGATCAATAAATCTTTTAATTATAATTAAATTGAATCCATTGTTTTTTCTTAGGGAGTCACAGACTCCATAACACAAGTGTATTCCTTCATTGGCACTAGAGCCTACTTCTTTAGGATTTTAGCCTGTACTGAAGACCAGCCTCATGGACTGAGCAGCTACTGGATTCTTGGACTTTCTGTTCATAGGCAGCCATTGTTGGATTAGCTGGACGCAGCCTGCAAGTCATTTTAATAAATTCCCTATATGTATATGTGTATGTGTATGTATATGTACACATGCACACATGCATGCATACACGCATGTATACACGCATGTATACATTCAGTCTATAAGTTCTGTACTCTAGACTTATAGACTAGTGTAGCCACCAACAAAATTTTCTTCCCTGTAAGTGTTCACTAGGCCATACAAGAATTCACCACACACCCATCAACCTCATGTTGCCAAGCACACACTGCAACATCCACCTCTTCAACACAAGAGTAGCTCACAATGCCAAAGCCCCTGGAACGTTTAGGGATCCCTCATTACCTCACAGTCAATAAGTGTGCCCCATGTCTCAGAATGGTCTCTTAATTTCTGTAGTTTCTGTAGTTTCAAAACTCAGATAACCAATAAATAGCTTCCTCAACTGTTCTGGTTCCTTTGGATGGTGGCCCTCCATTTTGAGACCAGACTTGCCACTTCCAAGTTCAATAGAAGAAAATATATCTTAATTCTATGAGCCATTCTAGAATATTCTTGAATCTGAGGAAGGGGCTGTGGGAACCCTTTATTAACAACTGTCTCATAAAAAGCACAGATCCCAATCTGGGGCTTTGAAGTGGCATCTCAGATGGGGCAGTCTTGTGTTAGGTACTGTGTCCTTATCCCGTGAGGTTTGGGTCATTTCTGGCCAGCTGACATCATCGACTCCTGGGTCAACAGAGGTACTCTGGGCAGGTGAGACGGCTTAGGGCAGTGGGTCTCAACCTTCCTGAGGCCATGACCCCCTCCCCTCATGTTGTGGTGACTCCAACCATAAAACTATTTCTGTTGTTATTTCATAACTGTAATTTTGCTACTGTTATGAGCTATAATGGAAATATCTGTTTTCCAATGGTCTTATGCAACTCTGTGAAAGGGCCATTTAACCCTCAAAGGGGTTACAGATCCATAGGTTGAGAACCTCTGCCTTAGTGGGTAAAGGCACTTGATGCTAAGCCTGACAGCTTGAGGTCAGCTCCTAGAATTCACATGAACCAACTCCCACAAGTTCTCCTCTGACCTACACACGCATGTGGACGTGCACACGTATATACACAAATACCAAATAATAAATAAATAAGTATGATAACTCATTTAAAGGCAGGGGTAGCAGTGGCGTATCAGGATAGCCAAGGGCAGAGCTCAACCTTTCCGGCAACAGTGTAGGAGGGACCGTACTGGATACAAAACCAGTACGGTTCTGAAGATGAGAAATGTCTGTCAGAGTGAGTGTTTGTATCCTGAAGGATGCCCAGCTGTGGAGTGCCAGGAGGGTCCTCTGTATCTGTATATAGTCTGCTCTTTTAAAAAAAGATTTATTTATATGAGTACACTGTAGCTAGTAAGCCACCACGTGGTTGCTGGGACTTGAACTCAGGACTTCTAGAAGAGTGGTCAGTGCTCTTAACTACTGAGTCATCTCTCCAGCACTCTTTTAAACTCAAGTGTCCCCCCCCTCTCTCTCTCTCTCTCTCTCTCTCTCTCTCTCACACACACACACACACACACACACACACACACACACACAGATGTGTGTAGACCAGGGGACAGCTTCAGCTGTTTTCCTTACACACACACACACACAGAGAGAGAGAGAGAGAGAGATGTGTGTAGACCAGGGGACAGCTTCAGCTGTTTTCCTTATACACACACACATACACAAACACACACACACATACACAAACACACACACACAGATGTGTGTAGACCAGGGGGCAGCTTCAGCTGTTTTCCTTACACACACACACACACACACACACACACACACACAGATGTGTGTAGACCAGGGGACAGCTTCAGCTGTTTTCCTTACACACACACACACACACACACACACACACACACACAAACACACACACACACACAGATGTGTGTAGACCAGGGGACAGCTTCAGCTGTTTTCCTTAGGTGCCGTCTGCCTTCTTTTCTGAGATTGTCTCCACTCATCTCTGATCTCGCCAGCTTGCCCCAGGAATCCACCAGTCCCTACTTTTCAAGGGCTGGATGATAAGTGTGTACCACTACACCTTGATTTTTCCTTTTAGAGTTATGTATGTCTGTGTGTTCTTACGTGCGCAGGGGTGTTTTGCTTCCGTGTGTGTCTGTATACCATCCTGTGTATGCAGTGCCTGCAAAGGCCCGAAGAAAGCATCAGATCTCTGAAACTGCTGTTACAGACAGTTGTTAGCCTCCGTGTGGGTGCTGGGAACTGAACCTGGGTCCTTTGGAAGAACAGTCAGGGCTTGTAACCACTGAGCCACTTCTCTAGCTGACACTTGGATTTTACTAAAGAGATTCTAGAGATTGAATTTAGCCCCTGCCCCCCTTCCGGCTTGAACAATGAGCCCTTTTCCAGCTGAGCCCCGGTCCCCATCCGGCCACCTTCTTGTCACCATTATCTATTGTCACTCCTCCCCCAGCCTACATCAGAAGAGCCTAATTTGTAGCCAGCTGGGTGGAGGGGACTTGGAAGGAACTCATGACCTGTCCCAGGGCTGGGAGGCCTCAGCCAGGACCTGAACGTGCATGAGTGTCAACATGGTGGAAAATCCCCATGTTGGAGCTAGGACTCAGCAGAGCTCTGAGCGGGCTTGCTGACTTCACCAGCACTTCACGTTCTGGAGTCAGGGATAAACCCGCCCAGATTCCCTGCCCAGCTCACTGCCAGCTTGACCTGCTGGAACCCATCCAGATCCAAAGCCTGCCCTGGGGAAGCTGGGTCACGCTTCTGTTTCTCCATTAATGGTGAGTCCTAAAAACCTTAGGGGTGCCGCTGGGGTGGGCGGCTAGTAGGTACTCAACCGATTTTTAAGATGGCTATTAACGAGAATTTAATTAATTTACTGAAACATCGGCTTGTCCATTTGCAAGGATTGTCCATCCCTACAGGGACCTTCAGAGCCAAGACAATATAAAAAAATGGCCTGGTCTGCACGTGACAGGTTACAGCCCAAGGGAGGCAGCAAACAGGGAGCAGCCTGGATGTGTTTTCTGAATAGGGGTGGGGTAGGGGTAGGGGGCAGAATGGCTTCCAATCCTGCCTCCCAAAAAAAATTAGAGTTTGGCATAACTTAGTGAATAAATTGTAACTTTTTAAAAAAGGAACCGTTACCTTTTTGGGTGCTGCTGCTGAGAGGAATGAAAGGACAGGAAGTGCTTCATGCAGAGACTCGCTCCTCCTCAGGGAGCACTGGCTAGATGCTATTCTATGCCCGTGCACTGAGTGACTGCTATAGGATGCTTCTCTGAGCTTGCCAAAATGAGAGTCTATTCCTGAAATCTTGTCAACCTTATAAACTCAGGCCACTAAACCATTTAGACAAATCAGAATCTACCTTTTAGAGGGTGCACTGCTGAGGACCGGCACCAATGTCTTTAGCCATGGGACGGCCATCTTTAGCCACAGGATCACAGTTTGCTTTGGACTTCTTTGTAGAGGTTCCTAAGTTTGCTTTTCCTTTTTCTTTCTTTCTTTCTTTCCTTCTTTCTTTCTTCCTTCCTTCCTTCCTTCCTTCCTTCCTTCCTTCCTTCCTTTCTTTTTGTTTTGTTGTTTTGGATTTGTTTTTTTCGTGACAGGGTTTCTCTGTATAACCCTTGCTGTCCTGGAACTCACTCTTTAGACCAGGTTGTCCTTGAACTCAGAAATATGCCTGCCTCTGCCTCCCAGAGTGCTGGGATTACAGGCGTGCGCCACCACCACCCGACCTCTAAATTTGCTTTTTGAGTGAAGAACATCTATGGGACTGGGAGAAGCCTCAGCTCCTTAGCAGTCACAGCAAAGCTAGTCATAGCAGTGTGTTAGCAGTCACAGCAAAGCTAGTCATAGCAGTGTGTACTGTAACCTCGATGCTGAGGAAGACAGCTTCTGGGAAGTTCTGAGCATTCGCCGCTCAGTCTAACGAAAGTTGGGCTACAGGTTTGGTAAGAGAATCTGTCTCAAAAAATACAGTGGGAAGCAATAAAGAAAGACAACATTGACTTCTGACTGCTACCCAGGCACGCACGGCCGGCACACTCGTGCCTACCCAGGGTACTTTTGCAATAACAAGCCTTGCAATTTCTCCCTTAAAAAACAAAATAGAGAGTGAATTATGGTTAGTTTGTGTAAGAAAGACAAACGGCCAGGCCTTGCTTATGTAGGAGCTGGCAAATAAACACACAGTGTTTTTGTTTAACATGAAATGTTGAACTGTTTCTCCCATGATTCTCTGGTTGCCTAACTCCCACAGGTGAATCAGAGGGCTTCTGACGACCTGGCAAGAACCAGGGCGTCGGAAAAGTCTTCAGAGATGGGGTTCTGGGACCATCCAACTCAGTACCATGCCACAAAGCCCTCCAGGGGAGCGTGAAATCCAATCTGCCTCCTTGATCCAGCCATGTTAACCCAACGAAACTCTGGGAGATGGACAGAAGTGGGTCCCTCCACAGCGTTCTCACGGGTTGGGTCACCCTTGAGCCGCATTTTCAGGATGGTGAGTCCTTTAAGCACATCCCACATGAACAAGTCTCCCTGTTACCTTTGTTCTCAGAGGATGGTTCCTCACCTGCTGTGCTCCACTGAGTCTGTCTGCCAAGGTTCCGGAGTGTTGGAGGCTTGGTCCCCAAGGAGGCAGTGTTGGGCGGTGGTGGCAAGGAACCTTTAAGAGGTAGGGTCTAGCAGGGAGGCTTTTAAGTCATTGGAGGCGTGGCCTCAGAAGGGATACCTTTCTGACCCTGTCATTCACTCTAATATTGACAGACAAGGGGAGGGGCTTCAAAGGCCAACCTTTACCAACTGGAACTGTGAGTTAATTAAGCTCTTTCTCTTTTCTCTCCTAGCCTCCTCCTGTGCCCATCTCTCCCAATTTCCTGTCTCAGCCTCCCTAGTGCTGGGATTCCAAATGTATTTTACCACACCTAGGGGTAAACCGGTAAACCTCCCTTTATTTACAAAGTTATCTGCCTCAGGTACTTTGTAACAGCGGAGGGAACTGGATGAATCCAGAATCACACAGCCCATTTCTCTCCTGTTGGAGTTTGTTCACTCCTGCAGAGTCTGATTCTTCTTGCAGTGTGGGAACCTCTGCGAAGAAAGAAAGCCCAAGGCAGCTAGTGGGGACCAACTGGCAGCTTCCAATCTGGTGTTTACCTAGCCTTTCTCTTTGCAATGCAAAAATGTACCCAGAGTCTAAACTATTCTCACAACCTATGAGGGGGCCCCCAGCTCCATTTTTTCTCAGCTGCTTGGGGTTTGGGGGAGCTGGAACTCACTGTGCTCCGGGTTTGAGGGTCCTTTCCCTCACCCACTCCCTAAGCCGGCCAAACTCTGATGCACCAGGTCCACGTTCTGAGTATAAACTGGCAGGATGGAGGCATGCTGACTGGCATTCAAATCCCAGCCCTGCCATTTGCCTGTGCTGTGACCAGCTCTCTGAGCCCGCGTCTCTGCCTTCAGGCTAAGGAGCTTTACGGTTGGTGTGAGGGTACCACAGGGACCTGGCATGCTCACCCCTGTCACTCATCAATGCCAACACCCTTGCCAGCCTTGGGCCTCACAGTTGCTGGTGTCGTAGTTGCTTTCTCTTTCTCCCTAACTGAAGGATGAATCTGAGCAGTCAGGAGCCCAGATGTCTCTACTTACGTTCTCTTAGTCACAGAGACCAAAGGGATTCTGGGAAACAATTGCCTAGGCCACTTGTGAGGGAAGCCTCTTGACGTCTAGCGCTTATGTTCAGACTGAACACATGTCCATTGCTGGGAAGTTCTAGGCTGCAGAGAGGCAGGATAGGCAAGCAAGCCACAGCAGCTCTAGATGGCTCTGGGATTTCTCCCACTGTGGCGAAGTGCCTAGCTTGGGGCTCAGGGTCCCTGTTCCCTCAACCAGCCTGTGTTCCTCCCTGGAGGCCCCAGCAGCTAGCCAGTTGTCTGTCTGGGGAGGCCAGCTGACACAAGAGCTAGGTCAGGTTCAAATGCTCCTTCAGCCATGACGTCACCTTTACAGACTGTCTGTCAGCGTCAGGTGAGGACACATCACCTAGACAGCGTGTTTACCTGAATGAGTAGCAGTGTCAGGTTTGGGTGGAGATGGTCCCCAGGGCTTAAACGTACCTCCATACGTGCTGTGTGGCACACCTGGCTGTTTCCAGCCCATAGCATACCCTTTCCCCTATTCAGGCTTACTTTCTGCCTCACAGGCTGTGGAACATAAACTTGAAGCCTACACAATCTCCCGTTAGGATCTGGCTCCTCTGGGCAGAGGGGATTCCAGAGCAGGCTCAACTAGTACTTTAAGGCTTATTGTATCTTGTTAGGTCCTCAGGAGGCCTGCTCTTTTTTTTTTTTTTTTTTTTTTTTTTTTTTTTTTTTTTTAGAGGAACATAGATAGGAGCGGTTGATCTACGGGAAGAGGGAAGGCTGGGGGAAGGGACTGGGAGGATGTAATATATAAGAAAAGAACAAAAGTTGAGACACACACACACACACACACACACACACAGAGAGAGAGAGAGAGAGAGAGAGAATAAGGAATAAACCAACTTTTCAAATCTTGGACACGGAGCGGGCAGCCCTGTTCTGTCCGCCCAACCATGGTCTTCCCGCGGACCCATACAGATGAGAAAGCAGAAGCCCAGAGAAGTCAGTGTCCAACATCGGCGGGGCTTAACCCCAGACTGCTGGGCAAGAAGACCAATGGGTCCTGATTTTCTAAACACTGGTCAAATAATCAGCAGAGCTGTGAGCCTAGAGGAACTCCAGTAGAAAACTGAGTAAGAGACAGCTCTGTAGTGAGGGCGGAGCTCTGGAGCGAGGGAGGTGCTTTCTTCTCTCAGCATGCCTTTCTGGAGTCTAGGAGCCTTCTGTCCAAGACATTGATCTCCTGGGGGGCCAGATGGGAAGAGCTCTCTCTGGGGAGTTGGTGGGGAGCCTTAGCTGAGCAGCTCCTACATCTCCAATGCAGTCTCAGTAAAGGCTGGGGCACGGCTGATCCCCAACCTCGCCTACAGACTACTCCTGACCGCCCAGCAACTGACCGGTTTCCTCAGACCAGCCACACCCACATTTTTTTTTCTTTAGCCCTCTCTTCCGACTGTAATGGAACCCTTGCATAGATGTAATTAATGCACACCACAAAGAAACAGCCAGTCCCTGTGTTCTCCTTAAATAGCTTGCTTGTTTGTTTGTTTGTTTTTGCTTTTTTCCCTCTGTGTAGCCCTGGCCGTCCTGGAACTCCTTCTATAGATCAGGCTGGCCTCAAACTCAGATCTTCCTGCCTCTGCCTCCCAAACACTGGGAATAAAGGTATGTGCCACCACACCCAGCAGGCTTTTCAATATCAGTATTTTTCTTCTTTCCAGCTAGTCCTCCATTTATTTATTTATTTATTTGTTTGTTTGTTTTGTGCCATCATTTCCCACTATTTCTTTCTGGTTACTATTCATTATATAATTTTGTTTTCTGGTGCTGGGGGGGTTGAACCCATGGTTTTATGTATTTTAGACAAGCACAGTTCTGCAAAGCTACAGTCCTGGTCAGTTTTTATTGAGATAGGAATGTCTTACAACGTTGCCCAGACTGTTTGGCTTTAGGCTTGTAATCTACCCACGTCAGCCTCCTGGGCATCTGGGACTACAAACCTGTGTTACCAAGCCTAGCTTAGCTACAGATATATTTTTAAGTGAATTTGAATGAGTTCATATTTGTAATCCTCATGGTTTCATAATTGACATTTCTGAAGGATTGAATTGTCCTCTGGTGTTGCTTTGGCTGTGTCCCCTAAGTTTAATAAGTAGTGTTATCATCAAGTTGGCCACTTTTTGAATATATGTGGTTTTACCACAATGCTTTGATGAGTGAGCTTTAGCAATAGTTTCTAGAATTTTCAAGATTTTATATCAGATGTTAACTTCTACAACACAGCAGGCTGGCGATACTGCCTATCAAAGCTTTATACACCTGGTGTCTATCAATATTAATCTCTACTTGCTGAGATTTTCTGGCAGGCCTGGAACATGCAGTTGATGTCTGCAACTGTAGGGGCCACGTCACGGGCTCCATGTCTACTTCCCTGCTAATGGCTCTCTTTAAATCACTGACAGACATGAGAATCCCTGTCTGCTGATGAACGCCAAGAGTAGAGAAATGATTCCTTTCCCAGATGTGATAAAAACAGCTGTGGCTGCAGGGATGGCTTAATGGTGAAGTGCTTGTCACCAACGATGAAGACTTCAGTTCCTGGGTGTTGACCCAGGAGACCCAGGCACAAAGGCACACATATATAATCTCAGAGGCGTAGGCCAGCAGGTCGCTGAAATGATTCAGTGAGACCCTGTCACAGATGCTAAGGTGAAGCCCTACAGAGTAAGACACTCAGTGTTGACCTTTGGCCTTTACATGTATACACACACACACACACACACACACACACACATACACACACACACATACACATGCACTCACACACACACACACACACACTCACTCACGCGTGTGCACACACACACACACACACACACACACACACACACACACACGCGTACACCTGTGCATGGACACATACAACCCAGGTATGTCCTTGTAATCCATATATGGAGGAGGCAGAGACAGGAGGATTCCCAGGGCTCCCTGGCAAACCAGTCTATCAGCTGGCAAGTTCCAAGTTCAGGGAGAGACTCTGAAAATATCAAGAGTCATGTAGGAAGACACCCAAGGTCTGACCTGCGGTCTCACAGGGGATTGCACGTGAGGACACATGAACGTACTTATGCATACCACATGTGCACACACATGTGGGTGCACACACAACTCACACTTGAAAAGAACAAGGCAGAAAACCCTAGTACATTTCTCATTTCCTCCCTCCCCCTCTCTTCCATTTTCTCCTTTTGGGGAAATTACATGAGATTTTAGTCCCCGGTAGTTACAAACTGTTTATCTTTTTGAGGGACCATTCCAAATATTTATTAAGCATCTCTGCCAGGTTCCAACCAGCCTCAGGGCCATAGCTTATGCTTTAATTGGAAGTATTTAATCATAACATCCTTTCTAAAATGTGGCTCCCTCTCCCGAGTTTAGTAGATTATTTAGCATGATGATTTTTCTATTTGGCTGGAATACTTAATCAAGAAGGGTTTTCTTTCCTTTCCCCCCCAGAAAGACAAACCCCTCCTCAGACTCTGAGTCTGTGTAAGTAGAGTCTGTTTCAAGGAACCACATACATCTGAGTCTATGTAGTAGAGGTGGTTTCAGAAAACTTTCTCCAGCTCCAGGGCTGAGCCAAGCACCACGCAGAAGGTGTTCAGTGATTCCATTTTCATGCACAGTCCCAACAAGACTCTGAAGGTCCAAGGAGGATTTGTTCTGCTGCCCTCAAACACCACCCCTGACTTCAGCCCCAACCCCACTGCTGCTCTGCTGGGCTGGCTTCGTGATGCAAGGCCAGTTGTGGGATTTCCCCATTCCACCTTTTCAGACCTTATACCTACTGAGATATAGTTGAACCCAGGGTGCTGGTATAGAATTCAGAACGTCACCCAGGCTGTCTCATACTTGGGGCAATCCTCCTGCCTGAGCTTTCTAGGTTTTGGGATTCCAGGTACAAGGCCCCACCCAGCGTGTCTTCTTTCTCTTCTTCTTCCTCCTCCTCCTCCTCCTCCTCCTCCTCCTCCTCCTCCTCCTCCTCCTCCTCCTCCTCCTCCTCCTCCTCTTCCTCTTCTTCTTCTTCTTCTTCTTCTTCTTCTTCTTCTTCTTCTTCTTCTTCTTCTTCTTCTTCTTCTTCTCCTCCTTCCTCCTTTTTTTTGGATTTAGTTTTTCAAGACAGGATTTCTCTGTATAGCCCTGGCTGTCCTGGAACTCACTCTGTAGACCAGGCTGGCCTCGAACTCAGAAATCTGCCTGGCTCCAGTGTGTCTTCTTATTTCTATTCCTGTCTGCTTTTCTTCTATGATTTCATTTAAGTTTCTGCAAGGGGACTTGCAGGCCCACGATAGTTTAAAAGAGTATAAAAGGAAGCACGGTGACGCTAGGCCTCCCTTCCGGGTGTGATTGAGCCCTGTTACCCTTCTCCCTGAAGGCCAGGAGGCTGTCTCTTCTCATCCCATCCCTTCCGTTTTCAGATGCCTCCTGGTTTCACAGGCAGGTAGAGCCCCATGATCAAGCACCAGGACATGCACAGACACTTCCCGTTACTCCGTCCTCACCTCTAAGCATCCGCTGAGCTACTCTCTGTCTCAGCTTGCTTTCCATTGCTGTGAGAAAGATCATGACCGAAAGCAGCCTGGGGAGGGAAGGGTTTATTTGCCTTACAATCCTGGAACACAGTCCGTGGCGGAAAGCCAAAGCAGGAGCTGCCGGCAGGAGCCATGGAGGAAAGTCACTGAGTGCCCAGCTCCACCGCCTGCTCCGTTTGCTTCCTTATACAGCCCAAGTCCACTTGCCCAGGAAGATACTGACCACAGCGGGTTGGGTCCTTCACATCAACTACTAATTAAGAAAATGTCCCACAGGCTGGCCTGCAGAATGGTCTTGTGGAGGCCATTTCCCCAATTGAGGTTTCCTCCCCTCAGATAATTCTAGCTTGGGTCAAGTTGAAAAATAACCAGGCAAACATTTGAAATGCAAATAAATATTCAATAAAAAAGAAGCAAAAAAAAAAACAAAACAAAACATTAAAGCAATCACCACACCACCTCATTTACTGAGGTGCTAGGAAAGAAATCCAGGACTTTACTCATGCCAGATAAGTGCTCTGAGGTATAGACATGGCCCTCATTTTAAAAAAAAAAATGGCAAATGAGTGTTTCTTTATGGATACATCTCAAGACTGTTCGACAGATCAGAACGTGATGTGCTTCTCTCAAGCTAACGTCTCAGCGTGTCAAGGTCCCATGCATTTTATAATGCACTGTGTGGTGCCACCTAAGCCATAAGCCCCTGCACACCGGCTGTGCTTCAGAGCAAGCATCCGTCAAGGCAGCGCCTTCTTCCTCACCTTCTTTGTGACCACCTTCCAGAGGCACTGCTATGGGAGATTAGGGCTGTCTCTGAGCGCTCCAGACTCTCATGGGGGTTTCCAATTTGAATTTTTAGGTAGTTTCTGATTCAGTTACTATTTATAGCTGAAGGAACCAAGGCTCAGGGAGCTAGATGGCTTGCGCTAGGCTATGGGGTGGGGGAGGGGGATTCAATTCTAGCTTAGCATCAGTCAGAATGGAGGGAAGGAGAGAGCAGAGATTAGGAGAGAGGAGGGGAGGGAAGGAGAAGGGGAAGGGAGAGGAGGAGGGAAGAGGGGAGAGGAAGAGAGGGTAGGGGAGAGGAGAAGAGGGTAGGGAAGAGGAGAGGAGGAGAGGGGAGGGAAGGGGGAAGAGAGGAGGGGGAAGGGGGAGAGGGAAGAGGGAGAAGAGAGGGTAGGGAAGAGGAAGGGAGAGGAGAGGAGGAAAGTCTAGAGTAGAGGGGAGTAAAGAGGAGAGGAGGAGAGAGGAGGGGGAAGAGGAGAGAAGAGGGGAGAGGAGGGGAGAAGAGGGGTCTCATTCTCAGTGGTGTTCCCTCTAGGCTGTGCTCTAAGGAGCTTTGCAGGACTCCTCTCAAGCAGGGACAATTGCCCATATCACAGGCAAGCAAACAGAGACTGAGAGTCTCCCTATCGGTAAGTGGCACCCTTGAGGTCTGGACCCAATGTCCTATTTGTCTTTCCTCGCTTTGACCTCTGACAGAGTGGCGGGGTCTATAGGGTTCCACAGTTTTCTGGCCTCCAGAGTCTCAGAGACCCCACCTTGGTGACAGAATCAGAGAGAGACAACTTGTTCAGTCTGCTCTGGAATGCAGCTCTGGGTGTGTGTCTTGGGTGTAGGCTCCCCAGAAAACCAGGAAAGCTTGCCGTGTAACCCCTTTCATAGAGGGCAGAAGAAGGGCTGAGGATGTTCCGGCCGAGGGGAGCTGACTTGTGTAGATGATTACAACAGCAGATAGGCTGTGGTTCTGGGGAAGCTGGTTACCTCCTCCTGAGGAGGGCATTGCTGGCCTTAGAGCCCTTGTGAGATGGACCAGGTCCTGGGCAACAACAGGCTTCCTGATCCTAAGATGCACACTGGTCCCAGCATGCACACTAAGATAGTTGTTTATGGGTTGGGGATTCCTACGCCAACAAACACATGCTGGAAGAGATCACTTGGGTCTCTGGTGTCAACGGGTTCTTAGCCCTTAACTCATGACCTTTGACTTCTTAAAGCAAAACACAGACCCACCAGCTCCATGAGCTTTTCCTGAGAACAGCTATAGGTTCACAGACAACTGAAGGGGAAAGTTCAGAGGGCTCTCATCTAACCCCACCCTGTCCCTCCTGACCATATACATAATACTACATAATATACATGTACATTATCATATACATCATGAGCTTTCTCCAGAATGTCACAGGGTGCTCACGATGTCAGCTTCCAAACCAGCTGCTTTAACTTAGCACCAAGCAAGCTGTGTGTGTTCACAGCTTTCTGTGTGAGCGCTGTGGCTGTTCATTCATCAAACCCTTCATTTATTCAGCAAATAGCGAC
This sequence comes from Apodemus sylvaticus, assembly GCF_947179515.1. Classification (NCBI taxonomy): domain Eukaryota; kingdom Metazoa; phylum Chordata; class Mammalia; order Rodentia; family Muridae; genus Apodemus; species Apodemus sylvaticus. Next base: position 17,352,668 of record NC_067477.1, read on the forward strand.
CATGGGGCCCAGTTTTAAAACAGACAACTGTCTATCCCATGACTGGAGACAGAGGTGGAGGTCCCACCTTCATTCTAGAAGCCCAGTGCCCCTGGGGGTCTAAATGACCCTCCCTTGGCCCACGTGGTCCCTTACAGGCCACACCTGAGCAGCAGAGAGGGGTAGCCCTAATGTCACTCTTAGACACCCTGAAATTCTTGTCCAGCCAGTCACTGTGTTGGCAGAAGTCACATGGTCCAGTTATTCTGGACTACAACCCCTTCGCTTGACATCCAATGAATCCCCCATAGAGCAGCGTCTTACACAGGCTCGGTCAATCCATCTTTTCCTTTTCTAAAGGTGACAGAGCCTGCCTCTATGAAGTTATGGGAGTCCCTTGGCAATGTAAGAAAGACTTTGGTGAAGTTGTGGCCTCCTGCAGACTCAGTTTCCCCATCTGTGCTGGGGCCCTTGCAGGGTGTGATTACAGGTTTGTTTGTTTGTTTGTTTGTTTGTTTTAACACATCAAGCTGCAGTGTGAAAGTTCAGGGTAGAGCTGCATGGATTCCAGGGATCCACCGCCAGCCAAGCACATGAGCTTTTCCGTTGTTAGTATTTGCTCCAAGCCTCCTTTCCTGACTGTTCCTGCCTAGATCCAAGCAGAGGAAAACAGCAAACTCTGCTCCTGAGTCTCACATCTGTGGGGTGTTCCCATCACCCACACTGCTGTTTGGATACAGAGGGGACTAGCTCTTCTACAAGCCCTTCTCTGACACAGAAGGGCCAGGAGTTGTGGCTGGCATACACCACACCCTCACCCAGCAGAGCTCCTGCTTCCTGTGGACGGTTGCAGAGAGCCGCAGGCAGCCCATGACTCAGGAAGACACATTGTAACCTGCCTAACCTGTGAGCATCCCTGCTGCACCCAACACAGGCCACAGAGCTACCAACCAGCAACCCGGGTAATGTAAACTGCACGTCGTGGGGAGAGCACATTTCTGTCCACATTAAAAGGAGCCACTGAGTCTTCTTTGTGGCCCTGGTCCCGAGATATAAAACCTTCGCCAACTATGTCACACATGGTGTGAAAGCAGAGCTGGGACTTGAACCCAAGACAACACACAGAGCTCCCTCATAACCACTACCTTGATGGAAGTCCAGGGCAGGGGGACACTAAGCATTTGTGGATTAAAGCTGCCACCATTGGCTCAGATGAGGCACAACAGACAGTGGGGACAAAGTCTCCATTCTGTCTTAATCTCCGTCCGCTCCGGAGCAGCCAAACGCACTTTGCAGATAGAGAAAAGACAGAGATCTCCGGGGGTCACAAAATACCATCTGTAGCCCAGTGAATGCAGAGCCGGACTCTGGACACCTGTCCTGCTGCTGGCCCTCACTGCTTTAGCCCACGGTGTCCACGTGGAGCCTATAAAACTCAAACTACGGGTCTCTCATAGGGAAAAGATAAGTTGGAACAGGCAAGGCAAACCTGCCTGTAAGTATCTGTAGCCCTTCCTTGCTAATCCTCAGATCTAGGGTAGGAAGGAATCTTCCTCCAGTTCCCGGGGACCATAGAACCCCGGGGAGCCTGGGACTCAGTCTCAGCTGCTGCAGGTCCCCTCTGTGCTGGGATATTTGCAATTTCCATAAACTAGCTCTTGCCGGACACTCACTCACCTTTTCTCGAGCGAGCCGGTTCTGTGTCTCAGGGCGTCCCTTGGTCCAGGTCCCGCGACTGCTCGCCACGCCGTTCCCAACAGTCCTACTACCCACTCTCCTGAGGAGCGGAGCTGGAGTGGCACGGGGAACAGCTCATCTTTCAAGGGCCGGCCGGTGATGTCATCACTCTCCTGGGCACCTCCCCCCTCCACCTCTAGCCCAGATCAGCTCCTGGCTCCTCAGGGATCAGCGGATCTGCGGCAGTTCCTAGCTGTGCTGCTTTTGGACCTCCTAGCTGCGGAGGTCCTGGGATGGCCACAGGTAGTTCTCCGCTGGTGCAGAGCGCGGTCAGGTCGGGGAGCCTCGGGTGGCTTGAACAGCAACGGGACCACGTGAAAGCCTGTGTTTAACATAACACTGTTTACCATGCTGGGTCTCCTGAAGTGATTGTTTTGCTCCTGAGTTTTAGGTGTAAACAGTGGGCATTTACATAGAGGGTGTAAACAGAAGGCCGCCACTTGGGTTGGGGAGTTTGAATATATTTTTTATTTTGCTTTTGCCCTGCCCATCTCCCAAGGGTGCTGTGGCAGAAACTAGGATACATCTCAGAGGAGGGACACACTGCTGGCCAAGTCCTTGGGGGAGCCCTGCCAGACACAATCCTTTGGGGGGAATTTAGAAGCCGTTTCTTCCTCCCCTTCCAAGTTCTGGCTCTTTTCATTTTCTTTGAAGATCTGCGTTTTCCTCTCCAGATGAGAGGAGAGAGTGTAGGGTAGGCCAGAGGCCAGTGAGCCTAAGGATTCAGAGATGTACACAGACAAAGCTCCAGCTGCCCCCCCTCCCCCATCCCTGACACACAGGGATGGGGGCGGGGGCAGCAGCAGAGGCAGTGAATCCAGCAAAAGCGGTGGATCCGCCTAGGTCTAGCCCCGGCTTGGCTTCAGACTAACTGAAATGAGTCAAGGCTCTTGTGACCTGAGCGTCCCACTGCCCCATCTGCACCTCTGGCTTGTCTGACCACAGCGAGCTTCCAAGGCCTGGGACCTCTGGTCCACCTGGGTAAGTGAGCCTGTGATCTGGCTAAGGTTGAACGGGATGCTGTGTGCCTACCCACTCCCACCTCCACCGCAGCACTGAAGGGTCACATGGGAAGGGTCCCTCTAGAGCTTTGCAGAGCAGACAGAAGCTAGGCGGGGATCCACAGAAACCGAGCATGCAGGGTCTAGACTCAGGGGTCTGCCTGGCTCTCCATATAGAGACACAGACTCAAAACCAAGAACAAACCCCCACAAAGCCCACTATCAGTCCCCGTTCTGTAGGCTGAGTGGTGCTGACCGGTCTGGAGTGGCTGGCTCAGTCAGTTCACATTCCAAACTCTTCCCTTCCTGGGTTTTCTGATGGGAAGCACCTGACCTCTTCACCTTGAAACCAGGTACCCAGCCGCTTTGAAGAGTCCTGTACCGTGGGAGCATTTGGAGTTGATAATTGTACTTTGCTAGCCCCATCTGTCACTCCTACAGAAGCTGCCCCTACTGGTCCGGCTTGCTGTCATGAACCCTAGTGTGGCACTGGGAGAAGTCTTCTCTTGTTGGAAACAATCAAGTCACCAAGATTGTGTCTCTATCCAGCAGCCTGGAGTTATGTTATGCTCAGCTGTCAGATGAATCCAGAGATCTTATAGACACTCACACCCCTGTTGATTGACACCAGTAACAAGCTGTTCCTCCAGCTGGCCACCTATGTCTTTATACCTGCCTCTTTCCTCTCTTCCTCCTCTCTCTCTCCTCCCTCCCCGCATCTCTTCTCTCCTTCTCTCTCTTTTCTTCTCCCTCACTTGTCACCCTCTTCCTTCTCCCTAACACCTACTGGTTTACCTAGCACCCATTCGTCTCAAACATCCATAGGCAGCAGAAAAGGAGGGACGGGCGCACGTCAGGCCAGTCAGTCCCTAAGGGCCCAGCAGGCTGTGCGGTCATTTCAAAGCGCTCCTTACGAACTGGTCACCGGTCCTCTCTGGCTCTGCCCGCTTTTCACACCTTGCTTTTTCTATGAACAAATCTGACTCAACTCTTTCTGAAAGCTCTCTGAGGTGGCTGCCTCTGGCGTCCTAGGCACAGCTTGTGCTTATGCGGGGGCTGCAGAGGGAAGTTCAGCCCAGACAGGACTCCAGCCTTCAGCCCTCACTGTATTCAGGGAGGGAAATGGGGGCGGGGCAGACGGTTCTGTGAAGCTCCTACAGCCTCCCCACCCAGCCAGGGATCTTCATACACATGCAAAGGTTCCCCTGTACCCAACTCTCCTCTCTAGTACAGTTCCCAGGCACCTCAGTCCCCTGTGCCTTAGCCGCAGGATGCCCTCTCTGCTCCCAAGTGTGTCAGAAGCACACTCAGCTTCAGGCCTTTGCACTGGCTGTGATCTCTGCCCTGGATGATAGTCCCCGTTTTCTGGAAAGCTGCTTGGGGACACCCGATACGCCTGTCCAGGTGCCATGTCCCATGGGTGTTCACCAACCCCTGCATCTTCTGCACTAGCCATGGGGTTTTTCTTGATGGGCTAAGAACCCACAAGCAGGGAACCCCATCTTTTTCTGCTACTTATCACTCACACCAAGAGGGCACCCCATAACTGGAATGGAGAAGGGAAGAGTCATGCCCCCCAACCTAACTGGGTGAAGGAGAGACCGTGTAAAAGAGAACAGCATGGAACAGGATACCGACACAATTGTTTCAGAACAATCTCTACCTGTTGGCGGGTGAGAAAGATGTCCCCAAATCATCAAGAACTGGCTTGTGCTTTGGCTTTTGTCCAGAAATCCATCATTTTGACCAGAAAGCTACCAATATCTATTATCTATCTATCTATCATCTATCTATCCTTCCATCCATCCATCTATCATATCTGTCTATCTGTCTACATATGTATATGTGTTGAAAGAATTTATTAAATCAGCTTATGTTGAAATAGTAACAACAGCTCTCTCTCACACCTGAGACTCTGAGAACCCAGTAGTTTTTTGGTCCCTATGACTGGGCACCTTAGCAGTTCCGATCTGGCACTGAAAACCTAGACTGTTCTTGAAGAGCATCTGAACTCAGTCTACTTTGGAAGCCTGGAAATCCTGGGTCTGATATCATTGAAGGAATCAGCAACGCAGGGTAAATTAGCCCAGAGGCAAGAGAGAAGCCAATCAAGAAGAGGGTCTTCCTCCACCCATGCCCCCTCCCCCAACTCCTCTTTTAATCTGGGCTGCCCAGTAGTTGCTAGTAGGGGTTTTTCTTCTCACGTTGGTTGATTAAGGCAATTGGGACAATTCTCCACTGAGGGTCCCCACTCTGGCAACTCTAATTTGTGGCGAGTTGCATCAGACTCAAGCACCTCCATGTCAGAACACAAGGGTTGTCCTGACTTTGACTTTGGTTCTTAGGTTTCAAGCTATCTTGACTATATTTGTCTGATTGCCACCCAGTAGGACACTCAGCACCCCCACAGTTGGCTCTCTAGGCCTGGGTCCAGATACTCAAAAGGGATCTCCTACCCAACCCTGCTGGGGTATTATGGGACACAGATTTGGTCCTGGTTCATGGGGATGGGCACTCTCTGGACTGTGCTGTCTTTAAGCATGTGACTATGTGATTCCACCATCTTTATACAACAGTGAAGGAAGCTGGATGCGGAAATGAAGGCTGAGAGAGAGGCTCCTTATCCTGTCTGAGTCTTTCATATGTGAATAGCCCAGCTGTGCTCTGAGACCCAGTCAGACCCCTCAGTCACTCCCTGTGTCTCCAGGTTTAGGTGCAGCTGAGAAAACCTGATAACTGGGCCTGGGAAATGGCTCGGTGGGTGAAGCACCTGCCCATAAGCAGAAGGACCAGAATTTGGTACCCAGGATGTGTGTGAAAGAGATGGATGCTGTTGTCATGGTCTGTGTTTTAATCCCTGTGCTGGGGAGGAGGAGAAAGGTGGGTCCCTGGGGTTCCAAGACCAGCCAGGCTAACCTATTTGGTAAATTCGAGGCCGGTGAGAAGAAAACTTGTCTCAAACAAAAAAGAAAAGGTGGACTGTACCTCACAGATAATAATGTGTATAGTTTTCTATTGTTTAAGCTCCAACATAAAAATTGAAACACCCTGTGTCTTAGTTAGGGTTTCCATTGCTGTGAAGAGACACCATGGCCACTGAAACTTTTATAAAACAAAACATTTTGTTGCGGCTGGCTTACAGGTCTGAGGTTCAGTCCATTATCATCATGGCGGGAAGCATGGCAGCATCCAGGCAGGCATGGTGCTGGAGGAGCTGAGAGTTCTACATCTTCATCTGAAGGCACCAGAAGGGGACCGGATGTGCTCCATGCTTGGCATAGCTTGAACATTTAAGACCTCAAAGCCCCACCTCCACAGTGACATGCTTTTCCTAACAAAGCCACACTTCCTCCAATAAGGCCACACCTCCCAATAGTGTCAGTCCCTATGACCAAGCAGTCAAACACACGAGACTGTGGGGGCCATAATGTGTGTGAGTCTTTGTGTATAGGGGTGTGTGTGTGTGTGTACATGTGTGTGTGTGTTATATGACTGGCTTCTTATGCAACATGTGTGATATTGGACATTCATCATGTTGTCTTATGTACACATGCTGTCTTATGCTGTGACTTTCTCCTGCTTCTGCTGGTTTTAATGCTGATTTAGTGGAATGCCATGATGAGGCTCAAATCTGGACCTTGTTTGGCGAGCGCTGTGCCCAGCTGTTCACCGACTCTCCCTTTTCTGTTGCTTAGTCCTTCTCTTCCTACCTTTCTTGGAGATTGAGCCAAGACCTTACGCACGTTAGGCAAGGCTTCTACTACCCACCGAGCTACAGCCTTCAACCCTTTGCTGTTTTCCTTACCATGACCCACCTCTTCCATCAGCCATGTTTTTTGAGCAAGGGACCCTGATATGTAAGTAACATGGAGGCCAAGTTCACCTGTTTACCCCTTCTCGGCCCAGAACATTCCACCAGCTCTGTATGGTTCTGCCTGGAAGAAAAGACACTCAGGAGCAGATCTTCCCTCTTGTCTCCCTGTACTTAGTATGAGCATAAATGGGTGGCCAGTGGTGGGCAGGCACCTGAGCAGGAGGCCTGTGACAGGAGGTGCATCTTCTCTCAGAATCTAAAGCAGCTTCTAGTGAGGATGGGAAGCATAGGTCTGGTTAGGGAACCCCAACCTCAGACTCACTTTGAACCCCTTAACTCGTGTACCCCACTTCTATTTGAGATCTGGAAGAATCCTCTAGGAAGGTAAGTTATCCTTACACCTCAAGTGCTGATGGGTGACACCAGGGGGAAGGGTTGAAATTACCAAGGCTTGGAAGGTACACCCTACCTCTGACATCTATTCCTTTTATACTTAAAGACTGAGATGTGTACACAAGTCTGCTCTTGCCCCTGAAGCAGTTGTGCCTCATGGTCAGGGATTCCTCTGCACCAAACAGATATCCTGGGCCCCTTGTCCACATCCCTTGCTTTAGCACTGAGAAGATATGCTGGGCCCCTTGCCCAGGCTGTGGAATGGATTATAAACGAATAAACTCAAAGCGGGTAGGGTTCCAGTGATTCCCGGTGCAGGGGTAAGGTGGGACAGGTTTTGAAGACCTGTCTGTCCTCTGTCCACCCCTTCCACTTCCCTAGGAAGAGGATACAGGCATGTCCCTCTGAGAATGGGAGAACCATTAATGGCAAGGCCTCCTCAGTACCGGTCAGCTGCCGCACTTCCCAACTCTGTCTGGCTTGTGCTGCTGCCAGTAGGCAGGGAGAGGCAGTTACTCACTTCCTGAGGCCCGTGCACTGGCTAGGTAGGGCCTTTCCAAGCTGGGAAGGACTAGCAGGGGTACACAGAGCCTTCCCAGCATCCCTCTGACTCCTCCCCTAAGCCTGACCGTGCTTGGGAATACCAGGGAGCTGATCTGCCTGGGTCCCCCACCATCTCTTCCCTCCATCTTGGGATCTTCACCCAGCTGTCTGACCGCCTTGTCGAGAGTCCTCCCCAGTTCCTCTCCGTCTCCCATCCTCTTTATCTGAGATTGAGGCTCAGGAAGAGGAGCCCCTCAAGTTAGTAGTGTAGCACAGCTTAGAAGGGACCTTTTGGGGACTTCTCAAATGACTCAAGGGACCTAGAACAGAGGAGGCAGGGGCAGTTGGCTTGAATGCTTGAGGATGAAAAGGTGTGGGTATCGGAAGGAACTCAGACGCTTCCTGCCTGTTTTCTCTCCTGTCCCAAATTCAGACTTTATCCTCCTGGCTGCCAGTGCTGGTGTGCATCAGGAGTCCTGTGATCTATCCACACCCACCGGTCCTGCCTGTCTGCCTTCTTCACTGCCAAGGTGTCCTGGGCTCTAAAACCCTCTTCTCTTACTCCCAGCATTCACTATCCTAGTCTCCCTTCCACTCCCTTCCTAACCCATTCTGTCCCAACCCAATGTCCCCAACATTTCTGGGGCCAGGTCCTCCTGCCCCCTGGTCACTTGTCATTGGTGATTTAGTGTACAGAACTCCAGGAGCCTGTCTTCCCAAAGTATGATAATCAGCTCCGCAGGCTGCGAGATTAGATAAGGGAGTCGATAGGAGGCCACCAGCAGAGTGGCAGGCATGTGGCCGGGGCCAGACAACACCAACACAGGCCTTGACCTCAGCCCAGGGTGGCCGTTAACCGGCAGGGACTGGGGACCACAAGTCTCCATGGGAGTGGTTAGAATAGGAACACACCCATCATGAGCTGCTGGCACAGCCAGGAGGCAGGCACCAGCATCGAATCTCAATTACCGCAGAAGCTCAAAGCTCTGTCCATCACACGCATTGAGAAAAGAGATTCATGCATGAGACACCAAACTGTCTTTCTGTCGCATTCAGTGACATTCGCAGTGGTGTGCACCGTCACTCCTGACTAGCTTCCAAACACTCCACCGGCCACAAAGGAGACTGTGCTCACTAACTGTTAGTCACCCCACTTTCTGCCCCCCTCCAAGGCTCTGTCGATTACCCAGCTTCTGTCTCTACCTATTCTGCATATGAAAGCATCCATCACGGGAGCCCTCATGCCTAGCTTCACCTATGAAGTTCATGTTTGAAGCTATTCATCATGGGAGCCTTCATGCCTCGCTTCGCCTACTTGATGAAATGGATACAAAGTTCATCCACATCTTAGTATCTCTCAGGTTCCAACCTTTTAAAGTCTGAATAATGGTTTGTGGTGGGGTCCCACACCCCGAAGCTGCTTGCTCCTTCTGCTCTTGATGAACTATGCACTGTGAGCATTTACCTGGCAGGCTTTGCTCAAAGCTCACTTTAGTCCTTTGGCAAGCCCTGGCTTATAGGTCAGCTCTGTGAGGAGCTGCCAGCCTGTTCTGCAGGGTAGCGCCATTTTGGTCCTATCCACAACATAAGTCTCTTATGTCTTTTATCCAGCATTCACAGGCAGGTAAATAGCCTGCTGACTCTGAAAGGAGGCTTTGACCAAGTTGATACAATGTTTCCTCTCCATCAACATCCTTAAGTGAGAACTTTGTGGCTATCTGAAGTGGCTCGCACAGTAGATGCAACGACCTATTCCTAATCAGAGAGGGGGAATAATCTGTCCAAGGCTGCCCAGATCACTGGTGCTTGGGGCGGAGCAGGACCCCAGCCCCGCCGATCTAGTGCCCTGCCTGCCTCTGAGAATGTATCTCTGTCCTCCTTGTACTTTCCCGGGGGGGGGGGGGACTTCCAGGGCTTACCTGTCTCCCCCCTTTCTTTCCATTTCGGGCAGATCCTGATTTAGCCCCAGCTCAAGGCCTGGGCCTCCCTGGGAGAGAAGCTTTCTCAATGCACAACATTCTGGCCGCATTCCTCTGCAGGAAGGTGACCCTTAGGCAGGCGGGTGGGGGTTGGGGTGGGAGCTCAGGTAGCCGGGTGCCCTTCACGGCTGAGCAATTTCCCACACTGCACCTTTGAAGGCTTTTTGAGTGTGCCCACACCAGCACCCTGGATGGGTAGCTCAGTCACAGGCATCCTGAGGCAGCCACAGGTCCCCCAGTCCGCACCCCATCCTGGACAATGCGCCTTCATTGTCCAGTTCTAAGTGGGGGAGCAATCTGGTCCAGCCAGGTTCCGCCAGGTTGTAGGTGTTGCCTCCATGGGAACAACTCTCAGGTGGGACTTGTCATGCATGTCCTACTGAGGAAGCTGAGGTTCACAGTGGTCAACAACCCGCGTCCATCCTCCATCTCTCCACACCCACAAGCTGAGTGCGGGACAAGCTCCGCTGCCCTTTCCTTGGGTGTCCTCATGGCCTGACTGTCACTTCCCCTCCGTTCCGCATAGCTGCTGAACTTCGAGGTTTGCCTTGACGACATAGAAAGTTCAAGACCAGCCTGGGATACATGAGGCCCTGTCTCAGAAAAAAGAAAACAAAACAAAACAAAAAATCACATCAGCAGCTGTGTGGACAAGAAGAGGTAGAGGGTGTGGAGAAGGCATGGAGTTGCACTGGGCCCTTGTGTGGGCATAGGGGGTTCTGGGCAATCCCCTGAGAGAGCATGGGGGTGTGTGGGAGGGCACCTCAGAAATGGAAACCTAGGTTGCCAAGAGGAGAGCCTGGGGCTCTGGAATACTGCTTAAGGCCACCCATTCTGTCCTCCTGGCTGGGTCAGTTCCAGTGTTTATCAGCGGGTCATGAAGGCAGAAGTTCTGAGGGGGTGGGGGAGGGGCACCGGGGGCACCCAAGTTAGGGTAACACTGAGCAAGCACAGCCTGTAGGTCCAGCTCCATAAATAGACACTACCTTCCTAAAGGTCCTGTAAAAAGCCAAGGGGGTTGAGGGGGGAACGGATCCAAGGCTCTCCGATGCCAGAAATAGCCAGGGCCCCCCAAGTGGCCCAGACGGGTGGGTGGAACAGCCACTTCCAGGCTCCAGGCTAGGCACTCTTCCCAGACCAGAATGACTCAGAAAGAGAGAAGGTGACCTCCTCCTTCCCCTGGGGTCACCTTTTCATTCTGGGGTTTATCAAGGGACATTCTGAGCACCAGAATGGAAGCAGGAGGGAGTGACGTCATGCTCCGGAGCCCGGTAGAAGGAAGTGTTGGATGGCTGTTGTGACTGAATCACCAGCCGGCCCCTTCCATTCAGAGCCTGCAGAATGCTGGGAGGCACCATCGTGTCTCTGGGGTTTGCACAGAGATCCAGTGCTTGCTGCCGAGGGTGGAGATGGGCGACCTAGAGGGGAGTCCTAGAAGTTCTGCTCAGAGCCTCCGCTTCTGCGAGTGTTAAAAGAGCCACCTGAGCCGGGTGGCGGTGGCACACACCTGTAATCCCAGCACTTGGGAGGCAGAGGCAGGTAGATTTCTGAGTTTGAGGCCAGCCTGGTCTACAGAGTGAGTTCCAGGACAGCCAGGGCTACACAGAGACACCCTGTCTCAAAAAAACCAAGAGAGAGAGAGAGAGAGAGAGAGAGAGAGAGAGAGAGAGAGAGCCACCTGAGACCTGTTCCCATGCAGGCACACCTGTTTCCTCCAAAAGCTGAGGAGCCCAGGTCCAGGTGTGGCACCGGGTGCCAGACTGCCTCTAAAGCATGACATCAGGGTCCACTTGGTGCCACTGTTTGAGGAGGGCTCCTGGGGTGTCTGTCTCTCTTAATGGCTTATGGTTTCTTCTCAACTGGGAAATTCCAGTCATCTGTGTGTACCCCAAATGTGACAGAGGCTAGGAGAATATTACCACCTGTCAAGACTGGTGCAAAATCTGAATGCAGGAAGCTTCTACAGGGAAATGAAAAAGGTCAACAAGAAAGGTCCCCAACACCCTTGCAGACACTCCATGCTCAGGGCTATGGCTACCTTCCCTGGGATAGGAGCTCTCTGCTTCTTATAATTGTGTGTGTGTGTGTGTGTGTGTGTGTGTGTGTGTGTTTGTGTATGGGAGTGTGTGTACTTGTATGTGAAAGTATGTATGTATGTGGGTGTTTCTATGTATATTGGGTGTATGTGAATGTATGTGTGAGTGTGTGTGTATCTGTGTGTGAATGTATATATGTGCACATGAGTGTGTATATGAGTGTATGTGCATGTATACATGAGAGTGTGTGAGTATATTGTGTATACATGTATATGTGTATACGTGTATGTGAGTGTATGTGTGTGAGGGTGTGTCTCTGTGTATGCATGTGTGTGTACACGTATCTGTGTGTATGTGTGTGCCTGTGCATGTGTGTAAGAGTGTGTATGGGTGATATCTGTTTAAATCATTGCCCCACTTTTTAATTGGCTTATCTGTTCCCACGTGGATGAGAGTTCTTTACAGAGAATCACAGGTTCTTTATCAGAGAAAGCTGTGCTTTCCCAAGATTTCTCTCTGAGCTTGATTGTGATGTTGAAATGTTTTATTGAGTCTTATTTGTGTAATATTGTGCAAGCATGGTGTGGAACTCTTGCGAAGGTCACAACTTGGGGAAGCTGATTCTCTGTGTCACAGGGTCATGACCTGGAGCAAGTGGCCAGATCCTGACAAGGTTGGTGCTAAGAGCTCTGGGTACGGCTCGCTTCCTTCCTTCCTTCCTTCCTTCCTTCCTTCCTTCCTTCCTTCCTTCCTTCCTTCCTCCCTTCCTTCCTTCCTTTCTTTTTTTTTTTCTTTTGAGACAGGGTTTCTCTGTGTAGCCCTGGCTGTCCTGGAACTCACTCTGTAGACCAGGCTGGCCTTGAACTCAGAAATCCGCCTGCCTCTGCCTCCCAAGTGCTGGGACTACAGGTGTGCACCACCACTGTCCCGCGTATGACTCATTTTCATAAACACCCTTCTTTTTGTATAGTGGGCATAGTATTTTATTCTTGTAAACACTTTCTTAATCAGTGATTGATGGAAGAGGGCCCACTCCATTGTGGGTGGTACCATTTCTGGGCTGGTGGTCCTGGTCTCTATAAGAAAACAGGGGAGCAAGCCATGGGGAGCAGGCCAGTAAGCAGCACCCCTCCACGGCCTCTGCCTCAGCTCTTGCCTCCAGGTTCCTGCCCTGTTTGAGTTCCTGCCCTGACTTCCCTCAGGGATGGACTGTCACCTGGAAGTGTAACTTGAAGCAAGCCTGTTCTTTTCCACATTGCCTTGGTCCTGATGTTCATCACAGCAATGGAAACCCTAACCAAGACATTAACTTATACAAATTAATCTTATTTTTAAGAATTATTTTTAGGAGTCAGCTCTCTTTTACCCCAGCACTGGGGATTGAACTCTGGTCATCAAGCTTTTGAGGCAAGCGCCTTTGCCTGCTGAGCCATGTCACTGCCCCTCTAGTAATATTCAAAAGGAGTTTGGGGAGCAGTCCGAAACTAAGAAGGGGTACATCTATCATTTCCAGGCCATTTTGACTTCCTGCTCTGAAAGCCAATGGCTTGCTGCTTTGTATGAAGCCTGCTCAGCTGCTCCTGTGACCTCTCTCCACCCTTGCTGAGGCCTGGACACCTCTCTCTACCTGTCTGTGTCCCTAGCTGCTTTTTTTCTATTTCTTATAGACCAGGCATCATGATCTATCATTTTGACATTGCTTGGGCACTGCCAAGGAGAGTCACACAGCTCAGTGCCTTAGTGCTGCTGTCCCTTGGGAACAGACAGCCCCAGCTGGGCTTTCCCTGCCTAGAAGAGCCTCCCAGGGGTTCCCATCTCCATGCCCTATTTCCTCTCAGACTTTCTGGCTCTCCTCTCCACCCCAACCAAGCTGCCAGCTTTCCTTGCTACCTCACAGAGGAAACAGCAGTCCCCTGGGGAGGTGCCTGGTTGTTCCTCACCCCAGGACTGTTCCACCACTGTCTCTGTCCAGACCATGCACCTGCTTCCCAGGATGTGACCTCATGGTCCCCAAGCCAGCCGTCCAGAGCCCATCCAGGAATGACAGCTGGCACTGGGACAGAACACTCGAAATCCCATGGGCTTCTTATTTTCAGAGTAAAGGCTCCTGGCTGCAGTTCACCCTTCTTAAAGGCTCGCTGTGCTGCTCCATACATTTGCTGTCCTCGGGGATGATGCTTGTGGTATCTACTGATGGTTACACAGGAGAGCAGCACCCCTAAGAGCCACCGGGGTCTTGTTCAGATCACAAGAGAACTGGACTGACTGAACTAAGTGCCAAGAACACAGGAACGTAAGTTGCATCACCCTGGAAACCAGATGTGCAGTACCACTGTGTGGCAGGGCCCTAGGCCCCAGAAGACGCTGAGTGGCTCTGGTCCAGGCCTTCTGGTGTCTGGTATCTTCTTGAATTGTGGCATCAGGACGCTATTCTGCATATGATGTTTTCCATATGCCTGTCTGGGCCCCAGTTTCCCCAATTTTAAGGACACAGCTGCAGTGGGTCTTTATTTTAACCTAATTCTTTCCACAAAATCCTTTCCTCAAAGGATGTATCCCCATGTTTGGAGAATTAGTATGGAGGTGCCCACTTGCTGGAGTAGTCCCTGGGAGAGTGTCCACTTATTAATCTACATGAGACAACATTAGGGTATTCTAATAATATTTTTATGGGGCTGGAGAGATGACTCAGAAGTTAAGAGCACTGGCTGCTCTTCCAGAGGACCTAGGTTCAATTGCCAGCAGTCACAGAGCAGCTCACAACTGCTGTGTTTGTAACTCCAGTTCTAGGTGACCTGACACTCTTGCACAGGCAAAATACCACAGCACATAAAAAGAGAATATTTTTATTTATTCTTTGACATTCCATACATATATACATTTTTATTTATTCTTTGACATTCCATTGTATATATACAATGTAATTGATTGTATCCAACTCAAATCACCCCTCCCACTCCCCAATACTTCCCTGATATCTGTATGTTCCCCCCTTTATTCTCTGCTTTTATTTTTCTCACCGAGTCCAAGTAGTACTGCCTCCATGCACAAGTATGTGGGGTATCACAGAGCATGGGCATCCTACCAAAAGTCGCATCCCTGAAGGAGAGGGACTTCTCTTTCTGCGTCTGTGCTCCCCCCCTCTAAACCTGTGCTTCCTTTTCTGCATCTGTGCTCCCCCTCTGCACCTGTCCTCCCCCTCTACACCTGTTCTCTCCCCTCTGCACCTGTCCTCTCCCCTCTGCACCTGTCCTCTCCCTCTGCACCTGTCCTCTCCCTCTGCACCTGTCCTCTCCCTCTGCACCTGTCCTCCCTGCTCTGCACCTGTCCTCCCTGCTCTGCACCTGTCCTCTCCTTCTGCACCTGTCCTCTCCCCTCTGCACCTGTCCTCCCGCTCTGCACCTGTCCTCCCGCTCTGCACCTGTCCTCTCCCTCTGCACCTGTCCTCCCTGCTCTGCACCTGTCCTCCCTGCTCTGCACCTGTCCTCTCCCTCTGCACCTGTCCTCTCCCTCTGTACCCCACTCTCTCCCCTCTGCACCTGTCCTCTTCCCTCTGCACCTGTCCTCTCCCTCTGCACCTGTCCTCTCCCCTCTGCACCTGTCCTCTCCCTCTGCACCTGTCCTCTCCCCTCTGCACCTGTCCTCTCCCTCTGTACCCCACTCTCTCCCCTCTGCACCTGTCCTCTTCCCTCTGCACCTGTCCTCTCCCTCTGCACCTGTCCTCTCCCCTCTGCACCTGTCCTCTCCCTCTGCACCTGTCCTCTCCCCTCTGCACCTGTCCTCTCCCTCTGCACCTGTTCTCTCCCTCTGCACCTGTCCTCTCCCCTCTGCACCTGTCCTCTACCCTCTGCACCCCACTCTCTCCCCTCTGCACCTGTCCTCTCCCTCTGCACCTGTTATCTCCCTCTGCACCTGTCCTCTCCTTCTGCACCTGTCCTCTCTCCTCTGCACCTGGCCTCTCCCCTCTGCACCTGTCCTCTCTCCTCTGCACCTGTCCTCTCCCTCTGCACCTGTCCTCTCCCTCTGCACCTGTCCTCTCCCTCTGCACCTGTCCTCTCCCCTCTGCACCTGTCCTCTCCCCTCTGCACCTGTCCTCTCCCCTCTGCACCCCACTCTCTCCCCTCTGCACCTGTCCTCTCCCCTCTGCACCTGTCCTCTCCCTCTGCACCTGTCCTCTCCGCTCTGCACCTGTCCTCTCCCTCTGCACCTGTCCTCTCCCTCTGCACCTGTCCTTTCTCCTCTGCACCTGTCCTCTCCCCTCTGCACCTGTCCTCTCCCTCTGCACCTGTCCTCTCCTTCTGCACCTGTCCTCTCCCTCTGCACCCCACTTTCTCCCCTTTTCACCCTGCCGTCTTCTCTCTTCTTCCATGAGAATCCCCTTGCATACTTGCTTACCACAGGGGCCTCTGTTCTAGAATTTAACTCCCCAGCTATCGCTTGCTGATCTTGTTCTGACGGGACCTGAAGTCTATACCTGGTACACAATATATCCTGAGGCAATGGCTAGTATATAGTCAGTAATGGCCAGGGCTGGGGCTTGGGGCCTGGATCCCTCTGCCTGTGAGCTGTTTTGAGGGATGAGTGTAGACCTTCTGCCCACCTAGTATGTTTATCGACATTCCCTCCCAGAGGGCAAGAGGTCCCTTACCTATTCAGAAATAACACTTTAACATTGTGTATGGAGTCTGAGAGGCCAAGAGGCTTAGCTTTCTTAAATCTCTCACAGCTACAGAGTGAGTACTGTAGAGGCAGGAGAAATGTCACTCCATCTAGGCTTGGGGCTGCCAACCCAAGGTGCCACCCATATGACCCCCATAGAGCAGTTATGCCTGTCCTGACAGCTCTCTGGAATCCATCTCACTTTACTCCCCCTCCTCCCCATAGTCTTGGGTGTGGGTATCCAACACTCCTGCACTGTGGGCAGTCAGTCTCCTGGTCTTTAGGGGCAACCTGCAGTGGAAAGCTGGGCCCACCTGGCCCAGATTCTACCTGGGACATGAGTCTCCAGAAATCTTTTATTTCCTCTTCTGGAAATGCAGACTCCAAGAGGGCCTGTTGCAGGCTGTGCCCAGGAGGGCCTGGTGCAGGCTGTGCCCAGGCTGAGGTTAACAGTTCAGTGTTCCTACGATGCTCTAAGTGCCTGCTTTCCTGGGTCACCATGACATGCCCCGTGTCTGTGCCAGTGGAAACTTCCGGAATGGACTCCCCATGTCCACAGCACTCTGAGTCAGTGCTGCCGAGGCCAGGGATGGAACCAGCTGGGCCATGCAAAGGGCAGATCTTCCCAGCAGCTGACCCTGCTCTTTCCCCATCCCTACTCTCAAGGTCACCCTGCGGTCTCACCACAGTTCCCCATTATAATACTCATTTAATTCATTTATTCTCCAGGGCAACATCAGACCCGCTCAAGGCCTTTCACTCTCTGTGGTTAGAGGGTGGGAGGCTCATGCAGATCTCCGAGGGCTTGGACACCTGCTCTAGAGAAGGATTCACATGAACTAGAAGCAACGGCCCTCACACTGGTGCATGCTGGGGGAAACCGTCAAGCCAGCCCTTTTCCCCTGTCAAGGGCAACATGGGGTTCTAAGCTGCGTTCAGCAGCTTCTATGATGTAGAATTTAGCATAAGGCTTCCTATAATGGTCATTGATCACTCAGAACATCTCTGTAAAATAGACACTATGAATCCCACTTTATATGTGGGGAAACTGAGGCTCAGAAGGGAGCAGAGAGTTACCTTAAGTCACAAAAGTGCGAAGCAGAGAGGCCATCCTCCATGGGTCCTATAGTGTACCTGTCAGGGCTCCTGTTCCCTCTCCTTGGTTCAGCAGGACCAGGCCCCGATTTCTTAGCCCTGAACAGATGCTCTGGCAAGTCTGCACTGGTGACAGGTTCAGTGGGCGTCTGGTTCAGTGGTATGTGCAAATGTCAGTACAGGGGACAGAAAGTGCCAGTGCTTCCTTGAAACCAAGGTTGCTGAGTCTGCAGCTTGGGACTCAGGGAGGCTTCTTGGGTGCTATCCACACCTTCCAGGCTGCCCCAAGTTCTTGGAATGAGGTTGTCAGTATACATAGAAGGCCAAGAGGCAGGAACAGCTCAGTTGTCAGGGTCAGGGTGGCAGAGGTATGGGTTAGGTGCTTCCCAAGCCCCGTGTCTCTGTCTGCCATCTGACTCTCTCTCTCTCTTTCTTTCTGAGCGTGTGTGTGTGTGTGTATGTGTGTGTGCATGTGTGTATATGTGTGTACATGCGTACGCAGGTGTACATCAAGAGACCAGAAGAAGGCATTAGATTCCCCTGGAGCTGCAGTCACAGGTGGTTATGAGCCACTCAATTCTGGTTCTGCAACTCAAACCTGGGTCCTCTGTGTGAACCACAAGTGCTCTTGACCACTTAGCTACTTCTCCTACAGTACCAGAGCAGAACAGCTCAGGGGAGGAATGGACTTATTTTAGTTCCTGGTTTCATCATGGTGAGAAGGGCAGAGCCGAGCAGATCTTCTCATCATCCTAGACAGGAAACGAAGTGGGCCAAGGCATGGTGTAGCCTTCTAGGACACACTCCCAGTGATACTTCCTCCAGTAGTCCACAGTTCCACCCCCTTGTGACAGTACAGCAGATTTTATACCCACTGATGGGTTGGATCATTGAGTAATACAGAGCCCTAGGAGCTCCTTATCTCTGGAAACACTGTTAGCACTGGCTCAGATATACCTCAGATATACCTCGAGGTGTGCCTTGCCAACATCCTGAATATCTCTAATCAAGGTGACAATTCAGGTTGACCATCACAAAGTGGGTCAGATCCCAGAACACAAGACTGAGACCTAGAAACTCCTGAACAAGTTCTTCTGGGGTCTGTCTCCTGTGAGATGTACTCAGGCCACCCCTCTAGGTGACCAACACATAGCCACCACCTGCTCTGGACTCCACAGCTGGAAGTGCTTTTGCAGTAGGGACCCTGACTGAATCACCAACAGGAGGGAGCTTGTACTAGGCTGTGCTCCTTCCAAAGCAGACAGAGAGGTAGGATCTGTGTGCAGGACATCTACTTAGGGATGAACCCATGGAAAAGGGAGGGGCCTGGAGAGACACCAGCAAGGAGAAGGCTGGGTTAAAATTCTTATGAACTGGCCATCGCTAGGGATGCAAGGATCTACCTAGCAACAGGACTTAGCAGGAGTGGAGTTACATCATCTCAGACACGTGGGCCAAGGGGCTTGTGGGAGGATGGTTTCTGCACCGGCATTTCCATGGAGCCTCTGCACCCCAGTGATTCTTTGCTGCACCCTGTGAGCGCCCCTCGGGACCATGAGCTGCAGCTGCTGGGACACTCAGGCGGATGTGAGGGGTACCACAGCCCTGCTCAGAGCCTGAGCAGAGCAGAGCATAGCAGAGCCCAGTCATGTCAGGTGAGGCTGAGGACCTGGGCTGAGTCCCTTTGTCCCGTTCAGGTTCTTGTCACCATCCTATGCTTTTGTTTCCTGGTGGCCTCTGTGGCTCTCTGCTCCTCAGGAGCTTGTCAGCCTTGGCTTCTGCTGCAGCTGTTGGCTTTTCTGTGACTCAAGTCCAAACTCTCCAGTCCACTTTTCAGAGAAGGATGAGGGGGTCCCCTCACGTGTCTGGAAAATGACTGACCTATCTGTTGACTTGTGGGTCAGACTCCCTTGGAAGGCTCAAGATGCCCGTTTTGACCCTCCAGCAAGCTTTCATCTTAGAAACCAAATGGACATGGTCCTAGAGAGATAGAAGGTCTTTGCCTGGGGGACAACCCTTAGGGAGGGGGACAGGGAACACTAGACCTTAGCAGGTCCTTGCTCCTGAGCCTAGTTTCTTCATTGGAAGAGAGGCCAGGGTGAGGGGACTCAGTCTGTCTCTGACTCAGGCATGATGATTCCCGCATGGCTAGGAGCTGGAAAAACACTGGTATCTCAGACCAGATGAGTTTCATCCCCATGATAGAACTCAGACCCCAGGAAGCAGATGAATATAAAGACTTTGATGTTCTCTCTCTCTCTCTCTCTCTCTCTCTCTCTCTCTCTCTCTCTCTCCCTCCCTCCCTCTCGCCCTCTGTCTCTCTTCCTCTGTCCTCTTTGGTACTTCAAGGCCACAATGCAGAAGGAGATGGACACACAATGCAGTGGATGTGGACACCACACAGCCAGGATTCCTGACATCCTTTGTCAAGTTACCCACTCCCCAGGGGAGGAACCAGGGCCATAGAGGTCACACAGGGAATTATCAGTGAACTCACTCACCTCTGCCGATAGAAAGTGAACAGGGAGTCTGGGATGAGGCCTGTCAGCTTTGGAAATGAGGTGGGTGGGAAAAAAAGCAAAATCTGGGAGGGGTGGCAGCGGATATGAGGTGAAAGGTCACGGGTGGGGTTGCCGCCATCAACAGCATGCTTTAAGTCATCACTGAAGTTGAGCAATGTGGAGAAATCGGTCTTGGTGTTAGCCACGCAATCAAAGTGTGTGGTCCAAGAGGGCAGAGGGCTCCCTCTGGACTCAATTACAGGCACCCGTGGGAACAACAAAAAGCGCCATCTGCTCGGTCTTTAAGATTGCACCCAACCTGCTGTGTGCCCCAGGCACAGACCGGGGCTCCACGTGAAGCTGGCTTCCCTGGCTCTTTTACAAGAGACTTACAGTTTTGGGAGGGACAGGCTTCAAGTGTGCATGATTACAAAAAGAAAAATAAAGGCTGTTTAGCCACTTCTGGGATAAGCGTGGCGAGAGATCATGAGAGGAAGAGAGGCTCAGTTGCTTAGTCACCGCCGCTTGAGCAAGGTTTATCGGAGGAGCAGGTGGGAGAGACTTGGAGACAGAGCAGCCATGCGAGGCCCCCTGAGACCTGGACATTGCAGCTCATGGGTGGATGGGCATAGTAGCTTGTCTATGAGAGGGAGAATTTAAAACAAGATTTGTGGGGCCCAAGGGGGTGCTACAACATATATGGAGGCTTATTGAAAGGAATTGGCTCCTATGGTTGTGAACGCCAACAAGTCTGAAATCTGTAGAGTGGTTCACCAGGCTGGAGACCTGATTCAAGTTCAAAAGTTGCCTGTGACAGAATTCTGTCTTGCCCAGGGACCCTGGTGTTTTGCTCTATTGGGGCCATCACCTGATGGGACAATTCCCACCCACGCTACAGAGGACAATGCGCTCTGTTCAGAGCCTGCAGATTCCCAAGACACTTTCGTTTAGGCTGACTCACAGACACATCTGGGGTAACAGCATACCACATAGCTGGGCACCAGAGCCTAGTCAAGTTGACCAGGACGCTAACCACCAGAATGTCATCAGTGGAATGTGTCACATGATCAGAACTGCCTTTCCTGGGACCTCATGGCTATGATGGGAAGAATGTGTTGGTACAAGGCCATGTGGAAAAGTGGAGAAAGGAGTGGCCCCCAGGAGGGGTGGGGTGTCTGGAGTGAGGATGAGGGATGGAGATGGGCATCCTACTCTGACTTCCTCTAACAGAAGCACTTGCTAAAGAAGTAGGAGTAGAGTGAGGATGCTAGGGTACCCAAGATGCTAAGGTGCCAGATGCTAGGGTACCTGGGATGCTAGGGTACCTGGGATGCTTGGGTACCTGGGGTACTATGGTCCCCAGGATGCTAGGGTACCCAGGGACCCTCCAATTTGTGGATGCAGAGAAGATTGAGTGAGGAGTCCAGATTCACAGTGACACGGGAAATCTACCAGTGCTGGTAACTAACAAAGCACATTACTCCATCAATGCGTGGGCTCTGTCCCATTTCCATAATGACAGAAGCTCCCCACTGAGCTTCCTGTCTCTTGAGTGGCTGCTGCGTTGGTTGAATGAATCATTATCTCCTGGTTTCTCTCCAGGACTCAGAACCACACCCGTCCTGGCAGATTCCACGGAGAGCCTCCTTTACTAACACTGTGCTCAGTGACTGACCTCTCTCCTCCAAATCCCACAAACAGTGTTTATTATCTAATTCAACAAATGGCTGGTTCATTCCCTGATTGAGCTTTAATTTTTAAAGGCTCACATTGAAGTGTTCTTTATGGGCAATTGATTTCACATATTTTATTTAAAAGGTATGGCTTGCCAGGAGCAGTCAGACCCAGCCAGGCTGCAGGAATAAGAAAGTCTGCTCTTAGGCAGCAAAGGTTTATCTCTTGTTCCAAGCTCCAGGCTGGAGCCTCAGGTGTGTCCCCTCTTCAGCTTTCCGTCTTGTTTTACAATCGCCTTGGTCCATTTGGTCTTCTTGACAGCGTAGGAAGAGAGGGGGAGTACTCTTTGCCTAAGACTTCGGGAAGTAGATGTGCAAGAAGCAGGTATCACTTTCTCCTATATCTGATTGGCTGGAATGTGGTCATGTGGTCTTGTCGAGTTGCAAAGGAGGCTGATCTGTCCAAGATCTCAGGGCTACGAAGGGGGTGGGGTGAAATGTGAACCTAGATAGCAGCAGTTCAGCAAAGTGGTCACATTAAAATTTAACCCATTCAGCAAAGTGTTCACATTAAAATTTAACCCGAGAACAGGAGGAAGAACAGTGTTGAGTTCATTCGCACTTGCGTTGGTTACATGTTTATAAGCGTGCACCCATATAGGCACACGAGTGCACAGACATGCACACACACACCCATACCCACATGCAGACACATACACACACATGCGCATGTATGAGTACATGCACACTCACCCCCCCACATATACACACATATGCGCATGCATGAGTACAGGCACACTAACCCCCCACATACACACATACACACATATGTGCACACATGAGTACATGCACATGTACCCACACACACACATGCACATACTCACATACACGTAAACGTGCACACAGGCATGCACTCATATAGGCACACACACACCCACACATGCACATGCACTCTTACAAAATAAACTGGAGGAAACACACTAAATATCATCTGGTGGTCACTTGGACTACATATGGCTAATATTTTCTTTCTGTGTTTAATATTCTTTTGGACGTACGCCTGTGTGTTAATGTGTGCATGTGCATGTATGCAAATGCATGCATGTGTGTGGGTACCAGATTCTAGTAGAGCCTCTATCTTGTCTATTTGGTTGTAAATCTAGCCTTCAACTGCTGGGCCATCCAGCCCCTGGAACTCACCAAAAATTCTGGGCTGGTTTTTTTTTTTTTTAAATGTAGGCTCAAACCCATGTTTTCATGTTTGCATGGCAAGCTTATCCTGCAGTGAGAAATTCACCTATCATTATTTTATAAAACAAGTTGTTTAATTTTCTTGAGTTGAACTGTTTCCCTAAAAGCATGCCAGGAGCATGCAGACAGGGGCTGGAGAGACAGCTCTGAGGTTAAGAGTGTTTGCTGCTCTTGCAAAGGACTGGAGTTCAGACGTCAGTGCCAACGTGACAGCTCGAAACCATCTGTAATGCTGGTGAGGGGATCCCATGCTTCTTCTGACCTCCTGGATTCCTGCATGCACATATATACATACTGGTGCACACACGTGCACAGAAAGGCTTCAAATGTCCCCCAGGACAAGTAAAGACAGCATCCTCATCGCTAAAACTGATCCCTTCATATACGGTCTCTTTTCCATGTTCAGTGTGTTCTTTGAATGGCTAAATCTGTCCTTTCATTTATTTACGCCATGAGCTCTGACCAACAGCCTGCCAGCCAGGTGCCAGTATGGTTCTGGGTGGCAGAGGGAAAGGGACAACCCAGAAACAAAGTCAACAATGGATGGAGCAAGTGCATGCCCAGCGGGCTAGGATGGAGAGGAGCCTCAGCGCATCGATGTCTCGATGCGTCGATGCGTTGTGGGGATTTGGGGATGGGGCTCCTGCTGTCACTAGGGCACTCCGGCAGGACCCGCTGTGAGGATATGGTCTTGAAGGCTCTGAGGGATGTGGGTGGAGGGCGTAGGGGCCAAGGCACACCAGGAGCTTGGGGACCAAGATCTGATTCAAAGCCTGATCCAGGTTCAATCCGGGACTCAATTTTTAGAACTGCTGGGTGGCCTGGCAGCCAGGAAGTTTCTGTTGTGTCTAACTGCCAGGGCTCTTAAGGCTCCACCTGCACAGCCATGCCTCAGGCCCAGGGGCTTCCCCAGCTGTGACTTCTGGGAACACCACAGTCTTTCAGACAAACAGTAGCTCAGATTGATGATTATAAGGACCATAGCACTTGAGCAATGTAAGCCTGTCATGGCGGCCAGCTATGGTCACGCCTCAGAGCTCATTTGGGATATCTTCCTAAACAGGACAGCTCCTCCCTGACTTACTATGAGTGAGTGTGTGACATACACAAACACGCATACACATGTGCTACCTTCTGTACACTATCATAAAGTGAGCCGAGCCCCGGTGCTCACCCCTCTCTGCTTCCTGGATGCAGATGCTGTGACCTTGAATCTGGATTCTTGTGAGGTGGTCCTGGGTGCAATCCCAAAGGATATGGAGGTTAGCGATGATGCCGGGGACCCTGTTAGTTACTCATAGCTGTGACAGAATACCTGACCAAAAACAAGCTGAGAGGGAAGGATTCCTGTTGGCTCTCGGTTTGGAGATACACAGTGGTTAGCGTGAACATCGATCAGGATAATCCTCCACAGACTGTCCTCAGGCCAATCCCATCTAGACAATCCTGCGTTGAGACTCCCTCCTCAGATGATTCTGGACCATCAAATGGACAACACTCAAGTTTCAGTGACCATAGAAGGTGACATGCTCAGTGCTCATGACAGACCACGAATCCTGAGTAGCTCTCTGGTGACTGTTCAGAGCCTCTCCAGGAAATGAATGGCTGGGCTGGGAAAGATCAGAAGGGGAGAGGGGGGTCCAAGTTCTGCCTGAGACTGAGGAGAACTGACTGGCACCAGAGTCTTAATGAACTTAATCCTGGGGCTCTGAGCTCACGCCGGGCTCAGCACAGCCACGTGCTGCTTGATGGGAGGAGGCACTGCTCAGGAATCCTTCTCCAAGTCCGCACAAGATGACCTTGACTCATACAGACTAAACTAGGGGTTAGCAGGAGCCTCTCTGCCTGCCATGGGTTTGGGGTGATTTTACTTAAACTACCGACTTTGTGCTCTACCCCTTCAGAGGACACCCCCTTCCTTGTCCCAACCCAATGCAATTTCCATGGCTTCTCACACTTTTCCTCTGAAGACCTCTGCTGCTCCCCTGGAAGAAGTGGCTGACATCGGCCTCTGTACTTCAGACACCCAGGCTAAGATCTGACCGGTGCCACATGTCACGAAATTCGCAACCGGAACTCACTAGAGGTGTGTAGTCTTCTGCCCAGGCTAGGGCTCACCACTTCCTGCTGTCTCTCACTACCCAACCCGTACCACAAGCACACATCAGAAGGACCACAGGCCTCCCTGGGCTGAGGCAGGATGCTGCTGCCCACGTAAAGCCTCAGGCTTTGCCTCTGTCTCAAATGGGCTCTCCATGAATTTCTTCCCAGACATGATGTACTCGATGAAAGGAACTAGAGAAACCCAAGCTTCTTTGTCTCTCTGTATATGTTTGTCTTAGTTACTTGTCTCACTGTGATAAAACACCACGACCAAGGCAGCGTCTGAAGGACAGAGTTTTCCTGACTTTTCCCAGCCCAGCCATTCATTTCCTGGAGAGGCTCTGAACAGTCACCAGAGAGCTACTCAGGATTCGTGGTCTGTCATGAGCACTGAGCATGTCACCTTCTATGGTCACTGAAACTTGAGTGTTGTCCATTTGATGTTCCAGAATCATCTGAGGAGGGAGTCTCAACGCAGGATTGTCTAGATGGGATTGGCCTGAAGACAGTCTGTGGAGGATTATCCTGATCGATGTTCACGCTAACCACTGTGTATCTCCAAACCGAGATCCAACAGGAATCCTTCCCTCTCAGCTTGTTTTTGGTCAGGTGTTCTGTCACAGCCACGGGTAACTAACAGGGTCCCCGGCATCATCGCTAACTTGCATATCCTTTGGGATTGCTCCCGGGACCACCTCACAAGAATCCAGATTCAAAGTCACAGCATCTGTATCCAGGAAGCAGAGAGGGGGAACTATGGGAGAAGTAAAAACCTGCATGTGTCTAGTGTAGATGCAGTTTAGCTCTGAATATCCCAGCACATTTATTGCACAGAGTTACAGCCCACAGATGCAGCACGCTGGCTCTGCGTTCTTCCTGACATGTGAATGTCTACCTGCCACCGAGGCACACAGCCGACACTGGATTTATGTCAGTTATCTACTGAAGGGAAAGAAGAAGGGAGGGAGACAGCCCAGGGCAGATGGAAAATGTCTCAGCTTGAGACCAGCCTCTGCCTCTCCCTGCAGAAAGCTCTGGTGTTCATTGCCAGGGACAGCCTTGGCCACCACTGGCAGCGTGTCTTTGGCCAGGGTCTGAAGAATGCAGAGAACTCGGCCTTCTGTCTCTGTCTCTGTCTCTGGAGGCAGCAGTGGTAGTTTCTGCCTCCCTTCTCAGGAACCTGCTCACACCCTGCGTGTCAGAGAGTCTCTGGCTCCCCTAGCTCACAACCTGCCTAAACACTCCTCCTCCATCTGCCTTCCCAGCTTCCACCAGCACCTGGGTGCTGACTATGGATGGGAAAATCCCGAGCCAGTTCCCATCTCAGGATCATAGGTGACTAGGGGCGGAGAACAAGCTGGGCTGCACGTCCCTGCTGCTTTTGCTTGGCTGCACTCCCGCCCTCCCAAACCCCCACACCCACCCTCCCCACTCCCAGCTCCCACCCCCACCCCCCCCATCCCACACCCCCCCCAACTCCATACTCCTCCCTCCTCCCTCTTGGCAAATGCCCTTACCTCACACTTTATATGTTTGGCAGCAAGAGCGCCAGGCACCTAGCCACATGATGTCTGCAGTCAGGAAGCAGAGAGAGGTGCACGCTGGTGTGTGGGCCACACTGGCGCCAGCTCTGAGGGACAAGGACCCAGCAGAGACACGGAGGGCTGCAGAATGCAGCCGAATGGGGAACGCTGGGTCATCCTCATGTCGGTACAATCTTCTCCTCTTCCAACCTCAAAAGACAAGGTTCAGTCCCAGGCTGGAGGGAAAAATATGAGAAAGCCACAGGCCCCAGTCATCGATGGGTCCACTGTGGCCAGGGACAGAGGCTGCTCTGGTTAAACTTACTTGTTTTGGAATCACCATGCAAACAGACCTGTGGGAAGCTCTCTGAGGGAGTTTCCAACAGATGAGGGAGAAGCAGTGGGTTTGGGGGTCCCAAAAATATAACCACACAACCTATAGTTTGTCAACGCAAAACCCCTGACTTCTGTCAAAGGCATAGCTTTGCCAAGTGCAGCAGGCCAGAGCGCCCAGTGTGAGCCCCACTGGGGGCCTGGTGTTCCTTTGGGCACACATGCCTGGCCTGCTGCAGGTCCTGAGCCTGGCTGAGCTATCCTGAGCCATCTTTAGCTCCTCAAAGAGCCTTTCCTTGCTCGCTTCTGCATGGGACCCAACATCCTGACAAACAGGAAAAAAATCAAAAAACAAACAAACACAAAACAACCCTGGAATATGTTAACTTAACAAGACCCCTTCTCCACCAATCAGAGAGCCAAGGTCGCTATTGGATAGAAGCTGGTGTCTGCAGCTGAGACACACCCTGCCCCAGCTGTAACACTCCTCTCTGATGTCTCCCCCAATGTGATTTTTAAATGCCTTGATTTATGATCTTCTTTGTTCTGTTATTATAAAAACACTATGAAACGTCTCCCGATCTGGAGCATGGGATTTGTGGAAAACCGTGTTCCCTGGCTATGCTCACTCATATTTGGCTCCAGAATAAAAACATTCCTCTTGTTCCCCTTGAGCTGAGAGCCACGGTTTTTCTCCTTCCAGGCACTGGAATGCCTCACACCTTAGATTTCTGCCATCGGCTGTTGAGGTTCATTCTAAGACGTTAGAACATCTTATCTCACAACCTTAAGACTCAGAAGGAGCCTGAAGCATTAGCTGACAGGGAGCACTGGGAGGGGAGCCGACGGCAGGAAATGAGCCTGCTACCCATGGTCTGGAAGGCTAGTAGAAGATCAAGGCTCTGGGAAAACCCCTTGCCCTTCGTGACCTCTGTTTCCCAGTCTGTGAAATGGGACCTCACACCTGGTACACTGAGAAGAGCAGAGGCCAACCTTGTCATAAGGCCTCAGACACGCACTCTGGGTTCCCTGTGACTGACTGGTAGGCTTGGTTGTGGAAAGTCTGGAAAGGGGAGCCTTACCATGCAGGTGTGGAGGGACCTGCAGGCGTCGAGCTTTGAAAGCAGTGCTGCTATGGCCCAGTCCAGAGGGCCTGTGCTTTCATGAGCTGCATTTGTTCCAGTGGTGGGTGTATGTGTGTGTGTGTGTGTGTGTGTGTGGCCAGGGGGAAGGGCACATGGAGTGGGGGATACAGAGGCTGGGATGCTTCTGAGGGGGGCGCTGAAAGGGGGGGCGCTCTTCCTGTTAGCACTCTTCA
Organism: Apodemus sylvaticus; assembly: GCF_947179515.1. Taxonomy (NCBI): domain Eukaryota; kingdom Metazoa; phylum Chordata; class Mammalia; order Rodentia; family Muridae; genus Apodemus; species Apodemus sylvaticus. Next base: position 17,380,606 of record NC_067477.1, read on the forward strand.
AGTGCGTTCTGGTGGGTGACGTACGCTCAGAGAGAGAGATGACTAAATATGGGGAGTCAGATATTTGTGGCTGCCTTTGACATGAGGTTCCGTGCAGCAACATAAACTCCAAAGAGTAAACAAACAGAGCAGACTGTTTATGGGGAATGTGTTTATGGTGGTTATCAAGGAGGGAGGTGACCTCTTGGCCACTCGACTGGGTGACTAAGCTTTTATTTACGCCTTCCCACTGTACACACACAGCTTGCTGGAAACTGGAAGCCTGGGGGTGGCTCATAAAGCACTTGGGTGTGCTGTGGTACAGGGCTGTGACCAGAGAGGCCCCTGAAGCCATCTGGACCTCCACACCTCTGGATGGGGGGGTCTCCCCACCTTCAATAGACTATGGGTACCCCAGGAACAGTTACTGGTCTCAGCTGTGCCCTCAACATCTGCTCAGAAGCAGAGTCTAGAACATCCATTCTGTTCTCTTCTGTCTGGCATTGGACTTTACCGTGGCTCCCTCGAAGTCCTGGAATCTGAGCTGAACACACTCTGAACTTTGACCTGAAGCTTCCAGTCTAGATGGGGAAGCAGAGAAGGGCTAGCTGAGCGTGCCACCAGAGGGCTGGCAACCTGGGGACGGAGCATGTGTGGCTGGCTCACAGGTGATCTCACTGTTCTCTGCTGCCATGAGAGAGGGCCTTTCACAGTTTGGGCCAGAAGGGAGTTCTCTGGCTGTGCGGGACTGGGTGAGATGAGCTAGAGGCTCCTCTCCCCACTTTGTCATTCTGGGACAATTTAAAGTTCTTCCCAAGATGGAGGAGGAATGAGGCGAGCTCTCACGGATGAGAACCAGAATCCATTGTATCTCATGGGATTCCAATTATGGCTTATCACATTCTCACCCACCCAGCAGGGAGCTGGACCATCCCTGTGTTTCCAGTGGAAATTTCTCACACACTGGGAATGCATAAGGATGCAAGGGCATTGGAGAGACCGTCACATCCATGCGGCATGTGATCTTGACTGCTTATCCAGAGGACCCTGTGCCCACTCTACATGGGGTGTCTCTTGGCCTGGAGTCCAGATCCTCTCATGCCTGGCTTGCCCCTTTCCAAAGCAGGCTGCCATTTCCTGTCCACATTCACCTGCTCACTCCCTGTCCCCCAAGAACCCGGCAGGACAGAAGAGAAATGTCTCCCAGAGTGAACACTGGCTTAGCAGAGGGGCAGAGTACAAAGCGGGGCTCCCTGCTCTGAAGCCCCTCTACCTAAATTGTCCCATCCTTCTCCTTTGGGCTGTTTTTCACCCTGAGCCCCTCCTTTCCTGGACAGAGGTGTGCCAGCCTCACGTCCTCGCGCCCTGCCAGCGAGGGGAAGGAACAGCCCAGTGTTTCCTTGTGCCGCTGACTTCCTGTGATTCTCAAGGCGGAGTGTCTGTTCCACCGTCTTTCCCACAGGCTTCTCTTGCCTTTTGGCAGGCGTTCCAGCATACGTGTGTTTGGGGCTTTCTCCTCTAGGTTCTCGAAGTTGTGTTTTCTTCTGGAAACTTCAGGGGTTTTTTGTTTGTTTGTTTGTTTGTTTTTTAGATTTTATATTAATGTTTGATCCATTTTTGAGTAAGTTAAGTTTTGTAAAGAAGAAAAAGAAGAAGAAGAAGAAGAGAAGAAAGAAAGAAAGAAAGAAAGAAAGAAAGAAAGAAAGAAAGAAAGAAAGAAAGAAAGAAAGAAAGAAAGAAAGAAAGAAAGAAAGAAAGAAAAGAAAAATTAAACATCAGAAAGGTGGATGGGACCTGGGGTCAAATGGAACACATCAGTGCCTTGTGATGCCCTGGCACAGCAGGGCCATCCCAAGCAGAAGGCGGGGCCTGCGATTCTAGATAGATACACAGACCGTTAGGAACAGTGGAGGGCCTCACCACTATAACATCATAATGTGGAAATAACAGCTCGGATTCCTAATAATAGGAACGAATCAAACTGTGACCAAATCCACTTAGTGGAGGGTTATGCAACTGTTTAAAAAGGAATTTACAAAGAGCGACTGGAGGATATAATGCTTATATCCAGTCTCAAGTGGTAGGGGTGGGGAGTCTCTAGACCTGGGCATGTAACTTGGGGACAGCTCTGGCAAGGAATGGAAAAAACAGACAATGCATTTAAATGGACTCCACTACTACCATTGTGGAGTCCCAAACACTGCAGTCTCTTACCAGTGGTCCAGCAAAGGGTTGTTTCTAGCCAGCCTCACTGGACGTAAAACTCCCCTAAGTGAGCAGGGTTTCAGCCCTGGGCTGGGAGGGGTGAGGTTATAGGTCAGGTCTCATCATGTTGCAGGAGTCCTGTTCCTGCTCCGCCTCTCTGATCATCCAGCTATCAAGATTCAAAACCGGTGGATCTTGAGAGGGGAATCAACTTCAGGCAGCAGAGAACAGACTCTTGGGAAGCAGCTTCAGTGAGAACTCATTTGAATGGCTGGGGGTGGGGTGGGGACAAAGGCTAAACTTTCGGGGTTGAGTAGGGGCTATTAGGGTGAATCACATCATTGGCCAAGGCCAGAGTGCCAGGGATGCCTCATTTGCATGAGGAATTCCAGGTGCTGCTAGACTTGACCTTAAAAGGGGAGAGGAAGTTCAACATGGTTACTTGGCTACAAGACCTCCTCCCGTGGGCAAAGGTGGGGATGCAGGGCTATGATCATACGATCACACACACAGGGGCCATACTACTGCTGTCAATCTCAGGACAAGATTTCCAGGGTTTAGACACGCCTCCATATGACTCTTGCCCCAAGCCTGCTCCCAAGTCCAAAGGCTCCCTGGCCGCACACAAGACGACCTTAGCTAGCCCAGGGCACCACCACTGCCTGCTCCATGTGTGTTCTCCATGTGCGTACAGAACTTGGGGCCCACTTGGCTACCAAATAGCCTGTCACAGAGAGCCTGGAAGGTAAAATCTCTGTCCTGGCCTGCCTCGCCCATGTTTCTACCCAAGGTGTTCCCTTCTGGAACCCAAGGCCTCCCCGAGGGAGGTGCACCCCAGAGTCATGCCTGTCTGTTTCCCACCATGATGACCATGAACTAACCCTCTGAAAGTGTAAGCCAGCAGCTAATTGAATGTTTTCCTCCATAAGAGTTGCCTTTGTTGTGGTGCCACATCACAGTCATAGAACGGTAAACTAAGACATCTACCATAGAGACAGATACCCGCACAGCCATGTTTACTGATGCCTTATTCACTATAGCGAAGAATTAGAATCTGCCCAGTTGTTTGAGGGCAGGTGAAGAGTCACTGAAGATCTGGTATGTGTATTAAGTGTCATACTGTTCAGCTCTAAAGGAAAATCAAATTGCTAAGTCTACAAAAATGGACTTAGACTATAGAACATTAACCAGGGTCATGGGGGCTGGAGAGACGGCTCAGAGGTTAAGAGCACTGACTGCTCTTCCTGAAGTCCTGAGTTCAAATCCCAGCAACTACATGGTGGCTCACAACCATCTGTAATGGGATCTGATGCCCTCTTCTGGTGTGCCTGAGGAGAGTGACTGTGTATGCATATAAATGAAGTAAATACATCTTAAAAAAAAAAAAAAAAAAAAAAAAAAAAAAAAAAAAACCCAAAACCCCAAACCTAGGTCATACGGTCTCAGAAGCAAAAAAACAAAAATCTTGTGTTCTCCCGCATATGTGGGATCCACCCAATAGTGCATACATGTATTTAAATATTGTACACGTGGGTTCCATACAGCATGAAGGAAAGCAAACAAGAAAAGCTGAATAGAAGAAGACAAGAAAGAAAGGAAAGGAGCGCAGGTGCCGGCCTCGAGCTACGAACAAGGAGAAAAAGCTCTTTTTTTTTTTTTAAAGCTCTAACTCTGTCTTGTGTGTGTGTGTTTCTATGTGTGTATGTCTGTGTGTGTGTGTCTGTGTATCTGTGTGCGTGTCTGTGTGTGCGTGTCTGTGCGTGTGTCTATGTGTATGTGTGTCCTTGTGGGTGTTGTGTATACATGTGTGCACTCGGAGACCAGAGGAGGACATCAGCTGTCCTGTTCTCTGGAGACAGGGTCTCCCACTGACCCTGGAGCTAGGCAGGTGGCCAGCAGGCTCCAGCAGTTGTCCTGTCTCCCCAACGGTGCTGGGTGTGCTCAGCTACATCCAGCTTTGTTCACAGGCGCTGGAGATTTGAACTCAGGTCCTCAAACTTGCACAGTCAGCGTTTTTACCTTCCAAGTCAGCCCCCTCTTTCTTCATAAACTTCTTGAGAAGTCTGAAAATGTCCCATGCAAGTTTGCGGTCACAGCTTCCTTTGAAGATTTTGGAAGCTCAGGATCCCATACCTGAAGTTCCAAGCATCAGTAGGTACTGGAAATCTTCAGACAAGTCAAGAGCCCTGCCCTAGACCCAAGTCCCCACTCTCCACAGCCTTCTACACAGGATGCTGAGGGGGTCGGTCACCGCTCCCCACTCCACCTCAGTGGAGGCATTTCCTGTCATCCATTTCCCCTACCCATAGTTTTGTGAAGAGGGAAAAATGAAAGACACACTGGTTCTTTCTTGGCGGAACCCCAGAACAGTCTTGACACCATGCATGCAAATGTATGCAAATGTATGCAAATTAAACACGGAGAGGCTGTCCTTGACCTTTGTGCAAATCCGGGGTCCTGAGCTCTAACCCTGCCGCTTCCACTCTTTTCTGGGCCGCTGCTCACACGTGTTCATCTTGGAGTCGCAGCCCTGTGCACCACGACACCTTCCTGAAGCAAGCCGGTCTTTGCTCATCAGTCTTGTTGGTTGGGCCTCACGTTGGCAGATTCCTGCTCAGTTCTGGAGTCAAGCACCATGCTCATCTCCAGGGACATGAGATCTGCCTTCCCACACTCCCAGGAAGCTTCTGCTCCTCTCCTCTAGAATTCTTCTTTCAGGCTCCTGGAGTAACATCCTGATACCTTTCATCCTTTGGTCCGGACCTTCGAATATTGTTCTCAACAATACCTTGTATGAAATTGCACGTTCGAGCTGTCGAGATGGCTTAGCAGGTGAAGGTATTTGCCACCAAACCTCACGTCCTGAGGTCTGTTGATGAGCTCAGCTGTCCTCTCACCTCCACACATACCCTGTAGCCTGGGCGTGTACACACACACACACACACACTAAAGCAATAAAAAACTGTAATGCAGTGGCTAAGCCTCACCATCGCTCTGAGAGACTAGATGGATAATCAGAGCGGTGTGAAGATGGTTCATAGGGTGTTGGTATTCAAGTGAGCAGAGCTAGAGTATTTCTCTGCTTCCTTCCTGATTCCTTATGGCTTCCTCCATTGTGCTCAGAGGCAGCATGACCATGAGTGACGAGTGTTGCCTTGGGCGTAGGATCACAGTGGGCCGTGGGTGGCTGGCTATCCTGATCTCCAGATCCCAGGTCCCTCACCCTTGGTGGATAAAGATGAGTAGGTCTTCTGGCTAGCAAGCCTGCCACAGGGCTTAGCTTTCTGGCCCCTTGTCCTGAGCTGCTGCCAGCAGTTCTCCAGTAAGCAGAAATCCCTAAAGTGATTAGCCACGCTGAGCGTTCAGGTTTGTAGCTGCCTTCCAGATGGTAATGTAATTAGGCTTTTACTATCATTGTCCCCAGACAGGAGATGGGTCTCTTGAGGATGTCTGTAAATGCACATTAGGCAGGCAGCCAGGCCTGCTTTCTCATCTGCAGGGGGGACCCCTCGGTTAGACACTCTTACACTCAGCAGAGGGGGGAATAACAGACGGGAGCCTGCATCTGACCTCTGCAGGTTCACTTCTGGGAGAAGTTATCTCAGCGCCCCATGGGATGCCGGACCTGAAAGATGTTCTTAGGCATGGAAGTTACACCCACTTTGGGGTTACAGGGATATAATTCAAGTTGATGGCCAGACAATCACACACCCACTCCTTCCCCAGTTACACTAATGAACAAATTACTTATCAGAGATGATGGAAAGGAACCTGAGAGACGGAGGATGTCCGCCTTCGTGTCCGCAGTTCATGGTGTGGCCAGGAAACCAACTCATACTCCAGGCTCAACATTCTGCTGGCCATGGGACCCATCTCCTTCTGACTCCGTGCCTCCCTGCTGCTCACCCCAGGGGGCCTCAACAGCGATGCCCATCCCTAGAGTGTCTAGTCCAGGATGAGAGGCACTCAGAACAGCCTTGCCTTCTCAAGTACAAGTAGCCGCACTTAGGGACAAGGAGGTATAGGGGGGTTCCGGGGAACGAACTCAGGTCATCAGGGTTGACGGCAGGTAATCTTACTTGCTGAGCCAAGTCTCTATCTTATAAAATAAAGCGTTTGGCTTTTTATTTTTCAATGAGTGTATGAAATATTGTTTCTGTTAGTTTCATTTACACTCTTCTCTTGTTGAATCTCTTTCCCATTTCTCCCAAGATTCCACTCTGCCTGCTTTCCCCTAGACCCTTCTTTCCCAATAGTGGGCTCCCTCTCTGTTCACAGAACAACTATTCTATTATCCACACTCATTCTCTCTTTCCCACCTCCATTAATCTCTTTCCCTTCTTCTCACGGTCCCCTTCCTACCGTGTGACTCACACTAAGAAACATTTATAAGGAAATTAACATCTCAGGTCTGCTTATGAGAGAAATAAGCTGGACTCAGAAAGAGTCCACTTTTTACATAACAATTTCAGTTGTATCCATTTTATTGCAGATGTCATGATTTTTTTAATAGCTTTAGAAAACAAAATACAGAGTAATAAACCGGACCTAAGGAAGTAAAAAGACTCCTACAATGTAAACATTCTTATACAGAACTAGTGTGGTCATATTTTTGTTTGTTTGTTTTTGCAGCTGATCCTGATTATGGGTAAATCTATGCTTATTTTTCTAAGAATCCTTGTCACACACAAGAATGTGCTATGTTGGGGCCTATGGGCACACGTAGATATGCTATGTGCTTGCCCATACTTGGTTTTGTCCAATTTTACAGCTTTTAACTCTGTGTTACTAACTGTTCTCACTGTGACTTTAATCTGTGTTTACTCAATGAGAGGTGATGCTGAACACTGTATCACTCTCTCATGAACTCTTAGTGGGCAGAGTGTCACTGCCTGTCATCCCAGCACTTGGGAGGCGGAGGCAAAAGAACAGGGAATTTGAGGCCCGCCTGGTATATGTACTAAAACCCAGTCACATACAAACAGCAAAAAAGAGAGAAAATCATTGAACCATGCAGAAAAACCCATTGTATTCCTTCTTTGGGGAAACCTTTTGCTACATTTTTAGTGTTTAGTCTTTTTGTTATTAAGTTACCTAAGCATTTGAAAATACACCCCGGATTCTAGCTCCTCACAGACAGGCGCTTTAGGAATCCTTTTCCTCCAGTCTCTTCCATGCTTACTCATATTGAAAGGCAAGGTGTCTGTCTGTCCAGCAGAGCTGTCTGTCTAGGTTAATTTTGATGAGTTCCAATCTGCTAATCTAGCTTTTATTTGGTTTGTTCCTTTACCAGACCCAGTTACCCCAAGTCAGGATGTTTCCGGTCTTCTCTTCCGGTTTGACTTCATTCAGCCTCAGTGTTGAAATCTACAGCCCAACACAGTGGCCTCCTCAGTGACAACTTGCTGGAGGACACGGGGCAGGGCTGGGGGACATCATCAAGCAGGACAGTGACTGCCCTCAGCCACCCCGGTTCCCCAGTTGCCCCACTACTACGCAAGCCCAGTGTTCCCGAGAATGTTAGCGGTGCTGACATGTGGACTGAGCCCAGGTTGACAGCTTCCTCTTGCTGTCACTGGCCATCATGACGGTTTTTGCCTGCCAAGACACATTCCCGAGGTGGTGTGGTTTCTGGTCATTTCCTCAAAGCAAAATGGAGCAGTGCTAGGGAAACAAGATGACACCAAGCAGGCTGCTGCACCCTAGCCAGTCTCCTCCATTTCTAGAGAGGAATACTTGACTGTGTTGGTGCCAGAAGAAGGAGTTGTGTAAGAAGCCAGTACTGCCGCAGTGTTCAGGACTTCATGAGTATTTGGTTAATTTGGTTTTTGAATCAGAGTGGCTATCTTTATGGTTTTATCTGTATCCCCTTTTGCGTTACACAGCGAAGGCACCGCGTCAGATCTCTATGCCTCAAACATCTACTGGTCAGGTGTCAGTCACTCTGACAAATACATATCAAAAGCAGTTTAAGGGAGGAAAAGGCTCAACTTGGCTCATGGTTGGAGGACACACAGTCCATCATGACAGGAAGTCATGGACCAAGAGGCAGCTGGCCATGCTGTACCTGCAGGCATAAATATAAACATGACAGGCAGCGAAGGTTGGGTAGCGCCATTGCTTCTGGCCTAAGCTGAGGCAGAACATCAGGGCAGGCCTGACCTCCAAGTATCATGCAACTAAAAATTCACTAGTGGAATGACTCATTCATGTAGGTTCATGACTCGTTCTCCTGAACCAATCACTGCTTGACAGTACCACAGGCTGACCACCAAGCCCTCAACACTCAGTCTTCTTTGGGTTCAATCCCACTCCTCCACCCCTCACCCCCTACCTCCCACCCCCATCTCCAACTCCTGTTTAGATCATAATACCCTCACCCACAGAAGCACTTTGTAAATGTCTTAACACTGAATAAAATCATACTCTAATTTTATCATGATAGCATGCTCTCTTATTAAGCCTGTGAGGGCCTCCTGACTTGGGGAGTTGCCCCAAGGCTGAGTGTTCTCTCAGGATCTGTTTCCAGGTTTATCAATTACGATTGCTTGAGCATTGCCTGAGAAGGAAATGCAAGCCAGTGTAACCTTCATTTGCGTCTGTGCATTATTTTCATACAAGCCATTCTTGTGTTCATTCTATCCACGTAAAGATGTAGAGGTCGCTGGCTATCAGATTTCTGTCCCCTAGATCATTGGGAAGCCGTTTCTTTGCTATTAAAAATTCTATCCAATCTCCTTTGTGAGGGTTCATGTGTGGCGCCTGTGTGCATGCATGTGCTGGGTGCATGTGTGAGTCTACTGTGCTGGTTGTTTTTGTTAACATACTTAGCCATGTTTGGGAAGGGGGAATCTCAGGTGAAGTGGGCATGTCTGTGGGACATTTTCTTTGTTGCCAATGGAGGTGGGAGGGCCCAGGCCACTGTGAACTATAAAAAAAAAGCGGCAGAGCAAGCCAGAGGAAGTAAGCCTGTAAGCAGTATTCTTTTTTGGTTTCTGCCCCAAGCTCTCGTTCGATCCTCCTGACTTGACTTCCCTCCATGCTGGTTGGTGACCTGCAAATGTTAAGAAGAATTCAGTCCTTTCCTCCTCAAATTACTTTTGGCCATGGTGTTTATCACAGCCACAGGAAGCACACTGGGACACGCGGCAAGCGCTTTCACCCACTACCCCACCCTCACCCCCTCAATGCCCACCATATGGGCATTCCAAAGCTAATTCTGCAGAGGGGGCCAGTGGCCAAGAGAGCTTGGCACTTTTGCAGAGAATCTCTGTTCAGTTCCCAGCACCTAAACTGGTCAGCTCACAATTACCAGTAACACAAGATCCCAGAGACCTGCTCTTCAGGTCTCTGAGTTCACACACACACACACACACAGAGAGAGAGAGAGGGAGAGAGAGAGAGAGACCGACAGACAGACAGACAGACACACAGACATAAATGAAAATAAATCTTTAAAACCCCTGATAGCTACATGTCATCCCTATTAGCGATGTTTAGCATTTTTTCTAACTTTTGCTTTCATTTATGCTTTTAAAATCTTTCCATTGTATCCATTCACTGAACACGGAACTGTGTCTTACAACATTATAATGTATAACATATATTGTACATGCAGCACAACCCACCCCATAACCTCTCACCCACCCCTTATATCATCATTCAGTTCCTGGTGTGGGACATCACAGGATGCAGGGTGGGGCAGCTGCTCAGTCCTCTCACCCCTGTTTTGGAAGCTGAGTCTCCCCTGCTCTCAGCCCCTCCCCCCTCCCCTACACTGAGTGGTAGGGCTGAGCGATAGGCCAAGGCCAGTTTCACACACCACCCAATAACACATTGGTCCAGAGGGAACTGGCCAGCTTGTTTTCCCATTCTTGGCTGGCGTACACAGAAGTGTTTGTCTTACAATGTCCGGGAGAGTCACAGGCCGAGAACAATGGTGAATGATTTATTTGGTAATGTGTGTTGGAGTCCAAAGGGTTGCTAAGCATGTTAAACAGCTGTCTTCCCACCTCCCTCCGAGTCGGCAGTTGCCAGCTCCAGCCACGAGGAATTTCTCTCAGGCCGTGAGTGTTTGCAAGACTGTTTAAGCTTGCCTCTTCTCCTTTTATCCAGGTAGGATCAACGGTAGGCCAACTAGAAATCCCCAAACATTAGACATTGGAGAGATTTGTTACAAAGGAGTCATGATCCAACCTGTAACAGGCTCGCACTCCTTCAAGTTTGGACATACCATGTCATGTCTAAACGTTTACATCTCCCGTCTGATGGTCCCTCGGGATGGGGATCCTCCTGGGCATCCCTTCATGTTCTCGGGCCTAAGTGTGGCCCCATCTCCCAGTATCCATTTCATGTTTATGCCAGAACTAGGAAACATTCACAGTCTAAACAGTCTTCATGACAGCTTTTTGGGGTGTTCCAAAGAGCTGCAAAGTGTTTATTTTGCCCCAGATGAACCAGACACAAGCCAAGAGTTGATTTATGCCTTGTCAAGTTCTGGAAAACATTTAGTGTGCTCCTCTCGACGCCAAGCTTTGTGGGTAATTCATGTGCTATTCTGTAGCTTTCTTTTTGCAATTATGTCATACCGTGAACATTTCCTTATGTCACTGAATGCCACGTTGAATGGCTGCTGAGGACCACACAAGGTCATCATACTGTGATTGATCACTGGATATTCATTATAACTTTATCTTAATACAGTACAGTAGTTTATTTGCCAAATACACAGGAAACTCAATTATGTACTTCTGGCAATCAATGAGACAGACCTGGTCTTTAAGTGGCTCCAGTCCTGGGAGAAGATCTAGTGACCTATTGTCTTAGGATATGAGAACTCATAGGCTGGGGATCTCTAAAGGGTAGGGCTTACCCCAAACCTACCTCTTCTCTCCAACCTTGGAGGAACAGTGTTCACCACTGTACTGTACTCACTGTGTGTGTGTGTGTGTGTGTGTATGACACATAAAATCAGGTACTCGCAAAACCATCTTCCTGTCTATCTCCTTCGAGGGTAAATAATTCTCTGCGAGTTAGATCAGGTGGAGTACTCCTGTGCTGGGGAGGTGCATGTGTGTGCTGGCGTGTGCTCATTAGTGTCTCAAGGAAGCCTGAGGACAAGCTTTCTAGGAGATCATCTTTCTGGGAGGCCATCTAAGGAAGGATCTCTCATTGGCCTGCAGCTCAGAATTAGGCCATACTGCCAGCCAGCGAGCCCCAGGGATCTTCTCGTCTCTACCTACCAGTGTCGAGACCCCCACATGCCACACCCCTCGCCTGGCATTTTTCACGGGAATTGAACCGGGTCCTCATATCCGTGAAGCAAATACTGACAACACCATCCCTACCCCTCAACTCCCAGCTCTTAGCTGGCGGATTCTTAAAAGCTTCAAAACCAAGAGTGACTCTGTACTGTAACTAGGCACTCTGATAAATTCTTAAGTCAGCAATCACATGCAGCAGAATTACAGGTGCACTATGTTGGTCGTGAATTCTCTGGGCATAGGGATGCGCCGGATGCCATTATGCATGCAGAAAGCTTAGGAACTCTTTATTGTAAATTGCACAACCGACTCTTACAGAAAGCCCTTGGCAGGCCACAGTTGGCTGAGGGCTGCAGCAGACGAGGGAGCACAGCTCTGCCACGAACTGCGCTTATGTTTTTATTTACGTTCATGAGTCAGAGGAAATGAGGAAGACGAGGCTTCACCCAGTGACTGGAACGGCTCCCTGGATTAGGCGTCGGGCTTTGGTTACTGGAAGAATCTTTTGCCTAGGTTTTTTTTTAATTGTTTTTATTATTTATTTATTTATTTATAGTTCATTATATGCCATAGCATTCACAGATGGACTCACAGGTGCCTGCAAACTCAAAGCTTCACTGTATTTTCCTCACTGATTTCTTGAGTGCAGTCTTTGTGCAAAGTGAGAGCTTCCGGTCTGCAGATGTTATAACCTTCCCCGGTGTAAATCTCCACCCACCCCACCCACCCTGTGGCTGCTGGGAGGCTACCAGCTCTGTAGCATTGTGGGGTGCTGGGACAGGGGTGGTGGGACACAGCTCTAGGTATCAGCGGTTAGGATTTCTGATCCACCAATCAGCAGTCCCAGACACCCTGGGAATCACAGGAAGTGCTCAAACACAGAGGTAGCGATGACTTACTGCCTCCTGCCACATTTCCTCTAAGTTTATGTGGTTTAAAATTTAAAAACATCTGAGCAAAACGTTTTTGCTGCTGTTTTGTCTTTGAGACAGGATAGTTTCACTGTGTAAGCAGGCCGGGCTGGAACTTGTGATCCTCCTACCTCAGCTTCCCAAGGGCTGGCATTATAGGTATGTGCCATACTTTATATAAGACATCTAAAAATTTAGTAGTCAGCCCTTACATACTAGTAAAACAAAAAAACAAAAGTAGTATTTGCATACCACACCCTGGCCTGGCCCTTTCCCAAGCTCTTCAGGGAACTCAGACACCTGAAGTTGAGACCTTCTGCCTAGGGGAGAGGCCTTGAAGTTTCATTTGACTGCTGGACTCCATCAGTTCATTTAAAAAACTGTCATAGTTCATATTCAGGTGAAGCTCATCTTGAGACAGTTACAAAACCATAATGTTCTTTTTCTCTTTTGTTAACTGTCTAATTTTACTTTGAAACTTCTTTTAAAAATATTTTAGTATCCTTTATTTACATGTGCGTGTGCGCGCATGCGTGCGTGTGTGTGTGTGTGTGTATGTGTGTGTGTGTGTGTGTGTGTCCTGGAACATGCTAGCGGGGGGCTGGGAGTTGGGGCAATCACGACAGGAAACTCCAGCACCAGGCTCTGAGATTGCCTGTGGGTGTTTCCAGTGTGGTTGTCCCAGGGAATGGTTTCTCCTGGCAGAGGGCCCAATGGCTAAGTACCTGGCTCACGACACAGTGTCCATCTGATAGTAGACTTGTTTATGCTGGCTGACATGCTAATGGGCCTTGTCTGATCGGTGTCCAGCTGTTCCTCTAAGATGATTGCTCTCTGCAGCTCCCTGCCTGAGAGAAGAGTCAAGGGCTTGGGTGGGAGTTTAGGTGCAGCACAAAGAGGTGGCTGAGCCCAAACCATGGGATATAAGACAGTTTGAGTCGGAGCCCAGAGGGGGACAACTACTTGTCCTCCAGCACAGAGTGGTATCGAGTGCCTGGGAACAAGGGTACTGTCATTCCTGAGGTTCAAGGTCACCCAGGCAAGGGCTCTGATTGTCGGGTTTAGAGAAAGCAGATTGACTGAGACTTCGTAACACAGAGTGCTGGAGAGTCCCCACGAGGTGGAGGGGAGTGGGTGACACACTGAATCCAGCTGCCACACAGCAAGGAGGTCACATCAGGTGTCTCTATGGACCTCCTCAAGGAGTTGAGGGATGTGAGAGATTGCAAATGGAGTCCATAGTGACCGAGCCCAGCTAATATTCAGCATGGCAGCAGAGACAACCTGAGAATGAGAATTCCCCAAACAGCGGGTCCGCCCCCAAGGTCAGGCTGTACAGGAAGCAGCTTTGTTCCCGGCTCTGTTCCCTCGCTCACTGTGGAAGCCATGTGCCAGCTGTGGGCAGATGTGAGGAGACACCAGGGTGAGACACTAGGAATTTTGCCAGCAACCTAAGAGTGGACTCTCCTTGGTGACCCTTCAAGTACCTAAAACCTGTCACCAGCTTCACAAAACCTCCTCAGTGACCTGGACCACAACGGCTCTGACTCCACATCCCCAGCTGCAGGAGTGGCATCTGTCCTAAGAATGAGAGGAGGCAAATTTTGTTACATAGCCACAGATAACAAATACGTGTAAATCTAAGGATTTGTGGTGGAATACTATTTGGCAGTTTTACCAAGGAAGACATGTAAGTTGAATCTGAGATATGGGACTTACCCTTAGGATACTGCTGAGGGTTGAAGTCTTATCCGCCATCCAGTCCAGCTATGAAAAGCAACATATGAAGGGCCTGCAGCTCAGTTGATAGAATGCTTGTCTAGCATGGACAAGACTCTGGGTTCCATCCCCACACCATGTCAAAACCAGATGTAGCCACATATATGCCTATATTCCCAATGCTTGGGAGGTAGAGACAGGAGAACCAGAAGTTCAAGGTTATCTTTGGCTACATAATGAGTTTGAAGTCAGCCTGGGGTACATGAGATTCTGTCTCAGAAAAACTAAACCCCTAGCCAAACCAAACCAAATTATCCCCAAACAACCACTACCACCACCACCACCAACAACAACAACAACAAAAACAAACACAACAAACCAAAAGAGATTCTGCATTAATTAACTACTGGAGAAACTTCCCTGACCAAGGTTAAAGGTGGCACTAATTTAAGCATATAAACATAAAGATTCAGAAGTCAATTTGACAACATGCTTATTTAGCAAGACAATATCAGTACGTTCCTTACACCTAGGCCCCATGACCTCTGCAAATGCCGGCTTTTGACCAGGTTCGCAGATCAAGGCATATATTTTCTCCTGTGGAGATTTGTGCCTCAAATCCAGTCTCAAAGTGAATGGTAACCACCATAACTTCCATGTCGCTAATACGCAAGTGGGACGCCCACAAGCCAAAGCTCACAGGATGTCACGAAGAGGGGGAGGAAAGAATGGAAGAGCCAGGAATGAGGAACATCTTATGAAAAACTGTCTTCTGTACATGGCTACCACACGCACAACTCACAGCAGCCATGGCGACCTGCACAAGACCAACCCAGCAAGACCAGCCAGTATTCCAACACTCCTCTAATCGGACTCAGTAGGTTATCAATAGAAATGCTCTTAATGGAGAGGGTACACAGGGGGCAGGTGACATGGTACAGGTGACCAGGAGAGTGGAAAGGGGGAGTGGGAGGTAGATGTGATGGAGATATGTTGTCTGTAGGTACGTAATTATAAAATAATACTGAAAAAGAGAGATGACTAAATGAAAGTAATTCTTATTAAACAGCCTTATGATGTCAAAAAAATTGGCCCTGTAACACCATCCTACCATTCTATCACATCAAGCATGGTGCCCGACTTCCTCTCTTTTACCACACACCAGATCGCCTCCTAATCAGCACACAGCTTCTTGAAGCTTGGCATCAAACCTCTTCCGTCCTTCACGGTTGTCATGGTGATCATGGTAAACATGTAGGGTTCCGGGGTACTAACAAGCCATAACCCTCCCAGGCATTTAAGCAAACATTCCTGTTATGTATTATATATAACCGTATGACAAACACGCGCAGACACGCTTTTTCCACTTTCTCCCTTTAATGTTTTTTTTGATTTGTTCCCAGAAATGGAATGAACTGGAATGATAGATTTTTTTTATTTAATTTTTTTGTTTTTGGCTCTTGGTAAGTAAAGGAATACCACTCAGAGAGGGTGCTAAATGTGGTTCACTGACCATTTCTAACAAGGCTAGAGGTGTGGATGGGGAGGCCCCTCCAGGGGCCCAGCCTTTAGCGGTCTGTTTGGCCTGAAAGTCAAAATCAACTCTGTGAGAAGGTGAAAGGCTGAGGAGCAAACACTTGCTGCTGTTTTATTGACAACTGGTGTGTGTCAGTCACACTACATCTATTTTCATGTCTGCAACCCTAATTGTCTGTGTGACACATGCATTCATAGATTTTTTTCCATTAATTAATTTATTTATCCATTTTACATCCTGCCCCCTGCCCCCTTCCTCCTCACACAGTCCCTCCCCCCGCCCCAACTGGACAGTCATCTCTTTTTATACACAGGGAAAGCACAGTCATGCAACCAACAGGTGGGGGTAATAATTAACTTCAACTGTCAACTTGATACAACTTTACCTGGGAAGCGAGTCTCCATCTGGGATCGTCTAGATCAGGCTTGCCCATGAACACATCTGGGAAACCGACTTAATTAAATTAGTGGATGTGGGGAGACGGAGCCCACTGTGAGTGGCACCATTCCCTAGGCGTGAAGTCCCGGGTGAGAGCGGCGAAACCTAGCTGAACACTGCAAAGAAGTGAGCATGCGTGCACCGATTTCTCTCTGCTTTTTGCTATAAATGTCATGTAGCCAGCTGCTTGATGTTCTTACCATGGTCTCCCCACAATATCGGGCTGCACCCTGGAACTGTGAACTGAAATAAACTGTTTTCTCTAAGCTCCTTTTTTTGGGGGGGGGGTGGTTCGGGGCTATTTTATCACAGCCTCAGAAATGAAACTGGAATAGGTGGAAACTCTGACCTGCCAGCCTCTGTATTTGTGCCCTTTCCACTATACAATATTAACTTAAAATTCACTGTGATTGCAAGCTGGTGTCATATTCGGTTGACTATGCTGGCCCCTGCTTCCTCTGATTGATATTATCTGGGGAGACCAGGTCACGTACGTGCAATGCCCACTTACTCGGAAACTCACCCATGCTGGCCCAACAGACATCTCTGAACTTGAACCTGAGGTGGGGCTTGTTCAAGTTTAACCCACTGACTTAGCCTCACAGTCCAGATCAGCAGCCCCCACTCCAGTTCACCAGTTCTGTCCCTTGCCACTGCCAGCCCCCAGACTGATATCTGCATTCCGGGGAGAGCCAAAAATACCATGTTCTGCACGCTCTCTCAGGAGAACTAGTTGAGAATCCATTTACTCCAGTCCCCACTTTCGGATGTGGGACAAGGGTGTGGCCAGTTCCTGCATCCCCATCCTTGTGGCCAGACAAAGCTAGGCCCCAACTTTTCTGCCACTTCTGAAGGCACAGGAAGCCTGGACGGAGACCTCTGCCAAATTTCAAGTGTCCCCTTCCTTCCAGTCCACATTGCAGGACAGGGATCCTGTGGCCCAAGGTTCCTCCCTGCCTGTTTTTCTTTGCTCTGTGTGACTCTCAAAATAGGTGTGTAGGAACTGACTGCTTCACTCACCGGGGGAAGGCGTCTCTCAAGAATGGCAGAGACATCCTGGGATAGAGTCAGGGAAAGGGAAGGCAGAGAGACAATTGTACCTTTGGGGTTGGTCATTCTGGCCCGGACATTGTCTGGGCTGATGGCTCAGGCATTAATGAGCTGGCGGATGGGGGCGGCGTGGAGTGTTGTGGGGCCTCTGAAGTGCTGTAGACCAGAGGCCCCTGCTCACAGGAGTGGCCTGAAGTAGCTACAAACTTTTTTTTGGGGGGGGGGTATTTGGTTTGGTTTGGTTTCAAGACAATTTCTTTTGGTGAATTCCACAGGAGCAGAAAAGGAACCATCTTAAAGTTTGCAGCTCAGTGTTACCAAGTAAATTCACAACTAGGTCCAACCACCATACTGTCTCCCCTTTCCCCCTCCCCCTCCCCTCTCCCAAATCCTGTATCCATTATGTTACTGCCTATTCTTTTGTTCTTCAAGTGCTGGACAGCCACTAATCTGTTTCCTGTCTCTAGGAAGGTGACAGTTCCAGGTATTTGACAGGAGCACATGCCTCACTTGACTTCTTTCAGTGGCTGAGTTTTCAAGGTTCTTATCCATTTCAGGGAATTGTTGTTGTTCTTGACTGTGCTGGTTTGAATAAGAATGGCCCCAAGGCTCAATACCTGAGTGCTTAGTCCCCAGGGAGTGGGACTCTTTGATAGGATTAGAAGGATTGTGGTTGTGGTCTTGTTGGAGGAAGTGTGTCACTGGAGAGTGGGCTTTGAAGTTGTAAAAGCCCATGCCAGGCCCAGACCTGCTGCCTGAAGATCAAGGTGTAGTTTTCAACTATTTCTCCATCACCATGCCTGCCTACAGGCCGACATTGCTCCTTTCTGACCCTTACCTGCTCCGCTGTTCTATTCTCGGATATCATTTTAAAATTATTCATGTGCGTGTGTATGGTACCTGTGTGTCGTGTGTGCGCTCACACACAGCGCCACACATCTTCTGTGTGAGGCCAGAAGATGGCACTGGATCCCTTGAAGCTAGAGTTGCAGGTAGTTGTGAGCCACTGTGTGGGCACTGGGAACCAAACTCTGGTCCTCTGGAAGAGCAGCAAACACATTTAACCACTGAGCCATCTCTCCAGTCCCCTCTTGGCTTTTCAAAGAAAGTCAGTGATTCCCACATCACAGACAATGAGCACCAACTAGCTACAGTCCCTGGATTTCATTCAAAAGTTCTTCTTTCTGCACCCACCCTAACAGCCAGCTTCCCTGGAGCACACAGTCCCCTCAAATACACACTTCAAACATCACAGGCAACGTGGATCTTTTGAGCCCCTTGTGCAGGGTGCATAGCTGGGTTATTTGAGTTGCATATGGGTTCTGAGTTACTTTTCTGTTACTTTGTTAAAACACCAAGACCAAAGGTAACTTAGAGAAGGAAGGGTTTATTTGGGTTTAAGGTTTCAGAGTGTGAGAGTCCATCACAGCAGGCCCGCTTGGCAGTAGGTAGACAGCATATCATCTCTGTTGTTCTTGTTTTTGTTTTTGAGCTGCCCAGTTTGCATGTCAGTGAACCCACAGCACCATGTGTGAGGGTAGCCAGGCAACGCTGGACACAGGGCATACATGTTAAGATTTTCTATGGTGCATATAGCCAATAGTAAGACTGTGAGCAGAAGTCGCCTTGTGGAACCAATCCTAGATCTGCCGGGAACTGACTGCCCTTCTGTTTTCCACCTCGGGTTGAAACAACACGAAACCCTCCCCAGATGCAGTCAGATGATCTTGGATTTCCAAACCTCCAGGCCATGAGTGTCTTCAGCTCTTGAGTTTTTTATGCCCAGCCTAGGGCTTGGTTCTATGTCTCCTTTCTAGTGCTAGGCAAGAGCCTCTGGCTGGAAGCATCCTGGTCTGACAGAGTCCTGTGCCAGATGCAACACAGATCCTTTCCTCTGGGGTTGGTCGTGGGCTCAGGTGTTCTCCTAAGGATGAGATCTCGTGGTTATTTCCTTCCGTCCCGGAAGGAATGTGCGTGTGCCGTGCGTCAGTAGGAAGCTTTGTAACTGAATAATTCCATGTGGATTATTGTTTTATATTGAATTATTTTGCAATAAATATAAATCATTTGAGAAAGCCACCTCTTGGCTCCATTTATCACAGCAAAGTCAGTGTGGGGTGAGGCGTGCCACCCACGGAAGCTTCTGGGTGCCCTCTTCCACGGCTGTGACTGAAACACGTTCTCTAAAGCTCATGTCTGGAGTCTTAACTCCCAGTGGGTCAGTACCGAGGTGAGATGGGGCCTTTAAGAGGACATTAGGTTCCTAAGAGAGATTAATGCCTAGCTCTGGGGACCAGGGCTAATTATCTCAGGGGTGGGTGAGGTTTTGCGCTCTGGGGACTGAACTGGTTATCTGTGGAGAGGGTGTTGGAACAGAGGCAGCTTGCGGCAGGCACTTTGTGTTCTCTGCACACACCTGCTCCGTTCCTTCCCCCACCAGGAGTTGAAGACACATCAAGTCCCCCCCACCCCCCACCTCCGCCACCCTAAGCCCTCAGCGCACGTAGGCAATGCGTCTTGCACTTTCCAAATTCTAGAACCACAAGCCAAAGTAAACCTCTGTCTCAGCTAATATTCCGTTGTTGATAACACAAGACCACAGGCTAGCTAAGTTGTAAAAGAGGTTTATTTTGGCTCAGAGTCCTGGTCGGATGTCAACTGCCCACATATGATCACAGCCTTCTTGCTGGCAGAGTCCCAAGGCCCCACACAGCGCCACATGGGTTCTCTCTTCTAGAGAGCCACCAGGTTCAACCACGAAGGCCCACCTCTGTGGCCTCAGATGACCCCAGGCCATGCTGTCATCCACGAGAGCTGGGTAGAGACATGGTTTGCCCTTTAAACTTCACAGTGGAGATGAGATTTCAAGACGGGTTTTCAGAGCGGAGGGGTCCTGTTCAAACCATAGCAACCTCTTTTCTTTATAAATCTCTCAGACTCAAGTGTTCTGTTAGAGTAGCAGAAACAGCGCACTGCACCTACTTCCTTCCTTCCCTCTTCTCAGCTCCCTTGGACACCTCGTCTCCTCAGGGCTCTTCCCAGTGCTCACGCCTAACCTTGGGCACTTTTTGTCTCCACTGTCTCTAACTGACCCATCCCCATCCTGAGGATTCTGCCTCTACGATGTCTTGAAAATTTGTCTCTGTGAAGACTCTCTCAGCCATACAGCAGCTGCTTTTCACAAGTGGGCTAGTTATCTTTTCTGTGCCTCAGTTTCTCCATCGGTGAAGTGACTCTGAAACTTGTTACACTAACAATTGTTAATAAAGTTTCCCATATTCCCCCAGAGCTGTCTTCGCTTGGGTAATAAGCTATGTAGTCAGACCAGCTTGTGTGGATAGGTTGATGCCTCCCAAGGTTTCCTGCAACTGAGAGCACCCCTTTTATCTTTCTCATAACATAAATAAAAGCCTTCGGCCGTCTCTCACTTCAGGACTTCATTTATCAATTGTAACTGTGTGTTGACCGCGGTCCCAGCCATCCTTCCCTGGGCAATGCTTGTCCACTGTTAACCCCTTCGTTCTACCCAGCTTCCAGGGGAAGTCACAGTTGGTGACTGGTTAACTAGGGACGTGAAATCCATACACCCTTGTCTCAATTTGGAGCATCCTCAAAGATCCTAGCTCCAGATGGAGATTATGAGGAGTCTCAGTGGCTCTATATTGGG
Source organism: Apodemus sylvaticus (assembly GCF_947179515.1). Taxonomy (NCBI): domain Eukaryota; kingdom Metazoa; phylum Chordata; class Mammalia; order Rodentia; family Muridae; genus Apodemus; species Apodemus sylvaticus. Next base: position 17,401,375 of record NC_067477.1, read on the forward strand.
GTCAGCTTTCCACCTCTCAGTTCTAGCCTCCTTCCTTACCAAAGTGTCACCTCCTGAGATATTTGCCCAGCATCCCTTTTGAATCCCCCACCCTCATTTTGATCCATTTCCAGGGAATCTGAGGCCTGAACTGTAGCAGTTGTGGTGGTCAGGACTCTCCAGCAGGAGTATAAGCAGCCCATGAGTGGGGATGCATGGTGTTGACCTTGGATTGTGTGTGATTTGCTGTGCTGGCTTTGGAGAATGGCACAGACTTTTCTCGTGCAAACTCTGTGGACAGATCTGGACTGACTTGAAGTCTGAGGTGGCTACTAACCTGGTAAGCTGGCAAGAAGGCAAATGGAAGGGCAGGCTAGGGGTCATCTCTACCTTGTGCACCAAAGGAAGGTGATGTCCAGAGTAGACAGGGTGTCACAGCGAGTGGGCACCAGTGCCTATGCATGGGGATGTGATGTGCCCTGCTGTCTGCACTGCCAGGAGACTCAGCTGAAGAGGACGGAGCCTTAATCGTATTGTCATCTTGAGTGACAAATGTGCATACCCTCAGCCATTCCACTTACAAACTCCTTACATTTTAATTTGAAACCGGAAGTGGGGGTGCAGCTAAGTGAACACAGGCTCGGGACACATGGGATCATGGTTCATGTTCTAGCACTGACCAGAAACAAAACCAGGATATGTTCAATCAAATTCACGCTAATAACATAATATTTTGATTCCCCCCTCTATGTTTATTAAATAGTAAGTACAAACACCAGTGGTCAGAAGAAAACCCTCCATAGCCTCTTTCTCCTGGATTGCTTTGAGTTTTGTTCTGAACCAGAGCCTCACATTTTCACCCACAATCGATACAGCAGCTCGAGGATGGATCTAGTCACAGAAGAGCTGCCAGGTTCTCTGGGCTGCACGGGACCGACTGGGGACCAGGAAGGTGGGTTCAAAGGAGACAGATCTGGTGCAGACACAGTGTCTCCCTTGAGGAACTGAGGTTCACTGAATGAGCATCCAGGACTTAAGCCATGCGGTTCTGGTTCTGGAAGGTGCCAAGTACTGATTAGAAATTGCCTATCAGAGAGACAGTCAAAGGAGCTCTTCAAATTGCTAATTGATCAAGAGGCCAAGGTCACAAATGATCTCAACAATGCTTCTTAGAGCTAAAAATTCCAAAACTTTTCATTACCAGAAGACAGGTCCCTTCTCAGAAAACTCCCTGCGAGATTATTCCAGCATTCAGAACTTCCCAGATGATAGGGAGAAAATACTGCATATGACCCAACAATTATGTGTCCCCACTCCATCCACCCCCACACCTGGGAGCAGCTCCACACAGACTCACTAGTATTCCTGAAGCAGGAATCACAGGCAGATTGTAAATAAAATCTGCCGTCCCCCCCACCCTTCTCGTCCATGTCAAATTTTATGGGCAACCATTCTTGGGGCAGGGTGAACCGTCCTGCTCTGTGCGATGCATCCCTGGGAATTTCAATTTGGGGCCTGGATGTTACAGAGAAGAGATTGTGGACCTGAATATGTGTTCTCACGGCACCACACTGACTTGAAGTCCCCAACAATGTGTAGACTTGGGGTATCTTAAATTTCACAATCTATAAGGAGAAGCGGCAGTCATACTGTGCACTGAACCTGAGGGATGCACTGGACCCAGCATTTATTTGATACCCACCCCACTCTCCTTAGCAAGAGCAAATCATGACCAAAGGCACAGAGCCCACATGGAACCCCAGGATATGAATTCAAACATCAAGCTTTCTGTGTAAACTGGACAACCCAGGAACATAGTACACAGCACCTGAGCATGTCACAGGTCACCTCAGCACCCTGGCCTGAGCCTCTTCGTTATACGATGGCATGTGACCAAGACCCTGAGCCTGCCTGGACTCCAGCTTTAGTCTGCTGCCCCACCTTTCCCCTGGAACCAGACACCAGTCTTGTCCACAGCAACAACCCATCACAGCAGGGCTCAGGAATATTCCATTCAGTTTATGTCCACTTGTTACGCAGGAAATAGGAACCTCTGCTGAAGAATTGTCAGGGTCAGATGGGCCAGTGACCATGTCTGTGAGACATTTTCTTAATTGCTAATTGATTAGGAGGGCCAAGGTCACAGTAGGGGGCACCATCCCTGCACAGATGGGCCTGGGGTGTGTGACAAAGCTAACTGAGCAAGCTAGTGCGTTCCTCCAGGGTCTCTGCTTCAGGTCCTGCCTGTAGACTCCTGTCTTGGCTTCCTTCAGTGATGGACTACTATTTGGAGCTGTAAAATGAAAACACACACACACACACACCCCTACCTGACCCCAAGTTGCTTTTGGTCAGTATTTTATCCCAGTAACAGGGAAAGCTAAGTAGAAGAGGGGCTGTTGTGCCAGAAAGTGTCTGTGAACCCCAAAAGACCACCAAGGAGCTGACTCCGATGCAATCACACTAGGGTCTTTATTGACAACCTAGAGCTTGTGCTACACCACCATCTATGAGCGGCAAAGCGGGAGGGTGCAGCCCCGAGCTCTCAGCAGAACAAGGCTTTGTAGAAAATGTCAAGCAAGCGAGGGGGGTTCAGCCTGGCAAGTGTAGTTGTATGACTGTTGCAAGCCGACAGCTGGATGATCTGAAGCAAGCCCATGACCGATCACCAACGGTCTGCACGTACATCCGAAACAATCAGACTAATCTTTGATTGTTGCTAGGAAGTAGCTAGGGAGTAATTCTGGGCCAAGGACAAGCAGTGGGGTCCTTCCTGTGCATGGGTGCAACCTGGGTTTAGCTGCAGGTCAAGTTGTCTGGCTTTTTTCCATTTAAAATAGAGTCAGGTCCTAAGATGGAGTAGGTTTGGTCTCACAGCGCCATCTCTAGTACCACGGGTCAGAGACTGTGCTCACCTGGAACTGCAGAAGAGGAACACTAAGTAACAGATCACCCTTGAAACCCGTCACCACATCTACCAAGAAGACTGTGTCCTCTTTTCCAAATAGGCTGTGTAACTGAGAGAAGCCAAGAGGCCCTGAATACCTGCATGTCCGGTGCCCATTCCCGAGGGCCACAGTTACCTGGTACTCAGATTCAAACACCCCACCTGAGGTCTGCAATAACATCAGACTCTTCCCACAAAGGACAGCGCTGTGATTGGACAAGTGTCAGACCCACTCCGTTTACTTTGGAATGAGAGACAGACTCCTTCAAGTTTGGAGGTGCAACATTGTATAGCTTTAGTCATAGACAAGAACTCCCAGCTGCCTCTCTTTCTGGCCGTGTGGCCACTTCCTCCTTTTGTCAATATGTATGTGAGCATTGCCAGGTGCCTCATTTTTTTTGTTTTTTTTAAAGATTTATTTATTATATGTAAGTATACTGTAGCTGTCTTCAGATACTTTCTCTTCTCCCTCTGGCCCAAAGATCTATTTATTATTATGTAAGTACACTGTAACTCTCTTCAGACACTCCAGAAGAGGGCATCAGATCCAGAAGAAGGCATATGGATGGTTGTGAGCCACCATGTGGTTTCTGGGATTTGAACTCAGGACCTTTGGAAGATCAGTCAGTGCTCTCAACCGCTGAGCCATCTCCCCAGCCCCTTCTCATTTCTCATGCCCACACCTTACCCACACCTGTCCCCAGGCTGGGCAACCACCACCCAACTGGTCACTGCTTTGAGTAGGCATGGCCCCATTGCTTTACCTAGCCCTTGTTGAGATCTCAGAAATAATAAAGCTCCCTTGGGGAAGTCAACCGTAAGTGTGGGACACTTGTCACAGCTCCAAGTTGGCTTGTTTTGGCAACAGTCTGATACATTTTCTAAACATGATGGAGGAGGGGGTTTCCATGTATCCGATTGTATCCGGGATTACAATACAGGAACTGGTTGCCTGAAAGTTCAGCCTGTGTAGAGAGGGCGTCTCCCCTTCTCTCTCTTTCAGAACTGTCACAGCCACCACGTACGTCCTACACGAATCCAGAAAAGAGAGCCTGCATTTCCCTTAGGTCTTTGGGAATGGCCTGCATGGGAGTTTTTAATGCCATCTGTTTCCTGAGCCGCTGTGGATCAGAGGGTGATATATCCTGGAGAGTTCTCAGCCCTCCCACAACTGCCCAAAGGACACGGGTTTCTAGTCTGTTTAGAAATGATGTCACATTTGGAATTGGATCAGAAGTATCCACTGTGTGAGGACTTCCTGCTTCATCCTGAGCTCATCTTCTCAGGCTATAGAACTGTAAGGGAGAAGAGTAAATTATACATCATAAGATGCTGGAAATGCCTGACCATTAAAATTGAGGTTTTGTTGTGAGAACAGTTTGAAATTGGAGTCTGGCAGCCGGTGCCATTTGCTGGCTGTGTGGTCTCTTAAGGTTTCTCGTGCTGTGAAGAGACACCACACCACCACCATGGCGACTCTTAGAAAACACTTAATTGGGCCTGGTTTACAGCTTTTGAGGTTTACTCCAGTATCTTAACTGGGACTGGCTTGGTGGTATGTAGGCAGACATGGTGATGGAGAAAGGACCTGAGGGTTCTAACTATGTCTGGATCCGCAGACAGCAGGAGCAACTGGGAGTCTAGTGTACACTGGGTGTGGCTTCAGCATATAAAGCCTCAGCCATCAAAGCCCGCCCCCACAGTGACACACTTCCCCCAACAAGGCCACACCCTCTCCAACAAAGCCACACCCACTCCAACAAAGCCACACCTCCCAGTAGTACCATTCTCTATGGGCCAAGCATTCAAACACGTGAGTCTCTGGGCATCAGTCCTATTCAAACCACCAAAGTGGCCTTAGGGGAGTTACTCAACTTCTCTGGACCTTGACATAAAAATGGAATGTGGAGGAGGATAAAAAATAGATTGCAAAAATTATCACAGTCCTCCGTCTCAGTTTAGATACTCGATATTTGTCATAGGCCTTCACTGTCCTGCCCATCAAAAAGGGACACCCATTTCCCCTCCCTCTCAGAATCTGAGATTAGCTACCATGCATCAATCGCTGGGTCAGCGCATTCTCACAGAATGTGTGCACTGGACTGATGATCTAGCAGGGTTTTGAGACCTCCTCCTGGGTGGGATGGGGCAGCTGCAGCTTGCAGTCTGATGCCTGCTTTGAAAGGTAGATGTATCCCCAGGATGTGACAGCAACAGTACAGACTCATTGTCTGCTCTTAGCACACCACTTACCTCCAAAAGAGTTACCTAAGTATACACTTCATGCTGACATGAACGTCAGTGTGTGTGTGTGTGTGTGTGTGTGTGCACAAGCACATGTATGTGTGCATGTGTGTGTATGTGTGTATGTGTGTGTATGTGTGCATGTGTGTGCACACGTGCATGTATGTGTGCGTGTGCGTGTGTGTATGTGTGTGTGCATGTGTATGTGTGTATATGTGTGTATGTGTGTGTATGTGTGTATGTGTGTGCATGTGTATGTGTGTATATGTGTGCATGTGTATGTGTGTGTATGTATGTGTGCGTGTGTCTGTGTGTGTCTGTGTGTGTCTGTGTGTGTCTGTGTGTGTATGTGTGTGTATGTGTGTGTATGTGTGTGTATGTGTGTGTGTGAGTGTGTCTGTATGTATGTAGTGTGTGTGTGTGCACTGTGGCATACACATGGATGTGCTCTTGGGAGTCAGCTTTCTCCTACTGTGCAGATACCAGAAATTAAACTCGGGTCATGAGGTCATGGGACTCACAGCAGGCTCCCTTCTCTGCTGAGCCATATCTCCAGATCTTAATGGTATATTTTGGAGAGCTGAAACTCTGGATTTGTATGAAACCCAATTCATTTTTTTCTTTTATGTGTAGTGTTTTTTTTTTTTTTTTGTCTTACATTTTGTCCATGTACTGGCTGGTTTTGTGTGCTAACTTGACATAAGCTGGACTTATAACAGAGAAAGGAGCTTCAGTTGGGGAAGAACCTCCATGAAATCCAGCTGTAAGGCATTTTCTCAATTAGTGATCAAGGGTGGAGGCCCCCTTGTGGGTGCTGCCATCCCTGGGCTGGTCGTCTTGGGTTCTATAAGAAAGCAAGCTGAGCAAGCCAGCGGAAGCAAGCCAGTAAGGAACATCCCTCCACAGCCTCTGCATCAGCTCCTGCTTCCTGACCTGCTTGAGTTCCAGTCCTGACTTCCTTTGGTGATGAACAGCAATGTGGAAATGTAAGCTGAATAAACCCTTTCCTCCCCAGCTCACTTCTTGGTCATGATGTTTGTGCAGGAGTAGAAATCCTAAGACAGCCTATGAAGACTCACTGAAAGTTATCTCCTGATCTCGTCTGAAGTTTTATGATCTTAGCTTTTAGTTCCATGATTCATTTAAAATAAATTTATTTACACTCCAGATGGCTAAGGGTTCATTTTCTTGTCTTAGCTAGTGAGTTGCTTCACCACCAGGTTGAGGTTCGATCTTTTGATATGTATTGTAATGACCAATACTGGCCTCACAAGGCCCGGCTGCTCCTAGGAACGAGAGAATCTGCACTTACAATGTGTCTTCGCTTCCTAATTTAAAACTGTTGGTTAGATAGAGATGCTGACAGCCAATAGCTGGGCAGAAGAGATATAGATGGGGTTTGGGGCTTTTGGGCTTGTATTTGGAGGAGACCATGAGAGAGAGAGAGACAGAGAGAGAGAGAGAGGAAAGTAGAGAGAGGAGATGACACCATGGGGGGGGGTCAGAATGTTAAAATCATGGCCTAGAGGGCCGGCCAATTGGAGTTAAGAGCAGCCCAGATGGAACATAGAAAATACTAACTCGGGGTTATTGATAGGAAAGTCGATTCTAATAGCGTAGAAGGTAGATATCTGACCAGCTTCAGTGCTGATAAAGCTTATTATAAAACAATGGTGGAGCATGTCTTCTATCTGGGAACTGAATAACCTAAGGCAGGGTAGAAGCCCTTGATTGAGATTAACTATTTCTACAACACCACTGTTTGAAAAGATGCCTTGTGGAACTGCACCGTGAGCTCAGTGGAAAACCAGCCGACAGTGTGAGATGATTCTACCCTGGTCCTTTGCCACCCTACTCTTTAAACTACAGGACATGACCCATGGTTATGGGGTGTCCAGTAACTGAATGTGGGAGCTTCAAAGATATTGGTAACACTAAGAAGCTTCTAAATACATAAGGACCCCAAATTAATTCAAAATCAACCATGTTGATTTTGACTCCAGGGCATTGCTGGCAGTGACCCCCGTGTGGCACAGTGTGACCTCACTGCAGCCTTGATTCTGAGCACACAGCATGCACACTTTACACCGGGACTTCCATCACATTGTGCAATGCCAGAGAGCTCTGTTTATAACACCTTCGATCCTATCTGAGACTACTGCATGCTGGGAATCACACTGTTTACACTGCAGCAAAATATTATACTCTTATGGAAAATTAACGGTTTAATCACAGAAACCAAGGACTTCTGAGATTTCCCTACCACTACGACTCTGCACTAATGGGACACGTTAGTCTGTTTTTAGATTGTTTTGTGCTAGAATATCTGGTTTTAAAAGTAACTCTTTGAGTTGCTAACTTGAATTTTATTTAAAAAAAAAAAAAACCCTTCAAGTGCTTTGGATTAGTATGGGAAGAGATGCTCTCAGCATTGATAATTATGAAAGTAAAATCTGAGTCATTGCTGAACAGTGTTGATGATCCTCTGTACCCCACAATGCCAAATTTTCAGCCAAGATTTGATTCTTTATGTAAAAATCAATAAACAAGCCATCCTATTAGTGTGCAGATTTGCTCTGGGCATCAATAGATGGTAAAGTTACATATAAGGAAAATGATGGGGGAGGGGGAATGGGATAGGGGGATTCTAGGAGGGGAGGTGGACCGGGAAAGGTGATAAGATTTGAAATGTAAATAAAGGAAATATCCAATAAAAAAAGGAAAAAGAAAAAAGAAAATAATCATTGTCAATTAAATCTCTTTATCACTGTAAGGACTTAATTTGTGTATTTATTTTATTCACCTGCTTACCCAGAGCCAGGTAGAGAGTTGCCAGGCATGAAGCAGTCACAAGTGGAGAAGTCTGAGACCCTACTCCATAAGTCAACACGGTCTGGGCAGCTGAAGACCACAGAGGCTGTTCTTTCTTTCTCGTTGTCAGAGGTCCCCACACCAGGCCACGGCTAGCCTTGCTTCCTCCAAAACTCTTGGGGAGAGTCCTCCCTTCCTGTCTTCTTTTGTCCTTTTATATACAAACTTGACACAGTTTCTGCCTCCGTTTGTTGGGTCTTCCCTGAGCCAGTGTGATGCTTCTTTTGTGTCTTCTGGGCATCTGAGCCACCCTCATTTTATAATCCAGGGAGATTTCACACACCATAAAAATTTTCTTCACCCAGAGTCAAGATCCCTATCACTCAGCGTATTCACTGACTCTTAACGTAGCATGATTTTTTCTTGTTGTTCTGACTTTTTATAGGCAGAGTCTGTTGCCTTCTATTACTCACTTGAGAATCTCGTAACTGAATATAAGGGAGTTTTTATGATACTCATTCCCACTTCTCTAACTCCTCCTGGGTCCTTCCACGGCTCTCTCCCACTTTCCGTCATTTTGAAGAAGATTCAGTGAGTCCTTTTAGGGCTGCCCGTAGGGGAGTGGGTATCAGGACATCCGCTGGAGCGTGATTGATACACCAGAGAGCCACACCGGTGAAGAAACGACTCTCCCTTCTCCAAGCCATCAGCTGCTGATAGATCGATAGATCCTCACCTAGGGCTGGGAACCCCGTGCGCCTCCCCCACCAAAGCTGGTTGATCCCATGCAGCTGCTGAGAGCTCATGCGCATGGTGGTCCTGCGGTGGCCAGGAGGCACCATTTGTCTGCAGTCCTTTTTGACTTTTGGCTCTTAGAAGCTTTCTGTCCTTTCTTCACTGTTCCATGAGTCTTTGGGGATGGGGCTGTGCCCATGACAAACCTGGTATCTTATTCACAATCTCAACAGTATTTTCAAACTCGGAACTCACAACCCAGGCTTGGCTACCTCTCCTCAGTAAGCCAGTCAAAAGAGTCCCATGGACAGCAGAAAGCACCTTTAGGCAACTCCTGCCAGGGTGTGGTCCCATCCACCACTGAACTGGTCTCGCCCATGGTCTTAGAACTGTGGGCTGTGCCTTCCAGAAGACTTGTTCCCCCAGCCTGGGGCCTTTTCCTTTCCCCACTATGAGACTCTTGGGATGAGTCTCACTTCTTTGGGGTTCACTGTTTCAATAGTCTGATAAATCTAAGGACTCAGGAATCTTCAGAAGAGTTTCATTTCTGCCTGGATGATTACAATAGTAAATTTGAGTTTCATTTGGTTCTGACTTCTTTTTTTTACCCATGTTTGGTCTTTGTGACATTTTTTCTGCTGCTTCTACCTGGTTACATGTATATCTGAGTAGAACATGTATGCATAATTATTTGGGGTGTGTGTATGTGTATGTGTGTGATGTGTATGCAGGTGTACATGTGTGTGTGATGTGTATACAGGTATACATGTGTGTGTGTGATGTGTATGCAGGTGTACATGTGTGTGTGTGTGTGTGTGATGTGTATGCAGGTATACATGCATATGTATGTGCACACATGTAGAGGTCAGAGGTCACCTTGGTGTTTTCTTCCATTACTCTCCAACTTTTATTTGGAGGCAGAGTTTCTCATGGAACTCACCTAATCTGTTAGACCTGCTGTCCATCAAGCCCTGGAGGGCCTTTGTCTCCACCGCCCCAGGCTGGCACCACAGGGATGGACAACCAGGATTGGCTTCTGTGGCTCTAGATCTGAGTTCAGACCCCAGCCTGATGCTTCTCCCACTTTAATGGTCAAGCCATTGGATCCAGCTACCTCACCCCTGCTTTTCTTCTTTTTGATACAAGGTCTTACAGACCTGGCCAGCCTGGCCCTTGTTCTGTAGACCAGGCTGACCTCAGACTCACAGAGATCCACCTGCCCTTGCTTCCCAAGTGCTGGCAAACTCCTTTTTACTGATGATATCAAAGACATTGTGACCTAATTACAGAGACCTTGGGAATGAGAAGTCCTCTGCCAGCCATTGAGTTTCTTTGATCCTGCCACCACCAGACGTCTTCCTTACCCTCAAGACTCTAATAAAGCTAGAGAGCCGCTGCTCTGGGCTAGCATGCTATTTTTTTCCTCTTAGTCCCTTGTGTTCATCGTACAGCCTATCCCCACCCTGACATGGGTCAAAACCTAAGCTTGCCACCGCTTCCCTGTGTATGTGGGGGTAGTTAGCACACAAAATGACCTGGCCAACCATATTGGAGCTAGAGCGGCTTTTTTTTTTTTGTTAGAATGTGGTTGACTCTAGTCTGTTAGCTCATAAATGTTTACTGCGGGTTGCTATATTTGCTTGGCCGGATTTGGGGTTGGAATACTGCAACAGAGCATTCTTGAGGCGTGCAGATTCTCCTAATAAGGCAAGGTAACAGGACAAACCCTCCCGGGGAAGGATTCTGCAGGTCCCTGCAGTCTTAAAAGGTCATCGGCATGGTGCAACCTCCACCCCTACCCTGATAAGAGTCTCCTCCTCTCAGAGGCAGACAAACCCTCACACCAGTGGTGTTCTTTACCAGAATCTCTGCTTAGACTTACGAGGCTCTGCTTGCAGCTCTGGGTCGACCAGTGACTCTTCCAACAGGGACACACAGAATGGCGGTGAAGGCTGGGGACTAGGATTTGGGATTTTTATTTTTAGCATAGAGATGTGTATTGGTTTGCTGGGGCTGCTACCCAGAAGCACCACGTGCTGGGTGGACGAATCATTTGTGCTTAGTCCTGGAGGACAGAAGCCTGGAGGTCTGGCCGCTTCCTTCTAAGGCTCCTCTCCTTGGGCTGTAAATTCTCACCTTCCCAACGCCTTTTTATGCAGCATATATTCCTGGGATACCTGTGTGTGTGTGTGTGTGTCTTAATTTCTACATTGTTTTTTTGACACAAGACCTTGGCGTAGCTCCTGCTGGCTCTGGACTGCAGTCACGTGGCTCAGCCGTTCTTTTATCTACATGCATGTACATGCACCATGTACAGGCAGTACCTGAAGAGACCAGAAGAGGGCGCCAAATCCCACAGAACTAGAGTTACCAGGTAGGTGTTGGGAATCAAACCCAGGTCCTCTGGAAGAGCAGCCTGTGATCTTAATTGATGAGCCATCTCTCCCCCTCCCCGCAGCCCCTTCCCCTCCACCACGCCCCCAGAGCCCCAGAGTAAGAAGGTCTCTCACTCTGCCTGGAACTTGTAAAGCAGGCCAGTCTGGCTGGCCAGGAAATGCCAAAGACCAGCTAGCAGCTGTTGCTCCATCATCTCTTCCGGGATTTCCAGCTCCTGCCAGCTGTCCGGGCTTTTGGACATGGGTTTGGGGGTCGACTTCGAGTTCTTGTGTTACCTGACTGAGCCATTTTTCCCACACCATCTTGAACACATTTGGAGGTTTTGGATCGATGTAAACACACTTATTAAGAGGCCACTTTTTTCATTATTGCAAGGGACGATAACTTTGACATTTTTGTGTTGTTGGAAGTCACATCTGTTGTGGTCCAGAGTAACTTTTAAGGGCTAAGCCATCTCTCAGTCCCAACTGAAACTTTTTGAGCACCGACTTACTGCTAGAGCGAAAACTTCCACACTCGACCTACCAGCATGGGTTGCAGTCAAAACACAGGCATGTGGCAGATACTGTCTAGAACCCCTGGCTGTCACACATATGGTAAGTGAGCTACTCAGGGACTGCCTGCTTGACTCCAGAAGGTGCCTCAGAGGGCAAGGGACATTCCTTGCCTCAAGTCTTTCAGGTGAGGGATATTGAGCCTGTATTTTTGAACATCACAACAAAGCACAACAAAAACAAAACAAAACACATAACAACAACAGCAGCAACAACAACAACAACAACGGTATCAAACCCAGCATAAGCCTAAGTAGAACAGAGGGCTCTGCAGAGGGGTGGGGTAGCCTGGACAGTGGGCGCAGTCTGCGTGCCCACTCTGTTCACGTCTGTGCTGTCACGCTATGTGCTGACATCGGCCATGACCTGCTTCATTCTAGCTCTGGATTTCAGTAGCATCCGGCACACAGTAGGGCCAAAGGAGGGTCTGAGTAAAAATAAACAAAAACAACAAAAAACACAATGGAATTTTGTTCAGCCATTAAGAAAAAGAAAATTGTGCAATTTGCAGTGTGTGTGTGTGTGTGTGTGTGTGTGTGTGTGAATGGATGAAATATGAAAATATTATTCTAAGTGGCTCAGAAAGACACGCATCACATCTTCTCTCTCCCACTCAGACCCGAACTTCTCAATTTTATCTGTGCATTTTTTCCCTGGGAGCAAGGGGGAGAGGCTGCCAGGAAATGAGAACAGCCCACCAGAGAGAAAAGAATTACTTTCAGTAGATAATTACGTTGTGATTCAGGCTCAGTAAATGCGTTCTCTGCTATATTTAGAACCTACAAGTTGGGTTGTGTTAGTGTCTGGCTGTTTGAGAGATTTTAAATCCCTGCTTATGTCCTGCTGAGGGTTGCTTGTTTAGGGGCTGGAGAGATGGCTCAGCAGTTAAGAGCTGCTCTTCCACAGGACCTGAGTTCAATTCCCAGCACCCGCACGGCAGGTCACAACTGTCTGTAATTCCATGTCCAGGGGACCTGACATCCTCACACAGACACACACAGAAAAAAAAAACATACATAAAAACATAAAATAAAAATAAATAAATTATAAAAGAAAATTGCTCTTCAGAGCCGGGCAGTGGTGGCGCACACCTTTAATCCCAGCACTTGGGAGGCAGAAACGGGCAGATTTCTGAGTTTGAGGCCAGCCTGGTCTGCAGAGTGAGTTCTAGGACAGCCAGGGCTGTATAGAGAGACCTTGTCTCAGAAAACAGAAACAAAACAGAAGTTGCTGTTCAAAATCATTTCCTGATTCCTTTTCTCATCTCATTAGTAACATGACTGAAAATGTTGTGGGGTTCTGTTTTTGATTATTTGTACACATTTAACTATTTATATGGTTTCATTATTTTGATGCTTTTTATGATTTATTAATTCTCATGTAGGTTTAACTCTTCTAACAAAAACCTTTAAAAATCATATACATATATACACATATACCCTATACCCAAATACACATATACACATACACACACACACACACACACACACACACACACACATGCATACACATTTGCATGCCACATGTGGCAGTACCCACAGCTGCCAGTGGAGGGCGCCAGATCCTCTGGAGTCAACCCAATAAGAGTGCTGAGAACGGAACTCAGGTCCTGTGGAAGAGCCCCCAGTAATCTTAACCACTGAGCCATCTCTCCAGTTGTCCCAATCCCCCCCCTTTTTTTTAAGATGTCAAACTTACCAGTAAATGTTCTTTACCTTTTTTTTTTAAAACAAACTTTCCTGAATCCTGGGAGGGGTGTGTCCCATTTTCTGCGACCCTCCCAGCAGGTCAGGGGCTGGTTGGAGGCAAGCATCACAGTTCCAGAATGACTTGGCCACTTAGGGAGAGACTGCCAGGCCCCAGGCCTGCTGGCCAAATGCTTCTCTGTATTATTTCAATTTTTAATATTTTATCCATCATGGATTTTTGGTTACTAATTTGGACTTCTAAAGTATTTCTAAAAACATATCTATCTTTTTACATTTTTAAAATTTTTTTTAAAAAGATCTATTTTTAATTATGTGTATGAGTCTCTGTGTAGATATTTACAGAGGCCAGAAGAGGGTTTCGGGTCTCCTGATGCTGGAGTTATAAGTGTTTGTGAACTGCCTTTTGTGTGTGCTGGGGACTGACTTCTGGTCCTCTGCAAGTACTATTTATTATTATTATTATTATTATTATTATTATTAAAATAATCATCACCATCATCATTTTATTGATTTTTAAGTCAGGGTCTCATGTAACTTAGGCTGGCCTTGAGCTGGCTCTGCAGCTGAGGATGACCTCGAACTCCTGACCTTCCAGCTCTGAGTGCTGGATTGACAGGCATACACCACCACACCAGGTTTATCCAATGCTGAGGACTGAACCCAGGGCCTCATGCTTGTTAGGTAAGCAATCTATCTACTGAGCCACCTCTCTAGTCCCCAAATCATATTTGTCTTGGTGCCCATGAACTGACTATCAGCATAGGGCACTCCTGTAAGTCTCTAACTTACCTGGTCCCTGCATCCTGTATGCTGATCTCAGCACCTGCTAATAAACCGCATGTGGGTGCTCGGGTTTTTTTTTTTTTTTTTTTTTGGTTTTTTTTTGGTTTGTTTGTTTTTTAGTATTTTTTTAAAATTTATTGATATATTTATTTGCATTTCAAATGATTTCCCCTTTTCTGGACCCCCACTGCCCGAAAGAGGTGCTCGGTTTTAATTGTCAAATTGTCACAGTCTAGAATCACCTGAATAGAAAGTCTCAGCGAGGGATTCTCTAGATTGGGTTGGCCCGAGGACATGTCTGTGAGAGGTGTTTTTCCTTGTGAGACTGAGAACCCGACCCTGAATGTGGGCGATACCATCCCGTGGGTCTGTGTCTCCAACCTGTATGGGAAACCTTACTCTGAATGTGGGCGGTGTCATCCCCTAGTGGGCGGTGCCAGCACCTAGTGGGCGGTGCCAGCTCCTGGTGGGCGGTGCCATCCCGCAGGCTTGGTCCCCGGACTGTATGGGAATGGAAAAGCTGAGCTGAGCAGTAGGCATACATGTGGTTATTTCTCTCTGCTCTTGGACATGATGTGACTAGCTGTCCCCAGTTTCTCCCTAGACCTCCCCGACATGATAGACTGTAACTTTGGATTGTAAGTCAAATAACCCCCAAGGCGCATTTGTCAGGGTGTTTATCACAGCGACAGAAATGAAGTCAGGATGCCACGTGGATACCTGTGGCTCTCCTGAGTGGCACTGAGGCCCACAGGTGTCACTGTGCTTGCCCCCCCACCCCCCTGTTGCCTTACCTCACTGATAAATCAGCAACTAGGTAGCCAGCAAGACAGGTTCCTCTCAGGTCCTCTCTAGAAGATACCATGAGTGAACCACTTCAGTCCTGGCCCTTTCCACACACCCCTGCTTGTTCTGAGTGAACCCCACATTCTTCTGGGTCACGCCCTTGGGCTTTTCTCCCTTCCCCCAATCTCTGGGACTCTCTCTCTTCTCCCGTTCCTGTGTCAAGACACAAAGATGTAAGACTCTGGCTAGCAGTTTTTCTGGGAATAGCAGGTGGTGATAGTGCTGAGAGGTCATGGGGTGGGGGAGGGGGTCATCCCCCAGTTTATATTCTCAGCTTCTGTTGGCTTCATGACAGGTTCTTATTGGGGCACTCCACAGTCTGATCGGGTCGACTCCCCTTGGCGTGTTATGCCCCCATTCCCGCCTGGCTGCTTTTTTCTTTCTTTAACGTCCTGGGCAAAGAGTCAGTGATGCTCTCTTCATGCCTCTCACGGAAAGTGCTGGCTTCTCATTCCCACACTGAGCATTTGCAGCGGGGCTTGTGGCCCAGAGGAATCCCTATGTGTGCCTTTCAAACTAGAAGCCACCTAGACAGGCAAAGACGTAGTGGCCGTGATTTGAGGTTTCCTGTATCCACAAGCTGGAAAGAGACTTGCTCAGTGTGCAGGAGAGGGGGGGATACCTTCCCTGAGCCCCAACCTTCCCTGCTGGGGAGTCATTTTGCCATCCTGCTCTTGACTTAATAATGGCAGTAGTTCCCCAGAGGGGAGCCATTGTTTTCAGTAAAGCTTAATCTGCCGTCTGATCACACACACTGAGCTGAGGTGTGTAACACGCAGGTAACACGCAGGCAGTGCCTCTGGATTCCCAGTACTGTGGTCTTGCCCCACTGGAAACACAGAATGAAGAGAAAGTTATTCCTCTGCTTAGCACATAGTAGGCACTCAAGACATTTTTGTTGATTGGATGGGTGCATTTGATCTTGAAGATCAAAAACATGGTCCAGAAGACAGATCTACTTTCTCTCCTAATATTTTTGTTTGTTTTGTTTTGTTTTGTTTTGTTTTTGTCAAGGCAGGGTTTCACTGTGTAGCTCTGGCTGTCCTGGAACTTACCCTGTAGACAAGGCTGGCCTTGAACTCAGAGATCCGCCTGCCTCTGTCTTCCAAGTGCTGGGATCACAGGCGTGCACCACCACTGCCCGGCTTCCTCTTACATTTCTTAAGGGTTATCTATGGTGGCCTGCAGCCATAGCTTTGCCTTTTCATGAGTGTCATTGACACTCAGTAAAGGACCAGGAGGAAGGGAAGCACTTTCTCAAATCCTCTTCCTGGAAATGTGCTGCTTCAGCCAACAGAAGAAAGACTGGCATTTACTTTGATGCCACCACAGGTGTTCCAAGACCCAGGCAGGTTGCATGTGCCAGCCAGTGTACTCGATTCATTCCGCACCTGAGAAGGGAGGCCCAGAAAGGTGCAAGGTCTCTCTTCATGACTACTGGAGTGACCTGAAGTCACGCCTCCTGGAAGGAAAATGAGGTGCAAAGGGTCTCAGAGGAATGGGCGGGGCAACGGGGCTGGGGCAGACAAGGGCAGTGTGTGGAGAGTGGCTGGCTGCCCCTGTGTGCCTCCATGCTGTAGGGTTTAGTCTGGTTTGTGGGCCGCCGACAGGTTGTCTGAGATTAACTTGTGCTTCCACCAGCTTCTGCTCTGGAATGAGGGTTGGGATCCAGAGCTCTAGTTAATGTATTCACTGCTGCGCTGGTTCCTCCAAAGCAGGGCAAGTCCGGAAAGGGGCCAGGATGTAATTACTCTGATCTTTACCACATGGCTTCTGCTGGCCTCTGTTCCTTCTGAACAGTCATAGGTCACCCTTACTCTCTCCCCAGCCTTCCTGTACTGCAGTCATCCTGGGGCCAGAGGGAGAGGAAGGGAGGTGGAGGTGGGGGAATCCTCTTTAGCGACTTTGTGGGAGAGTGACTGAGCTCTGCCTGGCACTTGCAAGGTAGCAGCCATGACCCCTCACAGCCAATGTGGGTCCACACTGATGCCGTAACCCCCCAGTACCAGTGGAGCATCTTAGATCAACATCTACTATCTCCCAGTTCTGGGAGCAGGAGCCAAGAAAGTCCCAGGCTCAAGGCAAGGCTAGGCTGGGCTTTCGGGCATCACTTGGGGAGACTCTGTAGCCCTTAGCAACCCCCCCTCCTCTGCCTCCTCCCTCCTGCCCCTTCCCCCTCCTTGCTGCCTTTGTCTCTGATTTGGAGCATGTCTCTTGTCATTTACATGAGACACTGTCAACCTGGAGAGTCCAGGGTCACCTCCCATGCCTAGGTCCTTAACTGAATCAATCTATACATCGCTTTGAATGGATGGTTATGCATTACCGGGCCTTTTATATTCTGTCACGGCGCCATTCCCATCTTTATGTTGTAGATAAAGAACAAGGCTGAGAGGTTATGTGTCTGCTGCCCAAGGTCAGGGCTAAGATGAGAGACAAAGCCCAGGCACTGGAGGACAAGAAGAGGGAGAGGCCCCTGTGTCCACACAGAGCAGTCATAGCAGGCATGAGATTGGAGACAGGCACAGCTGGATGTCAACCCTGTTAACCGTAGGCTGGATGCCTCCACGCGGTGAACCCTGCATGACCTAAGTGGCTACAGAGGCCTCTTATATCTGTGGCCCCTCCTATCTCAGGATGGCGTGGGATGTTGGGAGGAAAGGGTGGGACACGCGTGGATGGATGGAGCTGTCTCCCCAAGCCTTCCACTAAGCCCCTAGGACAGCCACTCACAAAGCACCTCTGAGCTTCACCAAGAATCCTCTTTCTCTCGTGACAGTTAGCTGTCCATTGGTATCGCCTTGGGGCCTAAGGGTGCAGACCCTTGTGGCAGCAACCGATTAAATGCACAGAGGGGACTCACAGGATCCTGGGGTCCCAAATACCACAGGGTGGTCCAGACAGGTGATGGCAGAGCAAGGAAAGATCTTGGGTTTGGGGATGAAGGGAGACCCTGAGATGGATCATCCTTGGGTAAGGGATTCATTAACATGGGGACAGCAGCACGGCAGGAACTGTGAGGAGGGTTCACACCCACTCGAGGTGGGTTCACACCTATATGGGGAGGATTCATACCCCTGTGAGGAGAGTTCACACTTACTCGAGGAGGGGTTCATACCCATGTGAAGAGGATTCACACCCACATGAGAAGGGTTCACACCTATACAAGGAAGATTCACACCCACATGAGGAGGGTTCACACTCACTCGAGGAGGGTTCACATGCATGTGAAGAGGGTTCACACCCTCATGAGAAGGGTTCACACCTATACGAGGAGGATTCACACGCATGTGAGGAGGGTTCACACTCCTGTGAGGTGGGTTCAGAGGAAAGGGGAGGTTTCATACCACGTAATTGATGCACAGTTCACAGTGCAGGCCTGCAGACATCTTGCTTCCGGTTCCCAGGGATCAAGGGAAGGAGAGGCAACCCTGTATTGAGTGGAGGTGAGGGTGAGCTGGGGGTCATGGAGGAAGAGCACTATTAGTTAAGGCGTACCATGATACAGGTGGGCAATGTGTTGCCATAGCAACCTGATGACTTCTCGTGTCTGGTAGCCTGGGCCTGGACACTGTCCTGGAGGAGTGAGGACCGGGGCTCAAAGCACCTGGGGAGTCCGTTGGGGGCGGGTGTTGCAGTGTACAGACAGGCTCCTGGGAGGGGCTTGCCGACCCCTTTACAGCAGCAGTTCTTAACCTGTGGGTCGTGACCCCTTGTGTGTGTGTGTGGGGGGGTGTCAAAGGATGCTTTCACAGCTGCTCCATATCAGATATCCTGCATATCAGAGAGTCACACTATGATTCATAGCAGTAGTAAAATTACAGTTATGAAATAGCAATGAGGATAATTTTGTGGTATGTGTGGGGGTCACCACAAGCACAAGGAGCTGTCCTAAAGGGTCACTGCAGCATAAGGAAGGCTGAGAACCACTGTGCGCCAGCAGCTGAGAGACAGAGGCTGTGGCCGATGGGCATGGCCAGATTATCCCCTGCCCTAAACCTAAGCGGCCGGTGGCCATATTGTCTTGGCCCTGAGAGGCCGTTGCCTTATGGGAAAAGATCACACAAGGTAGGCAAGAGGGCAGGGAAGGGGGTCCTGGCAGAGCCCTTTGAGACCAGGGGTCGGGTGTGATCTGTCAAGCGTGGCTGCCCTTCAGAGCAGCCTGACAGTCACGCCTGGCACAGCTCCTTCCTTCTCCATCCCCCACCCCCGTGGTCAGCAGCCTCTGAGCAGCAGAGACAAAGGAGAAGCAGAAGCCCCCATCACTGTCACTGTGGGCAGCTGGGTGGAGTGGATTTCACAACAAGCTGAAGGGCTCTGGGGTATCCTGAGAGGACTTGGCTTCTTGTCCTGTAACAACTTGAAGGAATCCTTGAACTGTACACAGGGACTTGGGCCTTCTTCTCTGGTCATCCTGGGAAAATGCCAGGGGACAGGGTTCAGTCTGTGGTCTCCAGTGCGGACTCCAGCTCTGTCGATCTGCTTGTGGGACATCCGTTCCGTGGCTCTGTGTGGACCCTCTATAAAGTTTAGCAGCTTCTCCTTGCTAGAGACCATGCAGACCACACCACGGTATAAAAGTCGCCTCGCCGCTGTCTGCATTGGAACAGGCTGGGTGAGGGGTCTGGCCTCACAAAGACCCTGTGCTGAAAGACACGTGATGTGGTGGTGGGGTGGGGTGAGCTTTCTGGCTCTTTCCACTGTTCCTAGTCCCACACTGCCCCCTGCAGGGAGGGTTCCCACTCCGACCTTCCACAGAGTGAGCTCTCTCACTGCCAAGTAAGGGGTGTTCTCCTTAACCTTATGTTCTGGGGGCCACTCAGGGGCACGAATTAGCTTTCTGGATTTTCCTGCCCTGCCAAGATCTCTTAAGGACTCCCTAAGAGGGGAAGGTCGAACAGGGACACAAGTCTAACACATATACTCCCTCTTAGTAGGAGGGAATGAGGGATGGAGGGGGCAGGGCATCTCTCTCTCTCTCTCTCTCTCTCTCTCTCTCACACACACACACACACACACACACAGTCCCTACAGCTGCCAAGCTCCACAGGACACTCCATTCCTCCAGCCGTGGATACAGGGACTGGGGGGCAGGAGTTCACAGCTCCAGGCGGCCCCTCCAGGTCCCCTTCTCCAACCTGGCTTCCAGAAGCACCTGACACCCACCAGATCTGTCATCAGTCGCATTGCACTGACACTGTCCTGGTCACCTGCTGACGTGCTGGCCTGCCTTCTCGAACTGAAGCTCACTTACTCTAAGCATGTAGGTTGTGAGGAGGGGCTTGAGCAGATGTGTAGGAGCCTTCAAGGGGCTTTGTAAAGAACAGCTTCTCTGGGAGCAATCACTACAGCGTCAGACCCCAAGCACCTGGGGCTGGTGTTACCTGGTTCATCTTCCGCTTTTCTGGATGGAGAGGGCCACCTCCATCCCAAGTTCCACACAGTCGGCTTGCACAGCAAGAAACAGGATTAACAAGATCCCAGTGAAACGATGAGAGAAGCAGGCTGAGGCTGCTGTCGGATGCTTTCTGTGATGATTTTGTGTCACTCTGATAGCTGATCTTGGTTCTCAGCTTCACTGCACTAAAGCCTTCAACTAAAGCCCAAGGTCCCAAGCACTCCTGTGAAGGAGTTCCTTCATCAGATTATTTGAAGCAGGGAGACACACCCTAAATCCGTGTGAAAGGGTAATTCCCAGATGGAAGGGCACAAAAGCAAGGAAGCACATTTTGCCTGCTTGCTCCCACTCACCCTGGCACATCCATCCACTCTGCAGCTGCAGCATTCCTTCGCCCGTATCAGAACTAGCGTCTTCAGGATTCCAGTTTTCACTGAAGACCAGTAGCTCTCTGGGAGTCCTCTAAGTCAGTGGTTCTCAACCTTCCTAACACTGTGACCCTTCCATGCAGTTCCTCATACTGCGGTGAACACCAACCATAAAATTGTTTCTGCTGCCATGTCATAACTGCAATTTTGCTACTGTTATGCATTGCAGCGTAAGCATCTGTATTTTGTGATGGTCTTTCGGGGATTGAGACCTATAAGTTGAGACTGTTGCTCTGTGCTTTTGGCACCAATTGGGACCAGCTGAGACATCCAGCCTCACGGACTGGACAACCACTGGCTTCTCCGTCTCTCCAATGTGAGACAGCCACTGTTGGACGACAGAGACCACAGCCTGTAAGCGAACCTTCTAACCCATTCAGTTCTGCTCTGTTAGAGAAGCTGGTTAATCCAGCCGCAGAGTGCTCCCTCAGGGCTGACCACAAGCTAAGGGAGTCTGCTGCTCAAGCCTCTGGCTTCTAAGTGTGGGTTCATGCCTTGAGGTGTCACGTCTTCCAAAACCTAAAGCAAGAGTGGCACCCGATCTTGACCAGGACCTCCAGAGCCACAAAGGAGCAACCTTTCCCTATACATTTATTTTATACAAATGCGTGATACATGCGTGTGAAACGTGCATACCAAAGCACACATGGGGAGATCAGAGGACAGCTCTGTGGAATTGAGGGTTCTCTCCTTCCGCTCATCTGGGTTGCAAGAGATTGAATTCAGCATCTAGTTTTTGCACTGAGTGACTGTAAATTCTGACCATCTCACCAACCCAACATATTCTCTCTATAAGTTAACGGCATCAGGCATTTCGTGGGAGTAATGGGACCTGGCCAGGGTATCCTCTCCGGCCCCAGTCAGAGCACTGTGCAGACCATGACGTGTTTGTGTGTTCCAGCAATGCCTTCTTCCTGGCTCCTGTAACAGCCCCAGGCAATGGATCGTTTATAAACAAAATTTTATGTCTTGCAGCTCCCTGGAGTCTGGGAGACTCATACCGTGATGCCAGAACATGGAAGCAACTCGGTTCCCTTTTTAAAACTGCCTCTAGCCTGAGCTACTGCTCCACCTGGACCCTGGTCACAAATGTCCTGACCACAAATCCCCAAAGCCACCGGTGCTTGCCCTCAAACCCTGTGCTCGCTTTAATTCCCCATAACTCATCTCCTACGTGTTGCTCCATTCTCTCTCTCTCTCTCTCTCTCTCTCTCTCTCTCTCTCTCTCTCTCTCTCTCTCTCTCTCTCTGTGTGTGTGTGTGTGTGTGTGTGTGTGTGCAAGTGCATATGTGTGCACACATGTGAAATTTGGATGATAACTTTGTGTTTTTGTTTCTAAAGTATTGTGCTAGATAGTTTGATGTCAGCTTGACACAAACTAAAGTCATCTGAGAGGAAGGAAGCTCAATTAGGAAAATGCCTCCAAAACATCAGGCTGCAGGCAAGCCTGCAGGACATTTCCTTAATTAGCGATAGATTGCAGAGGACCCAGGCCGTTGTGGGTGGTGTCGTCCCTGGGCTGGTGGCCATGAGTTCTACAAGAAAGCAGGCTGAGCAAGCCATGAGGAGCAAGCCAGTAAGCAGCACCCCTCTACAGCTTCTGCATCAGCTCTGCCTCCAGGTTCCTGTCCTGTCTGAGTTCCTCTCCTGACTTTCGATGATGGACTGACTGTGATGTGGAAGTGTAAGCCAAACAAACCCTCTCCTCCCCAAGTTGCTTTGGTCATGGTGTTCCCTCACAGCAAGAGTAACACTAAGATAAGTACCATCTACCTTTTATTTTGAGACAGGGTCATTCTGGCCCAGAACTCATTAAATAGGCCAATCTAAATGTCCAGGGAGCCCCAAGGAACCCCTTTCTGCAACTCTAGAGCCCTGGGACTACAAGTGTACACTGCCATACTTGACTTTTTTTTTTTAATATAGATCCTGAGGCTTGAACTCAGGTCCTTGTGCTTGCAAGGCGAGCACTTTACCAACTGAGCCACCCCCACCCCCAGCTCTCCATTCTCAAACCATCTCCTTTATTTGCTCCTCTCCTTTCTCCATCTGAAGGTCGGGGCTTTGCTCTGTTCACCCCCTAGAGCGGAGCCTTTATCCTCGAACTGCCGGCTGCTGTCAAGCAGGTAACAGACTTGTTTGTTTCTTCTTAAACTCCAGGGTCTTGATTGTCTGGCCAGGGGTGCCAGCCTGGGGCAAAGCCTCTCCTGGCTTCCCTTCACCCACTCTGGGGCTTCTCAGGGGTTCACCCTCCACTCCACGATCCTCCACTGCTCATCTGTTTTCTCCCAGAAGCAAAAGCTTTGCAGGCTGCTGTGCAAATGCTTGGAGCTCCGGTCTGGAAGTTGGAGGGCTGGACCGGCATGTTCTTGCAAACCCTTGGGCAGCAGCATCCTTGCAAGTGCAGATGGTCACAGCAGATAATGCTATCTGTTATATCTGCACAGCTGGATCCAGCACCCTGGCTTGTATAAAAGTTAACTGTGGCGCTGCAGGAGACGGAGCAATCAGAAGCCAAGTGGAAAATTCCAGAGCAGGTGGGTTTGGGAAACTAAATCTGGCAGCGAAGTAAACAGAGGATCCCTGAGGAGCCGCCAACGTGGTCCCGGGTTCTTTCCCCCTTCTCTCTGCCCCTTGTCAACTCCAGAGGTGCAGCCAGCTTTGTTTGGGAAGCAGATAAAGGAAGCATTGCTCCAGCAGGTGCCAGGATGGGGTGGCATTCATTTCACTGGTCCCTTACTGATCCCTTAACCTTGTCTGTTTACCTTGTAGGCAGAAGTTACTAGTTTGGCATTCTTAGACTGGGCATTGTAAGGGCCCAAGAGATAGCAAGAGGGAGCCTTTACCCTCAGGAGCACACCCCAAAGAGAAGACAGGCCTGACCCCAGGAAAGATAGCTGCCTAGCAACCCAGCAGGATCCTGGACAGGGACAGCTGTGTCTGTTCACACATATATCTCAGCAGACCTCCCCTAGTGTGGACTCCTATCCCATAAAACCTGTCTTGTACCACACAATCCAAGAGGACCAGGGGCCAGGACGCAGTGTGTGGATCCTTGTGTTTATATGCCGAGTTTGTAAATCTCCAAATGCAGTGCAAATGCCGGCAGGCAGGGTGGGTGGGGTTGGGAAGTGGACAGTGTTCCGCTTAAAATACAAAGTTAGCGGTGCCAGGCTGTGGACCTTGCCTTTGAAGGAAAAGATCTCATAAACGGCCTTTTCTATGCACATCAGAGGCTGTGTCTGGGTCTTGAGAACAGAGTCCTTTCTGCAGTATGAAGGGTGTGGCCGTCTGCACCAGAAATGAGGTAAGCAGGAGACCCCAGGCAGTAGAGTTTGGTCCTGGGATGGAGATGCTTTTTAATGGAATGGGGAAGATGACTGGGAGCAGGCTGAGAGGCATAACTGGAGTCACTTCTTGGTTCCCTTCTGGCCTTGACACACCTGTCACCTCACCTCCCAAGGCTACCAGCCCCTACTGAGCACCAGCCTTCTCAAGGACACACCAGTGGTGGCCAGAGATCTCTTGGACTCTACACTCTGACGTCTGTAGCCAACCTAGGAAGATGCTATAAGCCTCTTTGAGACATGATCCTAGAGTCAGATTTCCATGCCCTGGTCACCAGTTACGTGCCTTGGGTAAGAAGCCTCACTGTGACTCAGTTTCCTCATTTGTACAGTGGAGATGCCAGCAGTACCTATCGCCTAACCGCTGACACGTAGGCAAGGAGCTCAGAATACCACCAGACACCCAAGTGCAACTTTTTTTGCTCTTTTCTCTGAGACAATAGTCTCACTCTGTAGTTCAGGTCGGCCTCAGATTTAGAGTGATCCTACTACCTCAGACTCCTTACTACTGCGCACTATGTGGATAAGTCACACCCCCTGGTGGTGTTTCTGTTAGTATTGAATGCCACTATGGTTGCATACTTGGTGTTCCTAGACAACAGACTGAGCTGGTCATTCATTCATTCATTCACTCATTCATTCCTTGAATATCTGCTGGGTATTCCCTGTGCATCAGAAACAGTGCAGATGCTGAATGTGGGAGGTGAGGGAAAGTAAGCCTTGCTCTCAGATGGCGGGTGCAGGGGTCAGGAGGGGTGATGGGTTGGGTCTGCAGACTCTGCCTTTTACCTCAGGTGTAATAACACAGTGAGTTCAGAGGGGAGCAGGGGTAGAAGGGACTTACCCTGCCTCAGAGGACCCTAGACAAGCACGGGGGAGCCAGACACGGAGTCAAATCTTCCTTCTGTTTAATTGTAATAGAAAATGACAACCGTAGCAAGAAAGCTAACACAGGGAGGTGTCACCGCCACACTTTCAAGAAAGCACTCGGAAATCTTACATCAGCAAAAGAACCTTTCCGTTGCAAGTTGAAGCCAGCAATACACGGCGAACCAGGTGCCCGGGCAGCAAGGACCCGGAACAGAAGTTAAAGTGCCTTCATGTCACATTTACAAGCTGGCTAGGAAACCGTTACAAACACAGAAGCCTGGCTGATGCTCTCCTCGTCAAGGACCGGAATCCGTGAGCAGCAGGTGATGGATAAGAATTCTGGAAAGATTTCAACAGTAGAAAGAGTATGTCTGCAGTTTTGGGGAGCAAGGCTGGGGGACACAGAAAGGGTAAGAAAGGAGACCTGGATTTGTCTGATGCTCTTCCTGACCCCATCAGAATCTCTTCACCCTCAGGCACCCTGGTGAGGGGCAGAGCTCAGAGGTCCTGGACAGAGTCACCGGTGGGAGGCACGCTCAGCTCAGCATTCTGGCTCTACTGCAGGGTTGTTGCCATCCAGGGAGCAGACACACAGCTGACATTTTCTCACCTTGAGCAGCCACTGTGCTCGCTGCTCTGATCCACATGCGGTCTGACCTACACATGACGGGTGCAGCTTTGAAAACTCCCCATCGATTTGGACCCTGAGGTCTAATGGAGTCTCCCATCTTCAGTGCTGTTGGCAGTTGGGGGCTGGATAGCACTCAGCCACGGGGGGGGGGGGGGTGTCCTGTGTGTGGATGAGCAGTACCTCTGTCCTCCACTCTCTAGATGCAGTCCCTCCACACTCCTCTGTGAACTCGAGATAAGAATGATCTTCAGGCATTGCCAAATGTCCCCTGAGGGACAATGGTGACTGAAATGAAGAATCATGGGAATTCTCTAGCTGGGAGATCTGGGGACAAGACTCTGCTCTTCTGCAGGTCAGCCCCACCTGACAATGACCCCATAACCACCTGAGGTTGGGCATCCACGCCCTCTCAGCAAGCCTGCATACAGAACAGTTGGTGACGTCAAAACAGACGTCAGAACGTCAGGTTGGTACACTGAACTGCAAATGCCGTGATTCTCAGGTCCAGTGCTTTGACATTTCAACACAGTGACACCATCTGCAAAGTTCTCACCCCAGACTGAGTTACAATGGAAAAAAGAAAAAACAAACTGATAATGTTTTAATTGTATGATTCTGTTTTGGGATACAGAGCTATCCTCAGCCACATGTGGTCGCATACAGGCTGAAAGTCTAAAAAAAAAAAAAAAAAAATCAAGAAAGAACGGGGGAGGCAGATACAGATTCTAGCTACTCCACCAGACAGAGGGTTCCATGCAGTAGCAGGGCTTGCTCTGAAGTGCCCTGTGGCCAAAGCACGCTGGACACGTCGGCTGGGATTTAGCCCCATGGAAAATCAGTTCTGAAAGCTTTTGAAGCAGAAGTCGACAGATAGGAGAGGTTGAGTCCATGTCTTCCCAATGGTCTAGGCAGTCACAAGGACACCAGGCTTGTCCTGGGAAAGGCCTGAGACCCGTGGATTTCCTTCTCTATCTTGTCTATGTGTGCATGTGTGTACACACGTACATGTATATGTACTTGTCTGTGTGGTTGCAATGTGGAGAACAGAGGTTGACACCAGGCATCTACTTTAATCATTTATCCACCCACCATTTAAAAAAACAAACAAACCGAAAACAAAACTCAAAACAAAAGAAAATCCAGGGTCTCCCACTGAACCTGAGCTCACCTTTTTGGTTAGAACAGCCAGGGACCGCCCACCCCACCCCACCCCCGAACCTGCCTCTCTTCATCCCCCAGAGCTGGCTTGATTTCAATGTGGATTGTGAGGATCTGAACTCGGGTCCTCGTGCTTCACCCACTGAACAATCTCTCAGCCCTCAGGGTTTATTTCCCATCAGTAAAACACAGACGGCAGCCGCATGCGCAGCCTCCGTCTGTCCTGACTGATGGCGGGGTTCTGTCACGCTGCTCCACGCTGCTCTGCTCGTAATGTGCGCTGTCCTTAGCCCCGTGGTTTGTGTGGTCTCCACCCCCCACCCCACCATGACACATCTTGCTCAAGATCTCAGGAGGTTGCTCGGGGAGTAACCAGAGCTCGGAATTTCACTTCCCTGGCTTTTGAGGAGCCCCGCCTCTGTCTGGAGCCTGTGCTCCGCTCCTCAGGGCTCTCAGTGGAATCTCAGCTCGGCTCCCTCTCCTCCAGACCCCACCCTGAGTGGCCACAGAGGCCAGAGGCCAGGAGGGCTTGGTACAGGTGCACATGTGCCAGTCCATCCCCGCCCTGACTTGGGAAACATGTGAGCATGTAAGCAGGACTGGCCGCAGCAGGAGAGGCAGGCCATTTTACTACCCATTGATGCCAAAGGGAGGCCATGCTCCCGCAGGAGCGGCCAGAGCGCCGAGAGCACACATTCAGCCGCATGCGTGGGTCTAGCTCCGCACAGACCCAGAAGCTGGCATGCTGCCTGTGTGGCACTAGCCTGCCCCATTTCCCGCTCCCTGGAATCCTAGAAATGCATGCAAGGAGGGACAGGGTCTCTCTGCGCAAGGTAGAGAAGGGACTCATTGGTTTCTCTAATCAGATTACAGGGACCACAGGGAACTTCTCAGCAAAGACATCACTTCTCCAAGGGCCACATACGCAAAAGGCAAGGACCTTCCTGTCAAATTAAGGAGGCTCTGGGGCCCACCTTACCCAGGGAGAAGCCAATGGGGTTCTGTCTGGGATCCCCAAGAAGATGATATCCCCTGCTCTAAAGAGCTTTGGGGCTGAACACCTTGGGTCAGCTTGTCACACAGGTGAGGCACCCAATCTGACCTCAGTGCTGGTCACTGAAACCTTCCTCATGTGCAGCTCCTTGGGTCTAGCATACCTTGGGGGGGGACCCTTATACAGGTACCCAAGAAACCCTACTTCAGGGACCCTCTTTGGGGACTTACATGGAGACTCAAGGTCAATCTTAAATGGTATAGAAAGGATCATTATCCCTGGAGTGTAGGCAAAGCAGAGGCTACCCCATTCTGATGGTCTGAGACCTGAGGGTGGTCCAGGCTATCCCAAGCTGGGACACTTTGGGAAGCACCTTCTGATGACTCAAGTCCCACTCAAATGTACCTCAGTGTTGAGGGGGTGGGGCAAGTGGCCAAGCCTAGCTTCCCAGGTTCCTTCTGTGCACAGACCTTGCTGCTATGAGGTGACAGAAAGAAGAAGGCTATGCATGAGAACCTAGCACCGGGCCTTCCCACAGCACTCAAGCACTGAGCGCAAGCCTGTTTGTTCTTTAGCTAATAACCAAGACGGAGCCGAGCAGAGACAGGAGGGACAGTGGGCTTCACCCTGGCTATTCTGTCATTTGCTCCTCATTGTTACCTGTGGTGAGGACATTCAGATAGGAGACTGGTGCAGACAGGTGGACAGAATGGGACTAGCTGATGCCGTGTGGACAAAGGGGCTTCCCATGCTCATGACGTGACACTCTGATCCAGGAGAGCAGGAAAGATGTCTGTCTGTCTCTCTCCTGTGTGTGTGTGTGTGTGTGTGTGTGTGTGTGTGTGTGTGTGTGTGTGTGTGTGTAAGCACTGACATACCAGTACCCTACAAGGCTAGAAGCTGTCCTTAGCTTCCTTGTCCCTTCTCTCCACACAGCAGGCACAGATTCTGCCCCAACCTGCTGTCTCCATGGAGATAAGGCAGGGAATGGACCACCAGCTGCAGCTCCCCTGAGGCATTCAGACAGCACTGGGACACAAGTCACAGCACACTCCCGTTCCATCGCTGGCCTGACTGCTCTCATGAGAATATCTCACCCTTGGCACAGGGAAAGACTCAGGGGTGTGATGAGGAGTCAGGAAGCCAGGGCAAACACCCCTCAACTTCCATGTCCAGCACACAACATCTAAGTGCCAGCCCAGCATCCTGCCCTGCTGAGGATTCTGGGAGACTCAGGAGACACTCTATGGCCCTACTTCTTGGCAGCAAAGGTTGGGCCAGTTCTCTGTGCTAACAGCTTCCCCCTGGGGCCAAAGCATTGGCAGGTGTGCTGGATACATTGAGAGGTGTGGGGAATCAGAGCTGTGACAGAGGGCACCGCAGCTAAACCAATTTACAGCACAGACACCAGATGACCCGCCAATGCCCAGACTGGACATCTCTTGATTCCCTCTGTACCTCAGCTGCTGGGGTGGCATGGGGACATGCCTACTAGAGAACTTGGCTAGGATGGAGGTCAGACTCAGCTCTGACTCCAGTATCTTAACACGCCGTCCTCAGGCCCCGCTCCCTGGCATCTGTCCAACGACGAGGGGATATGACTAACTCGTCCTCGGAGGGGAGACTGCTGACTGCCGGACGATCTAAACTCTGAAGACATCGTCTGCTTTTCTTACAAAGACCAGAAAGTTCATCCCAGTGTCTGGGATTTCCGATGCACTTGGATTCTGCAAGGGTTAAGTGTCAGGTGACAAAGTGTCATGTATAAGTCAATTTCTCCACATTCTGTGACCTTATCACATCGCCATCAAGTGTCCCAAGGGGTGGGACATAAAATTAAAAGGTGGAAATTCTAACTTGCGAAAGTTCTTCTTGTCCCAGTACCCACACACCGGGTTCAAAAAATCTGCAGGAAAAAAATATGACATACAGTGACAATTGGCTGCTAAGAAAATGTCACCAAACCAGATCTGCATTTTGTAACCCAATAGGATATTCAAATCGGCCTTGCGTTCTGGGACTGACCAAAACTTCAAGAATTTTTCAGTCTGCTGTTTGAAGGACTCAAGCCATCAAGCTTTTAGGAGCTGAAAGCACCAACTTCAAGGGATATTCTAAGCCCGAGCTGCCTGGAGGAAATTACAGACGTGTGGTGCCTGCCCCTCAAGAACACAGGCGTCTCTGGCGCCTAGGAGAAGGATGAAGCCACAGGGAAAACCTTATTAGGTGAGTCCGGAGTGGGCGGGGCTTCCCCGCAGCTTCGGGGCCAATCCTGGGCCTCAGAAGGTGAAGGCATACACCACCCCTACCACCACTATGTTCCCCAGAGTTGCTATGATGGCGATCCACAGCAGAACAGCATCGTTGGAGGAGCGAGGAGACTCCTCGGGCTGCCCGTGGCCGTTGGATGTCGAGTGGGCGTTGCCAGGGGAATTAAACAGCGAGTATTCGGTACTGAAGTCCTCATTGGGTGAGTCCATGAACGCTCCTCCCATCATGGGCAACTGCAAGGAGAAGAGAGAATGAACCAGGACTGCCCAGTAGAGAAGACACCCTCCTAGAAGGGACCAGCCCAAAGGGCCTGCAAGGAAGTGCAACTCCCAGGATGCCCATGTGCCTCTTAACTCGTAAAAGTGGATGTCTCAAGCTGGCTTTGGTGCGTGCCTGCAATCCTGATACTTGGGAAACAGGGAAACTACAAGCTTAAGGCCAGCTTGGGCTACATGCTGAATAGCAAACTAGCTCAAACCCAACCCAATGAAACCAAATGAACAGTAAGCCCCGAGCAGACGCCTGTGAGACCACTTCACTTCCGAGGCTTGACAGGTCTCACCCCAGACTCCCGTGCCCCCCACCCCCCACAACCGTGCCAGACTCTTCCACACCCACCTGGGCTGCAAGACACTTTTGTTCCTATTCTAATGTGTTTGTTTGCTTGTTTGTCCTTCAAGATAGGACTTCTGTGTAGCCCTGGCTGTCCTGGAATCCGCCTTATAAACCAGGTTGGCCTCAGACTCACAGAGATGCGCCTGCTTCTGCCTCCCAAATGCTGGGATTAAAGGCGTGCTCCACCATTGCCCGCCTGCTATTCTGATTTTGAAAGGGAATACATGTTAGGCCGGTAGTGACTCACACCTACAGCGCCAGCCCTTAGGTGGAAAAGAATCACCATCAGCATAGCTGTCTCAAAATACAAAACAAACAAATAACAAACAGTAGTGATCACATGTGCCGTGAGAAGCTGCAGACCACTGCCTATTTAGCCAGTTAATATTTTGTTAACTTTTATTTCATTTTTTTCTGTGTGTGAGACAGAAAAGGGAGAATCAGCAGGGAGAGAGGTTTAAACATGAGAGCTTCTAGTCCTGAATGAAAAAGTCCACCAAACTCCCATTTTAGGAGATCTTCCCACGACATCCCTTACCCCTTCCGGAATGAGGCTACCCAATGTGCAACACGCACCCCAGGGGCCTCTAGAATATTCTGGTGGATGCTTGAAGGAGCATCCAGAGGAGTCTGGTTGATTAAAAAAAAAACAAAAAAAAAACAGACCCAACCTACAGTGTGTCTCAGGACAGACATGGAACAGCTCTTGAGTTAAAACAGAGAGGCTTCCATGTTCCAGTGTGAGGGGGACGATTCGGATCAAGATCTGAGCTGCATGTGAAGACACTGGACCTTGCTGGCTTTCCCGTCCAAGTCTTCCCATTCTTCTGCACAGACAAGGAAAGCTGCCACTTAAAATCCATGTGTTGCGTCCTATGCACCAGTCTTCAGAACCAGAATTAACCTCCTGTGCATCTCCGTACTTGGGACAGAAGAATGGCGATGTGTTCAGACAGACCTGTGGTCTCCTCGCAGATCCAGTGTTTTTGAGCTTCATGAGTTGCAGGCTGGCCCCAAACCCCCACCTTCTGCATCTTCTCATAAAGTGACATCATTACCTGCCTATCACTCCCTTCCCCTGGGTGGAGAGGCTGAGAACCTCAGGGTGGTTTTGTTTGGGGGAACTGATGGATTCACCACCCAAGTAAGGCTGGGCCCCAAAGCTGTCAGAATCAGATTATGTGGTCTGCAACTCTGGATTTTGTTTATGTTCTCTCAAAAATCACAAAGGAGTGTCGGGAGCCATCTAGGAGAGGCTAAGGCCAGTAGGCGACCTTCCTGACGGTGGCCCACTGTTTTTGCAATGATGTGTGAGTTCTGAGAGGCAATTTCATCCCAGAATTGCTTCTTGTAGCTGATATGCCTTTTCCTGACACTATTACATAGCCTAATGATTCCTGCAGGAAATCTGCCCACTCTATTGGGAAGATTTCCTGCAGATCAACATGATAAACTTTCTGTGTAGGTATATGTGTATGTATGTAAGTATGCATGAACACTTGTGGAGCTGAGACAGGTGGTCGGGCCAGACCAGTGTATGTGTGCGTGCGTGTGTGTGTGTGTGTGTGTGTGTGGCCTCCCAAGTAGCTGGGATTACAGGGGTGCATCAAGCATCTACTTCATGTAATACTCTACTATAAACCCAAGCCACAGTTTCACCTTGTCCCTAGAGTTTGGAATTTCTCCTTTTGTTTGATTTCCTCCTCCTCCTCCTCCTCCTCCTCCTCCTCCTCCTCCTCCTCCTCCTCTTTGATGCTAAGCATAGTTGCGTACACACTTATGTGGGCCTCTATCCTTGCACACATATTTTTTACTTGTGAAGTTGGTCTTCCGACATACACAATTTCTTTTTCCCTCATTTTATGTCATGTGTGGGTGTTCTGCCTGTAGGTATGTTTGCACGACATGTATGCAGTGCTCCTGGAGGGCTGAAGAGATCCCTGGGTTCCCTGGAACTAGAGACATGCTGCCAGGCGAGTTCTGGGACTCAAATCTGGGTCTCTGCAAGAGCAGCCAGTGATTTTAACCCCTGGGTCATCTCTCCAGCTCCATGTGCACAATCTCTCGCTTTAACAACTCTGAAGCATCTGTTACTGGTGCTTAGAGACAGACTGCCCTTGCCTCCCTTGCAGGAGACTGATGAGAATTCCTAAGACCTGCGATGCACAGTGCAACCCTTGAGAATGCAGGCACGCTTTCTCCTGGAGGCCAGCACTCCCTGTCTTGATTTAAAGGCTCCTTATTCCTTGAGCAGCCTCCAGCTCCTGGGTGCGTAGGAAGGTTATTCACACGGAGAGGATAAGCCTGGATATATAAGAACAAAAGCCTCTCCGTGCTCTGCAGGGCCCAGGCCTGGAAGGATCCTCCCTAGAGGCAGAATGAACATACATTAATCCTCAGGGATGACTCTGCCGCCTGGGTGGCCCACAGTCCGCGGTTCTTTTGAGTGGAACCTAAATGGGCCACTAGAAAGAAATGTCTCCTTCACTTCTGGCTAAGACAGTCAGTGTACAGCCCCGAGGCTAGAGCAGGACTACTCCCTGACACGGGGTGGGGGCAGCTTGACCTTAATACATAAAAGGAACTCGGTTGTTTTATGCTGTGATACACTGGATCTCAGGGCAACTTTGTACAGAGTCCATAAGTCATAGAGTCCATCAGTGGTTCCCAACCACCTGCTTTAGCTGAGAGCACCTCCTGATAGGAGAGCCCTCAGGAGATATCTGTCCTGTGTGTTTTTATCTTTTGTTGTATTGGAGATGAACACATACTAAGCAAGCACCCTTGCGACTGGGAGGTTTTTTGTTTGTTTGCTCGGTTTTTAGATAATCCTACTATGTTGCTCCAATTAGGTCGTGAATTCACGGTCCTCTGTCCTCCCGCCTCTACCAGCAATATCAGAGCTGGGCCATCACGTGTACCAGTTACTGAGCCTGGGGTGTAATAACAGAAAGAGGTCACTAGGGGGAGCTCGGTGCAGGCTGTGATTCTGTGATATCAGCATCAGAGAAGGTTGCTGGTTACAAGGGAGAACTGGCTTCATGAAAAATTTCTCAGCAATACATTTTTAGCCCATGTGCTCCTGATATATCTGTTCTATCACATGGATATACTTAGTAAAATGAACATTGTTAACATGTTGACACAAGGAGATAACAGCAACCTATAGGCAGGCATTCCTCAGCACTGCCCAGACCAGTGAGTGGCTCTAAACCTTCCTAATGCTGTGACCCTTTAACACAGTTCCTCATGTTGAGGTGACCCCCAATCGGAAATTATTTTCATTGCTACTTCGTAACTCTAATTTTGCTACTGTCACGAATTGAAATACAAGTATCCCTGTTTTCCAGTGATGGTCTTAGGTGACCCCTATGAATGGGCCTTCTGACCCCCAGAGGGGTCGCGACCTCCAGGTTGAGAACCAGAGAACCTGAGTCCCAGCCTCCAGAGTCCTGCACAGCCCATGTCATTTAGGGAGAGACAAACACAACGCTCACAGGAGTGGTCCCAGCAAGTGTGCATCACTTTCACACGACTGTGATGTTAAGAAAGAATTCTTAAGATGAACCATTACACTGGGGATCTTCTATACAGATGATAGCAATGAAAGCTGCAGGGGTTTACCCATTACACGTCAGAAAGAGGGGTGGCGTCTAGTGTGTATATATATGTAAACTATATAATACACATATATATGTGTATTACAATATGTATGTGTGTATTGCATATGCATATTGCATATATACATATACACTGTGATATATAATATATAATGTATAATATAGTATATAGTATGTAGTATGTGTATATGTATGTCTGTATATGTGTGTGTGCGTGTGTGTAAACTGGACATCAAGAAAACAAACAACCCAGTTAAAAGTGAGCTACAGAAAGAACCAAGCAGAGACTTCTCGAAAGACGAAACGCAAACAGCCGAGACATTTAAAGAAATGCTCAACATCATTACCCACGAGGGAAATTAAAATTAAAACTACTTTGAGATTTCATCTTTCCCCAGTCAGAGTGTACTAGACCAATAAGACAAATAGCGGTGCCGGCCGTCTAGGTTGTGGGAAAATGGGACGCCTCCTCGTTGCTGGTGGGCGCATGCGCTTGGCGGCCACTGAGGAAGTCAGAGTTGGAGCTTCCTCAGGAAGCTGGGAATCGATCTATCTCAAGGTTCAGCTCTATCACACAAAGGGTCTTACTGCAGAGATTCGTGAGTGTGTGATGTCTCCATGGCGGCCAGGGGTCACCTTGAGTATCGCTGCTCAGGCAATCCTGCGCCTTGTTTGTTGACACAGGGTCTATCGCTGGCCTGGAGCCTGTAGGCTGGGCTAGCCAGTGAGCCCTGAGATCCCTCTTTCTCTGCGCCCCCCAGGACCGGGATTACCAGTGCAGGCAACTATGCCCAGAGTTTTGATGTGGGTCCCCGGGGTCAATCTCAGGTCACCATGCATACATAGCAAGCACCTTACTGATAACTATATCTCAGTCCAAGTTTTCCCTTTAGGAACTGGAAAATACCAAAGGCTGTTTCCAGATGGGGAGGCTCTTTATATTGCTTCCCCTGCATTCTGCTGTGTGGTAGGAGGCAAGTCCTGCATAGGAAACCCAGATGCCCTTCTATAGGAAAGGCCACACACGTGTTCTACAGGAAAGGCCACACACGTGTTACGATGCCATGTGCAATGCATGGATCCACACGCAAATAAATGAATGTTTCAACGTGGATTGTTACCACACAGCCGGCCGCGTGCCCTGGCTGCCTCTGAGTAAGGTGGGGGTGTGATAAGGGAGACTATCAGCAGTAACAAAGGCGGGGCCAGCAGGACACTGTATGCAAATCTCTTTTTACAACATATAAGTATTCTAATTGAGCCCTCTCCTGCCCCCAGGTGGCGGATTCTGGTCAGTGCACCGTGTCTGCTACTTAATGCTCTTGGTGAACACCATAAGATGAAAGATGACACTGAATGGGTGTGTGCCATTCTGTACTGGTCACAATCCTCGCTGCTTTCTAGACCAAGACACTCAGTGTGAGAGCTCGACGTGAGTCCCAGGGTGTCTGAATTGGCACGCAGCGGGTTGTGAACTCTCGGCGACGTCCACAGGAACCTCAGAGGGTCCTCCCATACCCCTCAGCTCCATCCTCTGGTGGGAGCTTCCCTAAGGAGCAGGGTGCCTTCCACAGGGTGGAGGTGACACAACCCCCCTCTCCCCCCGGGGCCTCTCTGTGGAAAGGAACAGCAAATTCTTCCAGAAGGAAAGGCATGGCCTTTGAGGTGACCACAGCAGACACGGTCCTTTTCAGCAGGTCCCCACCTGAGGAGGGGTTCACTTTGTCATCCCGGCTCTGCCAGACCCCTCAGGCAGGTGGTCACTCCCAGAGGCCAGTGCGTCTCGTCTCTTCCAACCGTCCCACAGCCTTGGGGCCTGGCTACAAATAGAATGTAACATTCTTGGGATGTGAACTTTAAATCCACATGGAGATAGTCATATTCTGACTGTCCTGTGACTATGGTGGGCTCTGGTGCTCCCAGGAGCCCTATGACAGCTTGACAGGTGATGTCTAAGAAGTCCTGGGAAGATACTGAGAAGACCAGAGTGAGCCTTCACTGGGCTGTGGGAGCTGCGTGGCAAGACTGCAAGGTAGGCCCTGCCAATCCCCTCAGATGAGACATTGGTACTCAGCTAATCGTGAGAGTCAGCAGCAATATAGACCTCAAAGAAAAACCAAAGAGTAATTAGGGCCGGTGAGATGACTCTGTGGGTCAAGGCACCTGAGGGCTTCAACTGAATCCCCAGAGAACATGGTGAACAGAGAGAACCAACTCATACATGTCTTATGGCCCCCACAGGCACACCATAGCATGCGTACAAGTGCTCTCTCCTGGAAAATGTAATAGTAAAAATTTCAAGAATAATTACATCTTGTAACTCAGACACTCTATTGGACACATTGAAAAGCTATTATTCATCTGACATTCAAAGAGTCAGCCCTGTCTTTCTCTCCGCTCCCCCTGACAGGCCTAAGCTTACAGACACAGAGAAACAGAGCCAAGGACCACACCCTCAGCTGTGTCTCTTCAGAGTACACCATCTGTGGCCCAGCCTCTTGGGTGACCTAGTTCAACAGAGAATTCCAGACGAGCATCCAGGCAGAGTAAATATTATACAGATAATTTCTCTCGTCGGCGAGATCTCACGGTCTCTATGGTCTAAACACAGAGGGTCCCAGGACTCGGTGATGTCATCCACAGAGGGTCCCGGGACTCGGTGATGTCATCCACAGAGGGT
Source organism: Apodemus sylvaticus (assembly GCF_947179515.1). Lineage (NCBI taxonomy): Eukaryota > Metazoa > Chordata > Mammalia > Rodentia > Muridae > Apodemus > Apodemus sylvaticus. Next base: position 17,438,392 of record NC_067477.1, read on the forward strand.
CCCAGGACTCGGTGATGTCATCCACAGAGGGTCCCGGGACTCGGTGATGTCATCCACTCTTATCACTCAGGAGGGCTGGGAAGGTATCAGTGATGCTGCCATGGGCTGGATCCTGAGAATCCCTCAAAGGCCTGTGTGCTACAGGCTTGGCCTCTAGCTTTGACGCCACTGGATAAAAGCAGTCACGGAATGGCTCCACACACACTTTCACTGACACAGGGCCAGTCGACAGAGGATTTGTTTTAGCCATCTTTCTAACTCCCAGGTGAACAGCTCTCATTACAATGTATACACACACACACACACACACACACACACACACACAGAGAGAGAGAGAGAGAGAGAGAGAGAGAGAGAGAGAGAGAGAGAGAGAGAGAGAGGCATACACATCCTGCATGGGGTCATATGTTAGAAATACCTTAAGAGCCCTTTCTGTCCCCGAGCCTCATGCAATGACCAGGGGTTTTCAGATGGTCAGAACTAATTCATGTTTGAAATATGAATCAGAAGAAAGCTTCGCAAAAAATGCATACATTGTTCATGTGGGGTCTACAGCTGAAGTGTCTCCTGTCCCCTGTCCCTGAGGTCTTGCATTCTGTAAGTGTGGTCTAGGGTCTGTGTGCCTCTCCAGGTGTCCAGTGGCTCAGAAGGAGAGTTGGGCAGTGACAAGAACAGGGTCTCGAAAGACCAGGCTAGGCTGGAGGAGTGCCCAGGTGGGCAGGCGATTCCTGTGTACAGCCTAAAGAGCTGAGTACAGCCTGTAGGTCCAACCCACTCAGGGTTGATGGTGGAGGAACAGGCTCTCCCAGAAAAGGCAACAGAAAGCAAGTATGGTGGAAAATAAGCCTGCAGGCTCCTGGTTCCAGTTAGGGCAGGGTGGCATCTCAAGCGCTGGCTGCAGCCATGGGGGTGGGGAAGCGGAGTCGGAAGCTGCCACGCTCAGCACCAAGGACAGCCCCGGTTCCTGGAGCAGGGCTCCACCCAACAAGGACTGTCCTGGCAGTAGGGCGGTGTTCTGCTCTGCTAACTACCTCCCTGCTGAACTCTGGCAGGTCCTGGAGAAGTGCTCATGGTTACCGGATCTGGAGACTCCCCCAGAGATGGCGGCTGGCCCCTCCCGTTGTTCTTCCACAGAGACCGTGGAAACACTCGCCGCCCTCCAGCACCAGCAAAAAAGCTGCTGTTCCTCGTTGCCTGGCACCCACGCCGCAGATTTCATGTCAAACAAAACAGTTCAATAAAAATACAAGGAACATCTACTCAGAGTTTGCTCCAGGTCGGGTGTTGACTTTATAACCTGAGGCGATTTGGTTCCCAACCGATTACGAGATAGGGCTGACATTCTTGCTATCCAGGTGGGGAAACTGAGGCATGGATGGACAGTTACTGAGAGGAGGCTCAAGGAGGTACAACAACTTCCTGAGCTTGCATGGCTCATAAGTAACTGACCAGGAACTAAACGCTAGGTGTCGGAACACACAAACTACACCATCATCCCGGGGCCACTGTAAGCATCTGTCACCTGGGTGGCCATGGTCATCTCGGTGTTCTACCCTCACAGTGATACTCAGAAGTAGATCTCCCTCAAAGGAGATCTCGGCTTGTAAGAGGAATTTAGAAGCAAGGCTGCAGTACCCAATGTGGCCAGGCGTGGCAGCATGGAGACCTGAGTGTCATCTGTACTGAGCATACTCTGTGGAATTATTGGCTTCTGTTCTCTTTCCTCTCTGAGCAGCACCTGACCCTCGAGCTGACTTTAATGGGGTCCCATCAGAGCCTGGGTCCTAGACAGAGAAGCTCAGGTCCTGGCTTTGGCATAGGGCACTCTGCAGTCTTACCTCCCTGAACCTGCCATTCCAGGGATCTCCATGTACCGCGCCGCGTGCACATCCGCCCCACCCCTGCCCGTGACCCTCTCCACACTTACAACCCTCCAGAGCCTCCCCTGTCTGTCTCAGCAGCTCAGACAGAGCGAGCAGGGTCTCCTAAGAAGAGATAACCTGCATCTGGGCCCTGTACTGTGATTTCACAACAGCCCGGCAGAAGCTGACGTTCAGGGACTCAGAGAGGCCCGGTCCCTTTCCTGAGAATGCATGGATTATGAGGAATTGATCAGAAATGGAATTGCGAATCTGCCCACCTTGAGTCCACAACTCTCTGTGCCAGAGCCCGGCATTATGAATCGCCACAGTGGACGAACTATCAATGATATTACACATGCCTATATTCTTGTGATATTATCCGCCTGCAACTATGATTAGCCATGTACTTACCTCAGGGGAGTGTCTATCCTTCCCTGGGCTGGGAGCTCTTTAAAGACAGAAAGCCTGGAGTTCGATTTCTCCTTGAATCCCAGTGCATGTGAGGCTCAGCTGCTCACATGAAGTAGATGCTAAGAGTATACCACAATAAAAACGACGTCCAACTGACAGCCGTGAGCACAGCGAGAGACCTAGCCCCAGCACGCAGACAGCTGCCTGCTCTACCACCCAGCCCCACCCAGGGGCCTGGAAAGTGAAGGGTATTTTTGGAAAACCTGAGAACACTGCAGAATTAAGAGTAAAAAGCAAAGAGACGCTTTTCAAGGCCGTTGCCATAGTAACTCCTCACACAGCAGAAAAACCTGTGGTCTCCATGGAGCCATCATCTTTGATTCCTAATAGTGAAAGGAACACCAGCCCCGGGGACAGACATGTTGGGTGTGGCTGGCCACCACCTGGGATCCATCCTCTGTGGTATAGCCATGGGCACACTGAGAATTCAGAGTGCCATGGGGGCACCTGAGCTGCAGCATGTCTTAGAAGACACTGGTTGAGAACATCAAGGAACGAGGGCCAGGTCTGGCTGGATGGCTTCACCTCCTGGCCGTGCCTGGCATTCCATGAGTGGCTACAGTTGGTTCTTCTGAAGGTCAGCAAATTTCTGGACAGTCTCCCAAAGCCAATGTAAGGTAGTGAGGGCTTTAAGGCTCTCTCTTGCAGGGGAACAGCTAGCACAGCCTGCTGAGAACCAAACCTATTCTACCTCAGAGGCGCCAGAGCTCCTCTGGACTGCCTCGGTAGCACTGATGGAACCAAATGTGTATCGCTTTCCCTGGACAGAGCAGGGCCTCGGAGCCACAAGGCGAAGGGCGGGGAATCTGACCAACTGTTCATTCATTTATAAACTAAACAGGCGTTTTGTTGAGCATCTATTATATGCCAAGGACAGGTCAGAGGCCAGACGTATAAAAAGAAACCCAGTCCTCTGTCTTGAAGGAGGACAGGATGGGGCAGTGTAGAAAGAGAAGACATGAAGCAAGGTAGCGTCAGCCTACACCAGAGAGCAGGTACATCCTGTAGTGGGGGAGGGGTGGTGGGCTGGGATCATGATGTAACCAGAGTTCGCCTTCTGGATCCAGTCCTTTGGAATTTTCATTCTTCCTCTGCCTGGGAAAGTTCTATTCAGCTTGAACCACCAACACACTTCAGATTCTATGCTGTGGGGTCTGGCAAGTCAAAGGAAAACATCTCCAAAATTCCAGTCTCCTCCACGAAGCGTTGTGGCTCCTGGGTGACTACTGTCACCGGAACACCTGGATGAGCAGGAGACACACTGATGCAGCTGTGCCTTGCTGATTACCTACGTGGCTCACACGTGATTTCTGTGTGTCCAACTGGGTCAGAAGCGCCGTCTCTGGTGGCATTCTGGAAGCACCATCTGAGCCCTGACTGGACACAGGGAACAAGTCGTGGTGTCCTGAAAATGAGGGTGTGTATATGCGTGTGTAGGGGTCAAATCCCTGTTGGCCAGTGGCTGCTCCACACATTGCCGCCAACCTGTCCCTCAGCAGAGAGGACTTTGTAGGAAATAACTCCCTAAGTCCATGCTGTCTGCTGCAGGGGAAGCCTAGGCAGTGAGCGTGCCTGGGGACGAACACACAGACAGGAACAGGGGACTGGGACTTTGTCTCACAGTTGCGAAGTGATGCTACATTAGGATTTCTTTGCTGGCCACAGTCAAATAGATGGGTTGGTTCCCCTCTTGCCTAGCTCGCAGATGTCTGGCAAGCCTCCAGTTAAATAATTTGTCTCTCTCGGGCTAGAGGTCCAGTATTTGTACCCTGACAGCTACTCCTGGGGCAATCCGGATAGGAGAGCTGGCTGTCTTTGACCCTGACTGTCCTGGCACACCTTGGGTACTCAATAAAAGCTCACAGCATTGTGTAGGCAACACCAAGCCTGTGTCATACTGTAACACTGAATACATGCTCGAGACAAAATAATCTTAGAAGACAAATTGTATCATTCCCGAGTATTTAGAGTATCCAGGGTTATTGGGGCACAGGGCACCCCAGGAAATGATGGTCTTGACAGTTCAGGAGTGAAGTCACACACTGACCCGCAGGTGAAAAGCCCAGGTTTAGTTCTAGCTGCCTAGGCCCCGAGGGTCTGTTGTGGCCACTGCCCTGGAATTGTGGGTGTGTGCACCATGGAAGCAGCCTTCAGGGAACTAGGCTGCTTTCCCCAGCTCAAATGGAACATGCTTATCTTCAGCCTGAAAAGTCGGTGTTTGGGTGGGGACGCCCGTGGGCAGCAGTGATGTCTTCTCAAAATGACCCAGGAGAGACAGTTAGCAACAAGCACGCTCATTAAGCCAATTAAGGGTACAGAAGTCTTTTTAATAATGGCCAACTAAGAGGAGGCTAAGACCTCCCAGATGCTTCTCGGTGCTGAAGTTCAGTGGGTAAAGCATTTTGAACGACAAAATTGTGTGTGTGTGTGTGTGTGTGTGTGTGTGTGGTGTGTGTGTAGGGGAGGTCACATTAGTATCAGAGGGAATTGGTGTAACCTTGTTAACTTCTTGATTTTTGCAGAGTTTAGCAGGATTTTCCAGACACATCTGCAGCAGGTAGACAGATCTATCGACAAACAAAAGAACATATGAGCGAGAAGGTGCAGGTGCCGATGTGCTTGCCTCGCAACCGTGAAAGACTGAGTTCAATTCCAGTGTAAAGAATTGTGTGTGAACACCAGTGCCTGTAATCCCAGCACTGTGGAGGCTGAGGCAGGCAGGCGGCTAGGAATCTCAGCCAGCCTGGCCCACTTAATCACAGACTAGTGAGAAATCTCTCTGCTTCACTCCTGTCAATATGATAAAATGCCTTGGTTTGGAGGCAACTGAGGGAGTAAAGAGTTTGTTTGGTTCACAATTCCAGGTTGTGGTGAATTACTCTGGGAGAGTCAAGGCCTGAACTTACAGCGTCATATCCACACTTGGGAGCAGAGAGCAGAGACAGGGGTTCTCGCCTGCTCTCATCTAGTGTTCTATCTTGTGCCTAGGACCCCTTGCCTAGGTAATGGACCTGCCCACAATGGGCTGGGTCTTCTTACATCCACGAGGAAGATAACCCCACACAGACCTACTCACAGGCCCCACCTGATTTAGATCATTTCTCTAAGGCTCCCACCGGCAGCGCCAAGTGCTTTAACCATTCCTCAGTGGTTAAACCACTTGCCTGGCACGTGTGAGCCTTGAGTCCAAATCCCCTGACTGCTCATAAATGCCAAGTGGGAATGGCAACACCACACCTGTAGTGCCACCTCAGAAGGCGGAGACAGGGGATCCTCACATCAAGCGTGACTAGCCGTGTTGGTGAGCTCTGTCTGGGTTTTGACTGAGAGCCCTTCCTGAGTGAGGAAGACAGAAGAGCAGTCAAGGGTACGTTGGCGGCTATGGGCTGAGCCCTTAAGTTTGAGTTGCTGTGAAGACTCCTTGGTCCACTCTGCACATCCCCAGGGGTCTTAAGGATGTGAACATGAGCCCAAGCTACCCGCTCCACTGGCTAAGAGAGGGCTTTGACTCCAAGCCAGAGGTCTGGCATTTCTTCTCAGCATCTGTGAAGTTAACCAGGCAGGGTGAAGTCTCAGGTTCATCTCAGTTCTTGACATATTTGCGCTAAGGTTCAAAAATATCTACTGCACAAACGCTGCAGGGAAGACCTGCCTGAACAGAGACACACAGGAAGGAACAACAGTGTCGCAGAAAAAGCCAGAGGCTAGGCGCTGCGTGAGGCCAAATTGAACTCCACAGCTCACATTAATGAGGGTTATCAGGGCAAGATCCAAAGAGGTGATGGGTTTTCTGAAACAGTCATGCTCTAAGAAAACTGCTTTATACAAACATCCTGGAATCAGCTCAGTGCTGGCGCATAGGTCCTGCAGGCGCGGGGCCCTGGGGTCAATCCCAATCCTAATTCACAAAGCCATAAAAGGAGGTGACACAGAGAGAGGATCATACAGCCCTGTGTAGCTGGTTATTTTTTATCCAGTGTATGTGTGTGCGTGTGCGTGTGCATGTGCATGCATGTGTGTGTGTGTGTGTGTGTGTGTGTGTGTGAGAGAGAGAGAGAGAGAGAGAGAGAGAGAGAGAGCTGGAGAGGGGAGCCCTGAGCATGCTGGGCAAGGCCGTGTGCTCTCACACACTGCCTTTCACTTGCTTCTCTTGTCCAGCATGTGCTGGGTGCTAATGTGCCTTCCGAACAGAGAAGCTGAGGAGTGACCGAGGCAGAGTCAGGCCTGGGACTCGAACCTCTTTCCTATTGTACTGGCTGGTTTTTTGTGTCAACTTGACACATGCTGGAGTTATCACAGAGAAGGAGCTTCAGTTGGGAAATTCCTCCATGAGATCCAGCTGTAGGGCATTTTCTCAATTAGTGATCAAGTGGGGAGGGCCCCTTGTGGGTGGTGCCATCCCTGGGCTGGTAGTCTTGGGTTCTATAAGAGAGCAGGCTGGGCAAGCCAGGGGAAGCAAGTCAGTGAGAAACATCCCTCCATGGCCTCTGCCTCCACATTCCTACCCTGTGAGTTCCAGTCCTGACTTCCTTTGGTGATGAACAGCAATGTGGAAGTGTAAGCTGAATAAACTCTTTCCTCCCCAACTTGCTTCTTGGTCATGATATTAGTGCAGGAATAGAAACCCTGACTAAGACACCTATCTCAGGCACTCTCCCAGGCTCTGGGAGAGACAGGCTGGCACAAGTAGATGCTAAGACTTGCTGCCTAGTGCGACAGGCAGCGGGGAAGGGAAGAAGATCGCTGGCTGAAGACAGGAAGGTCACAGTGAATCAGCCAAGTTTCCCGACACTTATGGGTGTCACGCTGCTATGTTTAGGCTGCAGAATCCAGACACTTCTGGTAACTGTCCACAGATTCCCCTACCCGCACTGTGAGGCCAAGCGCACCAGGGCTTGGAGAGACTCAGTGACTTCCTGTCAGCATAGCAGGAGAAAAGAGCATGGCTGTCTGCTGCCAGCTGAAGCCACGGCTTTGAGAGGTAGTGAGCCTCCTTTTACTGAATACACAGACACAGTGGGCTACTTGCCCTTGATGATATAAAACCTGATTGTGCGTGGGAGATTTGGCCAGCACTCTCTGATGGTGAAACGGCTTGTTAGAATTCACACCCAGGTTTCTACCTCTGTGTCATGGTACCTACACCCAGGCCTGGTGTTTGCTCACTGACCTGAGAGTCTCAGAGAAGCCTTTGCTCTGTGGGGGTGTGGCTCGGGTTGTCTGGCACGCTCCCTCTGCGTCTCATCAGACACCCTATTTCCTCACGCTTCTTCCTCATGACTGCTGGGGATTAGTGGGGTGAGCTGTGTGGCTTGGCTGGGGTACTCCCACAGCTGTGCTCCCTAATGTTGGGTGACACATGGCTTGCGAGAGTCAGTGACATTCTGCTTTCTCAGTGAAGCCACCTATGGCGGTTGGGGGCTTGTCTGGGATTGGGTGTCCTAGGGCTCTGGTGGGGGGGTGACATGGAAGGCTGCATGGGAAGAGGAGCCTTCATCAAGCCATGCAGACAGCCCGGAGGCATCAGCCTCTGGGGACCAGTGGTGAGCCTGTATCCTGCTACCCCCCTCCTGCTTTCCTGACATCTTTCTACATGCTGCCGGACTACAGGGCTGAGGATAGCGTTCAACCTTGGTCACATCTCACAGAAGGTAGCTGATGGTTTGTATATGGTTTGTTGGAGTAGGTGTGTCACTGTGGGTGTGGGCTTTAAGACCCTACTCCTAGCTGGAAGTCAGTCTTCCACTGCAACTTGGCTTCACCAATAGCCTCTCATAGGCTCTCTTCATGATGCCAGGCCTCAAATCCTTTGCATGACCCCTTCAGTCCTGGGCCATCAACTGCAAATGAGGCTGCACCTTCACCAATGGCCTTCCATAGGCTGAGCCTCAGCTGCTTTTCATGACCCCTTCATGCCTTCAAAACCAGTACCATCTGGGTGACTCTTACACATTACCAGGTACAGCTGCAGCACAAGGTACAACCTTGGCTATCTCTGGAAAACAGCCTCTTTGTGCTCTCAGAAAACACTTCCCAGAAGACTTCACCTCAATGATGCTGTTTTTTTCTTAATCACTGCTAATTTCTTAGCTCCAGCTAACTAGCATCGATAGTCCCAATAATGCAAAGGTTTCAGTTTAGTAGTTCTGGTATCTTGTTAATCACAGCTGATTCTTCAGCCTCAGCTAACCAAAACCACAGAATCTTCACAATCAAAACAGCCATGGCTCCAATAAGAGTCTTTAATCTTCTCTCTGAAATTTCACAAGCCAGTCCTCCATGATTGGCACTGTTCTCAACATTATCTTCCAAACTCCTACAGAACATCCCACAGAGCTCTTAACACCCATGGCTCTTCCAAAACCAGTCCTCCCAAGAACATGTCACAGAAATATCCCGCTATGCTGCTACCAATTTCTGTCTTAATTAGGGTTTTATTACTGTGAACAGACACCACGACCAAGGCAAGTCTTATAAAGGACAACATTTAATTGGGGCTGGCTTACAGGTTCAGAGGTTCCGTCCATTATCATCAAGATGTGAGCATGGCAGCATCCAGGCAGGCATGGCACAGGAGGATCTGAGAGTTCTACCTCTTCATCTGAAGGCTGCTAGTGGAAGACTGGCTTCCAGGCAGCTAGGATGAGGGTCTTAAAGCCCATGCTCACAGTGACACACATACTTCAATAAGGCCACACCTCCAAATAGTGCTACTCCCTCGGTCAAGCATATACAAACCATCACAGTAACCAAGTCCCAGGGCATGATGCCACCAGAGAGTGTCATCCATCAGAGCTTTAGTCAAGTGCTAAGAAGAGTTTGGGGCCCATACAGGACAGATGCCAGACATCGTAAAATTAACGCGGTAGTGGACACGCACCAACTCAGCTCCTGCCTTTCACTCTCTTTGGTGAAGACTGGGCAGACATGGGAACTCACACAGGGACATGGTGGAACTCTGGGGCAGCAGACCAGTCTTCTCAGAGGCCTCCCAAAGCCCTGGTGGTCTCTGCAGGTGACAGAGCATCCCTCTTTCCCTAGCACCATCCTGGTTTCAAAACTGTAAGTCTCCAGTCCTGAGTGAGTTGTGACAGCTGGTCATGGTGCACCTGAGTGACCACCCTGACAGACAAGTATAGCGGTTCTTTCCGAGGGTCAGCTCTTTCTCCGCATAAACCCCAGAGCCTGTGTGCCGCATGACACCAGGGCAGGGGTCTCCATCCTCTGCCTCTTCTCCCCAGGAAACTAAGAAGCACCCGGGGCGCACACCACAAACACATTAGAGGTTGTATCAAATTGCTAAGTCAAATGTGCCGGGATCCAGCACGTGGCAGGCATGCCGCAGGGCTGAAGGGCAGGAGGAGGGTGGGGTTTGAGGGATAGAGGGGGACACTTTGTACCGGCAGGAAGAACTGGCCTTCCAGGCGCACTAGGACACAGCCTGCTTCCAAGCACTCTGCGTTCATTGACCTCTATGCCTGATCTTATTTCATTCATTAAATATTTACCGGGTCCGGCCCTGGGCTGGGGCACAGCATGTTTGCTGTATAGAAAAAGAAGGTCTTTGATGTCAGGGAGCAGCAGAGAGAGCTCCGAGACTGGAGGCTGAACAGAGCTGTGCAGGAGAGAGGAAGGCTGTGTGGAAGGACATGGCATCTCTTTGCCAGTCCATCTGAGCCCTGACAACTGCCCCAGCCGCGGCCCTCTCTGCCCACCCACACAGAGCCTGGGTCTGAAGAGAACCGTGACAGAAATGTATTTGGCAAATACATGTGACACATGTGTTTGAACCTTGGATACCCTTCTAGCACTCTGTCATCGATTAGCTGGACTGCTAATCTTTGACCATAGCTTAGCTCTTTTCCTGCCTGCCTGTGTGTCTCTGGGCATGCTCCCTGAATTGCCCTTTGTGAGGTGGCCTGACCCTGAGCCCTCTGTGCTCTGTGAACCTGCTTCTTCCACCCAAGGGCCGGATTCCTGCCTCCCTGATGATGTTCCTCATGTCTCTCGTGCTCCAAGATGAGAACGAGTAACAGCAAGGGGGAAGAGGCCTTGAGATGCTGCTCCAGGCTTCGAGACACTCTCTGACTGCCTGTCTGCATGGCTTGGGGCCCTCCTGGCTGACAGACGGACTGACACAGCAGGGCCAGATGAACTTCCGCAGGAGGGAGAAGGAAGGGCAGGAAGTCAGAGAAGGAGGCAGCAGTGGCCAACGCTGTGACTAGCAGTGGGCTGTGGGGGACGGTAGGGCCCATTAGTCACCCCTCAGGCCTCCCTTGGCACAGCAGCCCGGTCTTAATGCATTTCTAATGGGCTTCCAGAGCTGCATGTGGAAGCCACAGACGGGGGCTCCTCTCGGGGCCTGCAGGGGCTGGCTGAGTGGGAGGCGACCATGCAGGGCCAGGCTCAGTCTGCAGCATCAACTCCCTTCCCTTGGATTCTTCTTTCCAAGGGGCTTCCCCTGGTCCTGATGTCGGGACAGAAGCCTAAAGAAACCCAGGTTTAGCCAGATGGGGTGGTGGTTACTTATAATCTCAGCGTTTTGAAAGTGGAGGCAGTGGGATTTCAAATTTCAGGACAGCCTGGCTCCCCCTAAAACTGAAAACATCTCTCCAAAAAACCAGCTCCAGCCCAAGCCCCATCCCTGAGATGTGCCCCTGCTGGCTTCCTGGTATAGCCTCAACATCTGGATCAGATGGCCTCTTCTGGAATGTCTTGTCACAGGACACACGCACAGGAGAACCCGTGTGGCCAAGGCAGGCAGTGTGAACATGGCTTTGCCTCTCCAACTCAGGGGTCAGGCCCTTGTGTCCCATGCAATCATTTGAGCTCTTGGAGCTGCCTGGCCTCCAGAAAGAGAAAGCTCGTGTCCAGGGTTCCAGGGTGGACCCAGAAGACATTTCTTTACCACAATGGGAGAAAATGGGCTTGGAAATACACAGGGTTAAGAAATTCTGCTTCCAGCCCAGATGGAGTCACTGGGACCAAATTCACTTACTCGACTGGAAAAAGCAAGGTCAGTTTTATGAAAACAGTTTTCAGGACTTGGCTAACAAGCAAGTAAGGTTTGCATACAGAGAGGCAGTGGCTCGGGAGCCCTAGAGGCCTGCAGAAGGCATTCATGATCCCCACAGACTGTGACTGGGTGAGTCATGTGTGTGCACACATTGCTGAGACAGAGGCAACCAAACAGATAGCAGTGGACAGTGCCTGGTGGTCACACAAACCACCACTTCCACTTCCCATGGTGGGTCTCATAACTCACAGGGCAGTGGGGAGCCTGGGCTGCCCTCGCTGGCTGCAACAGTTATCATCAGACTAAATATGGTGCTGATAATGCCCAGCAGACCTTAAAGCAATCCCTGGAAAATTCGAGCTGTTTGCAAATGAGTGCTCTTCAGAGAATATAGCAATTCTTATGTGACTGAGGTGAAATTCACCCTGCTTAGCCAGATGTGATGATGCAGCACCCACTCCTAACTGCTGAGCCACCTCGCCAGCTCCCCGCGCACACACGCTTTGAAATCCCAAGCACCAGAAACATGAGGAGAAATGCACAGAGGTACAGCCTCACCAAACTGCTCAAACCCAGAGAAAAGGATACAATTCTTAAAAGCACCGCGCACACACACTTTGAAATCCCAAGCACCAGAAACATGAGGAGAAATGCACAGAGGTACAGCCTCACCAAACTGCTCAAACCCAGAGAAAAGGATACAATTCTTAAAAGCAGTGAGAGGGGGAAAGAGACTTAGAGGAACAGAACATAGACATCAGAAGATTTTTCTCCAGAAACAACACAAGCTAGAAGGTGAAGCCATTTAATTCCAGAACTAGAGGAGGCAAAGGCAGGTGAATCTCAGAGCTCAAGGCCAGGCTGGTCTATTGAGGGAGTTCCAGGACATCTAGGAACACACACACACACATGTACACACACACACACACACACGCATACAAACACACATACACACGTACACAAACTGTCTTAAAAGGAGAGAGAGAGGAGAGAAGAGGAGGAGGGGGAGTAAGAGGGGAAGGAGAAGGAGAAGAAGAGGAAGGGGAGGAAGAGGAAGGGGAAGAAGAGGAAGAAGAGGAAGAGGAATGGGAGGAAGAGAAAGGGGAGGAAGAGGAAGAAGAGGAAGAGGAAGAAGAGGAAGAAGAAGAAATACTACACATAGTCAATTCTTGTCATCTGACCAAGAATGACTAGACAGATGCAACACAAACTAGGAAGTGAGGGAGTCTGTCACTCAAACACAACTCAGCCTAACAAAACCCAAGAATTAGGTGTGAGAGGACATTTAAAACAGGTGTTACATTTGTGTCTCACCTGTTTTAGGAGGCTCAAGTAAGCATCCAAGGTGTTAAGAAAATACAAGATATTTTTAAAGGACATAAATTACGTGCCTAGAGACAATACCCACCATCTCTGAGAGAGCAATACTCCGGATGGGCTTGCCATTAGTTTGAAGATTGCCAAATAAAATGGTGTTGGCCCTGAAGAGGTATCAATAACAGCTATTCAAATGAAACGAGAAAAACCAGCACTGGTGGGCTGTGGGAAATATGAGGCAGCCTGACAGAGGAACAAAGATGTAGCAGAAAGGCCAGAGGAGGGAGCAGAAGAAATGCACAAGAATTGATGTCAGAAAAGTTTCCAAATGAGATGAAACTATAGGCCATACATGCATTATTTAGATTTATTTCATTTTTGATTATGTGTGCGTTTATGTGGGGCTGGTATGTGTACATATGATTGTAGTACCCACAGAGGCCAGGAGAGAGCATCTGACCTGGAGTTAGAAGTGGCCAGATATGTGCGCCGGGAATCAAACTGGGATGCTCCGAAGGGCAGCACACACTCCTAACTGCTGAGCCACCTCGCCAGCTCCCAGCGCACACACACTTTGAAATCCCAAGCACCAGAAACATGAGGAGAACTGCACAGAGGTACAGCCTCACCAAACTGCTCAAACCCAGAGAAAAGGATAAAATTCTTAAAAGCAGCCAGAGGGGGAAAGAGACTTAGAGGAACAGAACATAGACATCAGAAGATTTTTCTCCAGAAACAACACAAGCTAGAAGGTGAAGCCATATTTTTAACTAAACCACCAACTTAGGATGCCCAGACATACAAAAGCTGAAAGAATTCATGCAGCAGTTCAGTAGCACTAGACATGCCAAAACCCTTTCAGGCAGAAAGAAAATGATGTCTCAAAGAAATGAGGCTCTACACAAAAGAAAGAAAAGACATCAGTAGTAATTACCACATGGGAAAAATATATAAGATTTCCCCTTATTTTTTTAAATAAATTGAAGAAAACTGACTTTTAACAAAGATAGTAATGATGTTAATCTATAATATTTATTATATAATAAACATAGTATCAATATAATAATTATGGTTTATAACTTATATACTAGGAACCACCACAGTGCAAAAACTGGAAGAGGAGAAATAGGAGCATGCTACTGTAGACATTTATTACACAGACAGACAGGCTGTGAGCTAAAGATGTTTAAGGAAAATCCTATGTAACTATTAAAATATAAAAACCAAAGATTTGTGTTTAAGGAGACGACATAGGAAAATAACAATTTCTCATCTCAAAAGAAGACAGAAAGAAGGAACAAAGAACAGTTGGAAAAATAGGAAACAGTGTAATAGATAGTACACTTAAGCCTCACCATATCAACAAATACATTAAATGTGAATGTTTTAAACACTTCAATTAAATGGCAGAGAACTTAGCTCCTGCCAACCTACAAACATTTGTTTATAGCAGCTTTGTTTATCCCCAATGTCAACCCAGATGGATAAGCAAATGGTTCATCCAAGACGACTGTTAGTCAGTGCTATCAAGTCATGCAAAGACAGGGCAGGTTTGGGTGGTGACACACAGACTTAAACAAACTATGGAAAAGCAAATAGTTGACTGGGATCCCTTGCCAGGAGCTGAGAGTGGGAGAGAGGAAAGAATACTGAGGATATTTTAAGGCAGTGAAAATACTATCATGAAGGACACACATCATCATACATGTGTCCAAACATACGGAATGTCCAACACTAAGAGTATTGTAAACTATATGCTTTGGCTAAAGATGAGATGTCAACACAAATTCTCCACTGTGTCTCTAGGCCCCTGTAGTGATGGAAGTTGATAGTGGGAGAGGCTCTGAATGCCAGACAGAGAACTTATGGGAAATCATTACATCCCCCTCTTAACTTTTCTGTGAACCTTTAACTTCTCAGAACCAACCACAACCACTAACCACTAACAACCAACCACCAACCATGACCACCAGCAACAACCATGACCATCAACCACCAACCACTACCACCACCAACTACCAACCACAACCACTACTACACCACTACCACCATCAACCATCAACCACGACGACGACCACCACCACCACCACCACCATCAACAACAACCACCAACAATGACCATGACCACCACCAACACCAACAACCACCACGAACAACTACTACCACCACCACCAAACTTTAAAAAAATAGGTAACAGAAGTACAGATACCCATACTTGCATCCTAGCTGTACATGCCATGGGCAGGCAGCCTAACCTCTGTTTCCTGATTAGTACAATGCGTCTCCACAGAACCCATCCCTTGTTAAGATCCGGTGGGATTCCCTGTATGGTTGGTTCATTACTATATGCCTTGTGGCCATGATGGGAAGGAACAGGGCATCTCAGGGAGGCAGAGTTGGCAGAGAAGGTGCAGTTATGGGCCCTCACTTCTTGGGGCAGAAGAAGCTAAGGTTTGCCTCAATGGCAAGGCAGAGCACACAGAAATTGATACAGAAGCAGTACTTGCTTGGAGATGCACATCCCCATACCTGTTCCATAGGGCCCTCAAAGTCCTAGGTTTTAAAGTACTACTTAGAAATTTGACCCAGAAAAGTATCTGTGATTTAGATGCCTTTGTTAACTGTTCATGACAACTCAAGAAATGGTGCCACAGCCCCTTCTGAGGCAGGTCTGATGAGAACACCCAATACTTACCAGGTCTTTTCAGTGAGATTTGAAGGACACAGGACGCTTCAATGATAATTCTTGTTTTAAGAAACCATGGGCTTTGGAGCACACAAAGGTCCCCGTGCCCACAGAGTACTAGGGAACCATGGCTGTTAAACACTCAGAGGCCTCTCCTCAAAAAAGGAATCATCTGTTTTCTGCCCAGAAGGCTGGGAGTGGACTTTGTTAACCACCTGGTGACCTTTTGCAGTTGAGGCACACCTCACCCAACCCCCTCAGGATGTTTGTTCCAGGCTTTCTCGGCCTAGACCTTCATCTTTAGCTCCCAGTTAGTAGAACCCATCTTCTGGGGAGATATCACATGCATTTTATGGCCTGCCGACCTCTATACTATCTTGGTCAGAGATCACACTAGATTCTAGGCTTTTTAGCTATGGAACCCACCCTCAGGGTCACACGTACACCATCAAGGACTTTCTTTCTTTCTTTCTTTCTTTCTTTCTTTCTTTCTTTCTTTCTTTCTTTCTTTCTTTCTTTCTTTCTTTCCTTCCTTCCTTCCTTCCTTCCTTCCTTCCTTCCTTCCTTCCTTCCTTCCTTCCTTCTCTTTCTTTCTTTCTTTCTTTCTTTCTTTCTTTTTTTTTTTCTGAGACAGGGTTTCTCTGTATAGCCCTGGCTGTCTGTCCTGGAACTCACTTTGTAGACCAGGCTGGCCTTGAACTCAGAAATCTGCCTGCCTCTGTCTCCCAGAGTGCTGGGATTACAGGCGTGCACCACCACTGCCTGGCGTCGAGGAGTTTCTATGTGGTCATGCCTTAAGGTTTATTGTGCACCTGGATTGGGAATAGTCACCACCCAGAGACTTCCCCAGACTGAACTGTTTTAAATATGCTGAAAGTCACCTGGCATGGACTCCCAGGGGTTTGGTCCAGGTTGACTGAAGTCAATCTGAACTAAGTTTTTGTTCTCAACCTCCTCAAATCAGTTTCCCTGTGATCCCTCAAATCAGTGTCTGATGCCTTCAAGGACTCCCCTCAATAAGCTAAATAGCAAATCACCTGGCTCCCTAGGATTCTATTTTTCTGGAGCATGGTGTTTTTAATGGATAAAAAAAAATGTCTGCTAATTTCTCACAGATCTGTTGGAATGACCTCATCGTCTCTTTGTCCAAAGGAGGTAAGAGAAAACAGTCACGTGTTCAATTCGGCTCTTGTGCTTCTCCCTCTGTGTGAAAAATAAAAAGCAAATTTACCTCCAGTCTCCGAAGGCCCCAGAGGTGAGACAAGGCAAAGGAGACGGACAGGAAATATCCCGGCTGTGATTAGATCCTAGACAGGCTCAGGATTAGAGCTCTGTTCAGATGCCTTCCCATCTGCCAAAGCCACGATTCTGAGGGCTGGGCTGAGGGAAGGCAAGGGGGCAGTCTCGGTTCCCCGGAAACAGAAAGCCTTCTCAGATTCCTCTGCCATGATATTCAGTCTTATGAACTGTCAGGTCTGAAGTGGTCAAATAGTTGCAGGTACACACAACTCACCTAACATGATCACCACCTAGTTCAGAGTAATTATTTTCTGTCTTAGGCTTGGTGAGACACAAGGCGTTGCCAGGCTCTTCACAGAATAGTGAAAATCTCCTAGAGCTCAAGGATAAAACCAGCCCACATTCTTGTTCTATACAGTTCAATGTAGTCCCCGATCTTCAAGGATGCCATGGTCCATGCTTTCCCATCTTTCTAGACACACAGGCAGACGCACGTGGTACACTGGGGCTGTTCCTCTCCCCCACATCTACAGTGGGTTTTCCCAGTCAGGAGGATACAGCCTGAAGCCTCGACCTGGGACCCTTGGATTCCCACTTTAGGGAGCCAGTAACCCACTCTGACCGTTCTCAGGCAGACTCTGGGAACTCTGTGTTGGGAGGACGTCCAAATGCTAGAAACAAATTCTGCAGAGTGGGACACCATGGAGATGGAGTGAGCATGTGGTGATGGTGGTAGTGGGGTGATAGAAATACCTGTGAAGAAGTCGGGGGTTGGATGTCTAGATGTCAGGCCACTGAGGCCGCTGTAGCAGATACCTAGAGGAGTCCTTCTCGAATCTTGTCCCACAAAACTGTGAGTAGTTTAGATGGCTCCTTTAGATCTCTTAGCAACCTCAATAATCGACAGGAACCAAGCAGCCCGTGCTGAGCCTAGTCAGGTTCCTACCAATGTCTAGTTGATCGTTAGCATTTAAAAATCCACTCTGGAGGCTGGAGGGTTGGCTCAGTAGGTACGGAGACTGCGTAGCAAGCTTGAGGACCCAAGTTGGAGACCCAGAGCCCACATAAAGAGCCGGGCACAATGACACCTGCCAGCAATCCCAGTGCTGGCAAGGCGGAGACGGAAGGGTCCCCAGGCTCACTACTCACACAGTCCTAGTGAACTGCTGAGCCCTAGGGTCGGGGAAGTAAATGCCTTGTTCGCACTGCTAAGGAAAAATATCAGTGGGGAAAATAACCACCAATGACCTCTGCCCTCTGTGTTTATAATCTATACATGTGAATGTATAGGTGCGCACACAAACACACACACATACAAACATATACACACACTTGCATATAAACATGCATACACATATACGTGCACACACACATACGTACATGCACACACACTTGCATACAAACACACATGCACACACAAACACACATATATACACACATGCACACATACACACACTTGCACACACAAACACATGCACACACTTGCACGCATGCATACATGTGTGTACACAAACACACATGCTCAAACACCTACACAAACTAACACACACAAATACACACACTCACACACTTACACACATATGCACACATGCATATGCATGCACACATGCACACCCTTACATGTGCCAGTGCACACACACACACACACACACACACAAACACACAGCACACAAACATCACCATTTCTACTTTTTCTAAAACACAGAAAAACCACTGCCCCAGAACCTGTGCATGCCTGGTACAAATGACCAGAACATGCTGAATCCTCCGCCCATTGTCCTTTCTCCTGTGTGCATGACAATTACATGACCTCCAAGCTAAGCTCTATCAAAGGTGACCCAGGTGGGCTCCCAGGGGTCCTAGGCCACGCCGTCTCACAACCCACTGTGGGCGACACACAGTAAATCCCAGGCCAATGAATAAAATGAGCCAAATTTTGTCCCGATTTCAAAAGTGAAGAGCCTGAGACTTGGAGGAGAATCAGCTCACTGAGACTCTAAGGTGTGTGTGTGTGTGTGTGTGTGTGTGTGTGTCTTCAGATCCTTCTGTCAGTTGAATTGCATCCCTCTCAAGAAATGTCCATAAGTCCTAACCCAGCACCTTTAGTTTAGACAGAATCTCTGTATATGTGCAGACAGACTGGGGAACAGGGCACGGACAGGGAAGATGCCACGTAACCACAGAAGCGGAGGTGAGAGTGAGGTCTGTAAAGGACGAGGGACGCCACCGATGGCAGGGGACACCCTGATGCTCGATGGACTGGGAGCAGACCTCTTTCCAGGCCTTCAGTGCCCATGACAGGTGGACACTTGTGTGTGGACCTCTGGCCTCAGAGCTGAAGGAGAAGAAATTCTAGCGTTTTAGCAGGCTTTTCTGTTCATTTGTACCTTTAAGAACTGGCTTAGCTGGGCGGTGGTGACGCACGCCTGTAATCCTAGCACTTGGGAGGCAGAGGCAGGCAGATTTCTGAGTTCAAGGACAGCCTGGTCTACACAGTAAGTTCCAAGACAGCCAGGGCTACACAGAGAAACCCTGTCTTGAAAAACCAAAAAAAAAAAGCCAAACAAACAAACAAAAAAGAAAAAAGAAAAAGAAAAAAGAAAAAGAAAAAACACTGGCTTAAACATGGGCAGAAACACAATGTTTTATGTATCTGAGAAAATGAGGGATTTCCTGAGGCTAATTCTAGAAGGGTCCACTGCACCCCCCATGTCTTGGTCTGCTCTGGAGGAGGAGTGAGACTTGGACCAGCAGAGGGGGCTCCACTGTGCTTGTAGAGGAGGTGGCTGCGCTTTGAGGTTGCCCTGTTTCCTCACAGTCTGAACAATGGGAAGAACAGAGTCACCTGCCGGATTTCAGGGGACAGGCCCAATCTACAGGGGAGGCACTCACGTTTGGAGCCAGTTCTTACTTTTCTGTGACATCAGTGTTACATTTGGGACCTTCCAGGA
The DNA here is from genome assembly GCF_947179515.1 of Apodemus sylvaticus. Taxonomy (NCBI): domain Eukaryota; kingdom Metazoa; phylum Chordata; class Mammalia; order Rodentia; family Muridae; genus Apodemus; species Apodemus sylvaticus. The sequence continues at coordinate 17,457,934 of NC_067477.1, forward strand.
CCATGTGTCATTTTATGACCTAAGACTGGCCAGAGAGCCAGGGACCTGCTTCAGTCAAGGGCCTGGAGGGGACTGTGCTGGCTGGGTGTGCCTCCAGGCCTCTGTCACTGGAAGTACTGCTATGATATGGATTCCTGGGTGGGACTGGAGGCAAGCGTGGGGCAATGCCGAACAGGAGATTCTAAAGCTGGAATATCAATTATTACTGGACAGACACCAGTGGCTTTAGGCACTGTCCAAGAAAGAAACACGGCTGAGATCTTGTACATGCTTGATCCAGAGGGCCCGGGAAGGTGCAGCTCCTGTCACAAATCCTCAGGAATGAGCCCCGGGGCCCCAACAACATCATATTTCCTTCATGGAAATGCCAATGGTTGTCCCTAGAGTAGATGTTTACCAGTCCCAGGTGACTTCTCAGGACCCAACCTCAGAAGTTCCCAAGTGTGACCAAAATAGCATGCCAGAGTCTAGTCAGCCCAGGTTTGGAGGAATGGGAAAGCAGACCCCAGCTCCCAAGGGGGAAAATGGGCGTGGGCCATCTTTGGGTGCAAGAATCTGGGCTCGATCCTAGAGACCTGTGACCCTCTCTCCCCCCAGCACTGGAGGCTTGGTGGCCCTGCCCACCTGGTCGCCTCTGGCTGCAGAAAAATGGATGCCCTCCACGTCAACAATCTCACTGTGGGGGACTGCGGTGGGAAAGGTAGCCAAGGCCCAGGCTGCTGTCCAGGGGCTGTCTTAAACCTTTGAGGCCTAACCTCTTCTATGGCCTTTCTCAGCTTCCTAGAGAGCATGACAGACACACCTCTATATCAGAGTAACATAACCATGCCCCACAGCTGAGGGGTGCCATCTTGACATTTTTTTTCCCAGCTCCAAATCCTTCCAAAGGCTTACACCCTCCGAATCATGTTGCACTGCAAACAGGAATCAGTGAACATGCTCCTAGCCCCGCCCATTCCTTCATCTTTCAGGGTCAGGGCGGGGCGGGGCGGGGCATGCAGGGGGTTTCCCCAGGCGCTGCTTTACCTATTCGCCATTTCTGTGCCAAAGAACTCACAAAGCCTCCCATTATTCTGATTCTACCCAAGCTTCTCTTCTGTCAGTCAGCACTTTCCATAACTGGTCCTGGCCACACCCCACCCCATCCCCCACCCCACCGACCCACTGTGTCTCCAGTCCTCTAGCTCTCTGATGGGCTCTGAATTGCCCTGAGCCCCTCTACCTCCGTGCTGCTCTCTTGAGGAGGCTCAAGCTCACACAGAACCGTCTGCCTGTCGTCCTACTATGTCCACTGCCTCCTCCTCAGAGTCCCGCTGATGGTATTCGCACTTGACTTCGTGCACTGCCTCGGTCCACATGCGTGTCTTTTCACGAGTGCATCTCATCTCGCCCTTATCCAATCATCTAAGAGAGACTGCTTGAAGACCTTTTCGAAGTGCTGATCCCAACACTGGGTCCATTTCTCTTGCTGGGTTCTGGTCTCACCAACACCTTATAACTACCCAGAACGAACACCTAGGCCGCATCCAACTCTGCCCCTCAGCACCCCTATCCTAGTGCTTGGCAGGGTATGTGACACAAGGTGCTAAAGAAGTGAATTGTGTGCTAATATTTCACTGCCAGATAAGACTAGGGAAAGGAAAGAAGGTCTCTCTCTCTCTCTTTCTCTCTCTCTCTCTCTCTCTCTCTCTCCCCCTCTTTCCCTCTGTCTCTTTGTCTCTTTCTCTCACACACATGCGCGAGTGCACACACATACCCCAGACGTACACGGGCTGAGTACTCACTCCCACACACAACTAGGTCCTACAAAACATAGTGCTTCTCCTCTTACGGGAACAGTGAGACAGGTCTGCAGCAGGAAGCAATGCTGAGCACAACCAAGCCCGTGTGGTGCCCGAGGTACCAAGGTGCAGGCTCCTCTAGAAGAAGGGAAGAGATGGCCATCTTGGAATGTGTCCCTAGGGTGAAGCCAGAAGCGGGGAAATGCCCAATCTCTGCAGGCCTAGGTTCACAGCCAGCTTCCTTCCTCACCAACTGAGGTAAACTATTTGATCTCCCTAACATCAGGCGCCCTGATCTGTACAACTCCAGGCTAACAGAACTTGCAAGAGTTCACACGTAGTAGGTCCTCAACAAATCTTAGTGTGCCTTGCGCTGGTGCCCCCATTCACATTTTTCTTCTTTTCAGCTAGCATCAGGTGCTGAGTGAGCAATCAGTGCCATCTGTTGGCAGGAACAAACTGACCAGCTGAAATGTGAATTATAAACCAAAACCAAACCCAAAACCCTACCTCTTCAGACACAGCCACAAAACCCTGGCTCTGGCAGGCTCTGCCCCACAGGTGCTGAAAAAGCCCTGTTTATTTTGTCAAGTCGCTATAGCAACTGCGGATGCTCTAGCCAGCCCCAAGGTTAGTTAGTAATGATCAATTTATCCTGTAACCATGGGAACACCAGCATCTGTGGGATGCACAGAGGGAGGCAGCCTCAGACCTCCTGTGAGGTTTTCTCTTCTCTTCAGTTAAACTCAGCCCACCTCCATCCAGAGTGACTGCTTTCCCCAGGATGGTATTTACACACGAGTAGAATGTGATCGGCCAAGAGCTACATGTTACAGGAGCTGTTAGAGGTCACCGCTTGCTTGCTTAAGAGCTAGCCCTCAGCTGGATTCTGGTCCCCAGGAGTCAACCTGGGGACTTTGGCTCCTTCCATTTCTTAACAACCCTCCTTATTCAGCCTGGTTTTGGAATTGCATCTTAAAGAGACTTCCACCACACGGGTAAAGTTTTGAAAAAGGCAAGTATCCTTTCCCCATCACTCTGGAAAACAATCAGCAGTGTTTGGGGCCCTTGACAAGCACCCAGAGGACAACAGGGTGTCGTCCCCCTGTCACTCTGCTCCCAACACAACCGCAGAAGGTAAAAATGTCATAGTTTGGGACGTGTGTCCTGCCAAATGTAGCCTTTCCCTGTGGCCACACTGTGGTCAGCTCTGGGTCTTCCCAGGGGCCACACACAATCCCAGAAAAGGGCGTGTGTCTTTGTTCTGGCTCAAGAGAACATCTAAGATCACAAGTCCGGGAGGGCTAAGAGGTCATTTGTCCGCCTGCCTCGAGGAACCTGTTTTGTGTGGAGGTCGTTCCCTGCTCAAACCCAGCACAAAGCAAAAATGCTTTTAACCATCCATCTCTATCACAAATCCCTGTCACTGCCTTCCTGAGCAATAGAGGCTCAAGCCCCACCCACAGTGGAGAGAAGGGGGTGCGGGGGTGCCCGAGGACACCAACAAGTGACAGAGTACCAGCGTCAAGCAAATCCAGAATGGGGAGAGCAGCTTCCTTTCTACCAGTCCAGGGGGCTCCAGAGCAAACAGTGGGTGGGGGTTGGGCTGGGAGGGGCTACTCCGGCTGCCCAGGCTCCTCGGAACGGTCTTGCTCAGAAGTGGGGGTGCTCAATGGAGACAGCCCTACTTCACCCTTCCGTGTGCAAGGGGCATAGGGCACTCCACCCAGGACAGTCAAGCTTCCCAGTACGCGCGCCAGGTGGAGCTCCCCGGCTCGGGACAAAGGACCTGGCCACGGATGCTAGAGCAGCACCGGGAGGACAGCGAGGCTGGGGTCCTGAAAACTTGGCGACCCCAGGGCACGTGGGGAAGATTCCAGGTTACCTGAGCGGCCATAAAAGACAGATCCATGACGTCGCGGCTGGTGTGGCTGCTGCTGCTGCTGCTGCCCGCGCTCCAGTCCTCGCTGCTGCTGCTGCTGCTGCTGCTGCTGCTGTCGTCGCCTTCGCGGTCGCTGCTGCGGGTCCAGCCTCCCGCACAGTTATCAGGGAGCGGGCGGAACCGCGAGCAGGTGCCCCCGGGCCCCGGCGACCGTGACCTCAGCCGACCCGGCGTGGTGGCGCGTCTCTAGCCCTCACAGCGCCCCGGCTGGCTCCAGGCTCCGGCTTCAGACGCCTCCAAGTAGGAGGGAGACCCCGGGCGCGGCGCCCCTCCACGTGACCACTCCCAGCCACACCCCCGGGGGCGGGCCAAGCCAGACCCTTGATTTCTAGCAGTTCTCTCTCTGCCCTGGCCAAATGGGGAAGCTGAGGTCTGAGGCGGGCCAGTCTCCAACCCAAATCCAGCGAAATGGGTGCCCTTCCAAGGGCACTTGACTCCAGCCCTACTGGGTCCTCCAACAGTGCTTTCCGGGAGTTGGTTAAGTAGATGTGCCTGGCTTTCAGTAGCAACCCTGCTTCTAGACTTGTAAGTGCTTCGGTCTTGAACTAGGTAGAACAAAACGGAAAGTCTAGCATTTTTGTATTGTGTGGGTTGAGTGAATTGGTGCTTGTTTGAATCTGAGTATCCTCGTTTGTAGAACGGGGGTAACAGAACCTGGGAATTAAGATGTGGCATGTGTCACCACAGGGTGAGCTGTAAGGATGGCCAGTGACCCTTAGCGGAGACCATGGAGTGAATCACATACACAACCTGCAGACAGTGCCTGTGGTTCTGTTACCAGAAATGTAGCCCAAGTCATGGTCATCGCTGCAGTGAAGGGAGCCACAGAGGAACCCAGAGGGGCCTGCTGCTCTCTGGCTCTCTGCGTGTGTGTGTGTGTGTGTGTGTGTGTGTGTGTGTGTGTGTGTCCATCCCTCTAGTCTCTTTCTCCCCTCCCCTTTCCTTTTTTCTCTTCCCACCTCCCGCCCTGCTCTTCCAGTTCGTTCAGTCTCTTGCCTCACGGGTCTCCAACTCTTCCGGGCTCAGCTCTTCCTTACACCCCCACGTCTGGCACCCATCACTTCAGCACCCTTCCAGGCCAAGAACTGGCCTTCAGTCTCAGTGCCCAGACCCCCGCTGGTCCCCACCTCCAGTCTCAGTGACCAGACCCCCGCTGGTCCCCACCTCCAGTCTCAGTGCCCAGACCCCCGCTGGTCCCCACCTCCAGTCTCAGTGACCAGACCCCCACTGGTCCCCACCTCCAGTCTCAGTGCCCAGACCCCCGCTGGTCCCCACTCTAGACAGCAGCGGTTCACAACCCTCCTCGTGCTGCAACCCTTCAATACAGTTCCTAGTGCTGTGCTGATCCCTGACCATAAAATTATTTTAGTTGCTACTTCATGACTGTAATTCTGCTACTGTTCTGATTTGTGACATAAATATCTGATATGCAGGATATCTGATATGCGATTCTTGTGAAAGGGTTATTTAACCCCAAAGGGGTTGTGACCCCAAGGGAGTTCCTCAGCCTGCCCTGAACCTTCACACCCATTGCACTTTCACCACAAAGTCATAGCTGCAGAGGTTTGTAGGGCTGTGTGTGTGTATGTTTGTGTGTGTGCATGTCTGTATGTATGTGTGTGTGCATGTGTGTACATGTGTGTATGTGTGTGTATGCATGTGTGCATGTATATATGTGTGTGCATGTGTGTCTATGTGTATGCATGTATGTGTTTGTATATGTGTTTGTCTATGTGTGCATATGTGTATGTGTGCATGTGTGTGTGCATGAATACATGTGTGCATGTGTGATGTATAACTTAAACAATAATGCCTCCCTCTGCAGTCTAACAAAAAGAATAAATGGAGTTGGAGAAATGGCCCGGCTATGAAAGGCTCAGGCTCACAATTACGAAGACTAAGCAATGGTCTTTAAACCCTGAGGGCCATCTCTTCAAAGCTCTTTAGTGCTTGCCCTGCTGCCCCAGCCGCCTGTAATCTAATGTTCATGTTTCCTCCTGATCTGCTCCCCGTCTCTGCACTTTTATCATTTCCAGAGAGCTCCGTAAATGGAATCATGACTTCTAACCCTCTGGAGTCAGTGTCAATCCACCTGGCTACCTAGAGGCTTGTCCAGGTTGCTACGGACACAACAATTTGCTCCTTTCATTGCTGAGTAGTACTTTATATTATTGACGTACCACAGTTAGCTTAACCACATATCTGTCAAAGAATGGCTGTGATGTTTATGTTCTTTGGTGTTTATGAAAGCACCTGCTGTGCACATTCATGCCTGAGGTTTTACATGAACACGTCCTCCACCTATTCCCACGGCTGTGTTCCCGGAGCAATGTCACTTCTATGGTATGTCCAGTAGATTAGGGCCTTGCACGGCTCCTTGCCCTGCAAGCCTGGCCTTGAACTAGAAACACAGACAGTTAGTTCTCCCAGCTGTGCTCTGGAGGAAGAGAGGGACTGCCGGGAGGCAAGCCAGTTGTTTTAGTTCTGCATTGCAAGCCCCCGGAGCACCCTGTGGTCCTCACCTAACTCTAGCCCTGTGCCCCTGGACAAGGCTCATGTGTCCTCCTTGTCCCTGGGCTGTGGGCCTTTCACCTTTGAGAGAAGATGAGGGGAGTCAGTCAGCATGGAGTTACTTTCTGTGCGCCATCACCTCTCAGTGGTTCATCACACAGAAAAGAAGGGAAAGGTGATTTCCCATGACGGATGCCTGAGACCGCCACAGCTGTCCCCAGAACGTGAATCTTTCTACACATTCACGTTAGGAAGTCTTGACACATCAATATAATTTCTCTCTCTCTCTCTCTCTCTCTCTCTCTCTCTCTCTCTCTGTGTGTGTGTGTGTGTGTGTGTGTGTGCCATGTTTATCAGTAGTCCCATTTTACTGCAGAATGGCTTTCTGATGGACAGGTAACCAAAGCCTATCCTGTCCCTGTCCTGTCGATGGGCACTGGGGTTATGCCGAGCCCTTGGCTGTTGTGAATATGTTTCTCAGGTACAGTGGCGACGAAATCTCTTTGGCGGCATTCTGTTTGTCCTGTGTGTTCTACGTCCCCAGAAGGACACAAGAGTCTCAGTTGAGTCACTTCCTTGCCAACCCTTGATACTTTTGATCTCTTCATTTAGCGACCCTCATGGATGTGAGGTAGCATTTCCGTAGGTCTCAGATATGTATTTCTGTGACTACAGGTGACACCGAGGGTGAGTGCCGGGGCCCAGGGGCTATCCAGGGATCTCTTTCCCTCTGCAGATGTCTGTGCAGATCCTTGACTCATTTTCTGAAAGCTTGCATTCCTTGCCATTTTGATATTGAGTTGCGAATATTCTTTATATATTCTGGAAACACGTTTCATATCAGACACGTGCAATTGGTTTCTCAGCCTGGGGCATTTTTAGCTTTAATAAATTTGAATGAATTTTTAAAAATCCCATCTAAAAGCACACCTCACCTTTCGTCTTCTTTATGCTTTGAACTGTCACCTCTTTTTATTTTTGAAGGATATGTGAAATAAAGGTTGGGGTTTTGCTTTTCTAAAACCACATCCAGCTGTCCCAGAGCCATTTCTTATAAAGACCATTCTGTTACCATCAAATTCCCCAGAGAAGGAGGCTGTACTATCTAAGAGCCTTTAAGGTGGCACTCACTCTGGAGCTCCACCAACATTTCTCCTTCAACTTTCATTTCTGACTCCCACCTTCACCATCTCCTGACAGAGCGGCCAATTATAGGCTCACTCTTCTCGCTACAGGATCTGCTAGGATGCTCACCAAAGCGTGTCGGTTGAGCCTCGGAGGTTACCTTGAATTCTGTCGCCTGCTCACTTAGTGGTGTCTCCTGAGTCGCCAACCTGGACTCACTGGGCCCTGAGTTTTCCCCTCCATCTGGGTCTTTCCGAATCAGAAGAGGGTGCTGTCCAGGTCCTCTGTGTGTGTAGACTCCACAAGGGTAGAAGGACTTACGGCCTAGCCAAATTCCTCTTCTGTGGCTGGGTAAAGGGTTGTGTCTGCCCAGAGGAAGAGGGGTCTCTGTGACCACCACGGCCAGCAGAGTAACAATCTGTGGGAGATAAGAAAGTAGCTCGGTCCAACATGACTAAGTAGCTGGTGTTGGGTCAAACTTTAGTCTGACCCCAAGTAATTCAGCTTAGGCATATTTAAGCACAGCACAATTTGGTGTAAACTTTCCTGGTGATAATTAACTCAGTCCTGAATATACAACAAAGCTTAAGCTGTAACTGCATCAAAACTCTTACGTGTGACATCTTCCATAAATATGGATTCTGTAGGTCGACATGCTCACAGTAAGGGTCTGGGGGAGGAGCCGGTGTGGTCTCAGCCACATAGTGCAAAGGTCCCAGCCTTCTGGGCAGATAACAGGTTATCTCCCTTTGAAGTCACAACACTGTGTGTTTAGCATTTCTGGTGCCCTGAGTACTTACCTATGAGCACAGAGACTTCTGTATCTCCTGCAGTGTCTTTGCTGAGTCTCTTGGAGAGCCTTAGTGTAGGAACCAGACATCAGCCTCCTGGCTCCTCCCCCCCCCTCACCGTGATTGTGGTTCTCAGACCACATCTTGGTGAGGGCCACCCGGGGACCTTCTTTTCTCCCAGGAGGATACCAGCTGGCTTGCCTCCTTCAGGGACTTTTTTTTTCTGTTCCTTCTGTTATGAACCTTTCTCTGAGTAGCTCAGGTTTCCTTTCAAAAGCCACCTCTTCATGGCAGGAAAGATGGCCCAGTTAAAAGAGTGCATATTGTTCTCACAGAGAACCCACGTTCCATTCCCAATGCCTACATGTGGGTGGCTCACAACCGTTTAGGATTCAGGGAATCCAATAGCCTCTGTCGGCACCTGTGATTGTGTGCAGTCCCCTTACCCATACACACTGACACACACACACATACATAATTAAAACCTCAAAAATAAAATCTTAGAAAACATCTCTAATTGGAGGCCCCCAGGACCACATTGGTTTCTGTCTGTCACAGTAGCTTATTTTAGTTGTCCCGTGGCATTTCTCTGTCTTTGAGACGGGTTTACCTGCTGGAAGAGGTGGGACACCACAAGCATTGCATGCCCTAGAGTGCTCCCTTGGGCTGCAGAGCAAGGCCATCTTTCTTTCTGGACATGAGATGGCCTGTTTTGTTTCTGGATGGTGAGTGAATCCACAGGTCTCTACATTGCCTTTCTGTAATATAGCCCACTGTGTCTACCACCCTGTGTCATGGGCCTGGTGTCACAACTGCCTCTGAGACTTACAGACATGGCGGTGATGAGGATCTTAGAGAAGACAGCACTGGCTGGTGTCTTGAGAACCCTTGAATGGTGTAAGGCACTACTGGTGGCCTGGTGGTAGCTTTTCCTCTGGCTTGGTCCTGAGGCTCAGGTGAAGACTGGTCCCTCCTGTCTGAGGACAGCAACAGTTCAATGTTTCACCTTTCCACTCAGAACTGAGAAGGACAAGAAGGACAAAGGCCACCACAAGCTCCAGGTCCTGGCCACTCGGACCTGGGCTGAGCAAGGGCTATGCCTCTAGTTCCTGAGACACTCAGATTATGTGCTCATGCCAAGCCAAGCCCTGCATGCATAATTCATGCATGACAAGAACTTGGATGCAGAGAAAGGGAACGGTGTGTCCCTTAAAAGGCTCTAGCCAGAAGTAGGGGCCTGTCATGACCAGTGCCACTCATCTGGGATCCAGACAGAGGCAGGGGGCCACCTGGTCCTTTTGAAAGACCCCTCCCCCTTTAAGGCTTTAAGAATTGATGATTACCTCACTAAGTGACTTGATAAATTATTCAAGAAGCACACAGGGTGGAGCAGAGTCATGGCCCAGGACCTATCCTTGGAAGAGACAAAAGGAAAGCGTGAAACCGTGGCGACCAAAAGGAGGGAGCCCGCTGGCCTGGAGGCCCCATGCTAACACTCCTTCCTTTCTCAGATAGACACCTTTGTTTAAAATGCCATCGGAGCTTTTAAAAAGGAGACTGAGGGGGCCAGTAGGGGACATTGTTAAAATACTCAGCACTCTACATGCTCTACTATGTTCATAGCAGCCCTATTTATAATTGCCAGATGCTGGAAAGAACCCAGGTATCCCTCAACAGAAGAGTGGATACAAAAAATGTGGTATATCTACACAATGGAGTACTATTCAGCCATTAGAAACAATGAATTCATGAAATTCTTAGGCAAATGGATGGAGCTAGAGAACATCATACTAAGTGAGGTAACCCAGACTCAAAAGGTGAATCATGGTATGCACTCACTAATAAGTGGTTATTAACCTAGAAAACTGGAATACCCAAAACATAATCCACACATCAAATGAGATACAAGAAGAAAGCAGGAGTGGTCCCTGGTTCTGGAAAGACTCAGTGAAACAGTATTTGGCAAAACCAGAACGGGGAACTGGGAAGGGGTGGGAGGGAGGACAGGGGAAGAGAAGGGGGCTTACGGGACTTTCGGGGAGTGGGGGGGGGCTAGAAAAGGGGAAATCATTTGAAATGTAAATAAATTATATCAAATAAAAAAAAAAGACAAAAAAAAAAAAATACTCAGCACTCTGTGCAGGTGGTTCTCAAGGCTACTTCGTCCAGGGGAAAACTACAGCTGGACTGGGTCCCTTTAATATACACTGTATATCAGTGCGCAGAAACCCCGGGAAACAGACTGAGCAGTCAGCTTTGCTGAGGTCCCACAGCACACACAGATGATGCTGGGACTGGAACCCAGAGCAGATGACTCCAAAGTCCCTGCCTTCCCTCAGTGACTCCTGCTTATTAAAAAAAAAAAAAAAAACCACATCTCACTCAGAACAATGGGGACACTGTAACGACGCTCAAGAGTGGAGGAAGGGACGCGCTCTTCCACTGTTCCCTTAGTTCAAGAGCCAGAGCAGTGGGATGGCTCAGCGGACAAGGGCGCTTGCTGCAGGGGCCGACGACTTGATCCCACCCTCGGATCCTTTTGGTGGGTGGGCAGAGCTGACTGCTGAAAGTTGCCCTCTGATCTTTACTTGTAATTCATGGCGCTCGTGCACACACACACACACACACACACATGCACACACATGCACACGCACATAGGGTGAAGAGGAGGAGGAGAGGGACTGAGAAGAAAGCAAAATAAATCCACTCAGTTCAGACTCTCCAAACATCTGCTACGTTCCAAACACTTTGTCCCAAAAGGAGAAAGAGGGGCCAGAGCTTCAGGTGTCTCAAGTGTGGTTAAAGCTTCCAGTCTGGGGACTGTGTCTTAGTGATTTTTCTATACTGCGAAGAGAAACCATGACCACAGCAATGTATAGAATACAGAGTTTATTGGGGCTTATGGTGCCGGAGACCGAGTCCATGACCATCGTGACAGGGAACATGGCAGACTGGAGCAGAAGCTGAGTGCTTACCTCTGATCCACAAATACATGACAGAGAGGATGGGGGGAGGGGGAGGAAGAGGGAGATGAGAGGGAGGGAGAGAGAGAGAGAGAGAGAGAGAGAGAGAGAGAGAGAGAGAGAGAGAGAGAGAGAGAGAGAGAGAAGAGGGAGAAGGAAGAAGTGGGAGAGAGGAAGAGGGTGAGTAGTGGAAGAGGGGGTAAAAAGGGGGAGACAGAGACAGACTGACAGACAGACAGACACACACACACACACACACACACAGCCAGAGAGGAGCACTAACTAGGAATAGGTTGGGCTTTTGAAATCTTAAAACCTCTCCCCAGTGACACATCTTCTCCAACAAGGCCACACTCCCTAATCCTTCCCAAACCATCCCACCAACTGGGAACCAAGCATTCCTACACATCAGCCTATGGGCACCATTCTCATTCTAACAACCCAGGGAGGATGAGGAGGACTGAACCAGATTGTGTCTGAGCTCTGTCACTTTCCAGTGACAGCATCACGAAGCAACTTAGCCTTCCCAGGCCATGGCATTTTATACTTGAGTGTGGAAGGACTGGGCTGGCTGATCCCGTGCTACTGTGGTACACAGGGGGAGAGTGAGTCCATTACATGGGAACCTGCCACATGGAAACCTGTTTCTTCTGGTTTTCACCGGTGCTCTGCTGGATGGGGACAGGACACTTCAATCTAATCACAAAACTGGGGACACAGCACACAACTCTCCCTCAAAGGGAGTAAGAGGCCCTTTATGCTGGTTCAAACGAGTGGTTATGTCCCTGAGGGCAAAAGGTCACACTGTCCTAAATGACACATTCCCACATGGAAGGAGCCGTATAATGGATTTACAGTCACAGAACACAAGCAATCGATGAATCAATACAACTCCTGAATCCATCAATGGACTACAACAATATGTTATGGCTTCAGATGCTATCTGACAACATGGTGGCCTTTCCTTTCTTCCTTCTCACCCCTGCCCCCCCAAAGCAAGAGGTCTGCTTCTACATTCCAAAAAAAAGATGTACCTGATAGTCACAGGATGTTAGGTCACTCACACGCAGAGGCGGGCAATGACTATCTATTATGGGGATTGAAAGTAGGCCAAGGTAATATGGCCCCTGACTGACCTCATTCCAACCCCTCCACAGTCATGAAGTTCTCCTCAGTCCATTGCTGCTGCAGAACTGGCAACACAGGGATGGCCTTTTCCCCACTCAGGAACCTGAGTCCACAGAACACACCAGCACCAGGCTTAGATGGAGGATTCTGGGAGTGTTTCGTGAGAGAATAAAGGAATGGATTTGAGAATTAGGAGGCTGTAGGAAGTGAAATCTATCCTCTAACCCTCCGGATGGCATTACCTATGTGTCCTTTGCCCAGGCATACACGGCAGGGCAGATTTTACAAATGGCGACTGAATGCACAGGTGTGGCTCACCTGGTGGTTGTTCTGTCCCCTGAGGGTGACGGTCCCACAGCACAGGAAATGGTTTGGATGTAAAATCTCCTCCACAGGTTCATGTGTTTGGTCTCTGTTGTTGACGGCACTGTTCGGGGAGGTTATGGGAGTGTTAGGGGGCGGAGCTTTGCTGGAGGAGGCGTGTGATTAGGGGCGGGCTTTGAGGTTTCACAGCCAGCACACTGCTCCTCCCTTCACTTCCTGATCCTGCTGTCCCACGACAGACTCCACCCCTCTGAACTGTGAGAAAAAAACAAAACCAGACTCCACCCCTCTGAACTGTGAGAAAAAAACAAAACCAAACCGTTTCTTCCCTGAGATGCTTTCAGTCAGGGTGTTTTATCACAGTAACGGAAAAGAAACTTATCCAGGAAGGCAGAATGAATAAGGAGGAGACCTGGGCAGCGCTGTGCCTGGAGAATTAGAAACGCCATGCAGCTCCCCTCAGTATGGAGCAGAGGGACCCTCACATGCATCATTCATTTACCCACCCCGCATCATTCATTCATCCACCCCATGTAAGTATGGAGCAGGGGGACCCCTCAACATGCATCATTCATCTACCCCATCTAAGTATAAAGCAGAGGGATCCTCATGTGCATCATTCATTCATTCATTCATTCATTCATTTACCCTACGTAAGGTATGTACCAGGCACTGTGCCAGGATCCCTGGTCAGGGAGACCCTCTCCAGGACCCTCATCACAGTCTGACTGTACTACAGTGCTTGGAATTGCCCACCATGAACTCATAGTTCAGACCTGTGCTAGCCAATGGCCGCTGTCCACAGCTCTGGAAACTCACTGAGTCGAAATGGCAAGTGGGAAACGCAGGCTGGAATTTGGAGATAAAGTCCAAAAATGTAATGTTTTTAAACACCGTATGTAGAGATGACAATACTTTAGGCATACTAAGTTAAACCAAGGCTAATATTTAATCAATTAATATTTCATCTGCTTCCTTTGACTTGTTAACTGTCTGCTGGAACATTCTAAACCACCTCTGTCCTTTGTAAGTCACTTCTTGGTGGTGGGGAGGGGTTCATGTGGACGTCAGAGGACAGCCTCAGCCACAATTCCTTAGGGGCTACCAACATTCTTTTATAGAGAAGTGTCTTTATTTTTCCCTAAAACTGGTTTCTCTATGTAGCCTTGGCTGTTCGGGAACTCACTCTGTAGACCAGGCTGGCCTATGTATAGACTCAGAGATCTGCCTAAAAAAGAGTTGTCTCATTGGATTGGAATTTGCCAATTAGACTACACTGTCCAGCATGCACACCCCAGGGATCCACCTGTCCCCACTCCCTGGGGGCTGGGATCACAATGCAAGCCATCAGGTGTAGCTCAGGGCTCTGGGGATCCGACTCATCTCTTTGTGTTGGCTGAAACAGACACTCTATCCACCGAGCTGTCTCCCCAGCCCCTTGGAATTCCATTTCTATTAGCAATAATCGCGCCTCAGATAAACCTCATTGGCTACGATACTGCTTCTGTGCAAAGCTTGGAATTCCATTTCTAATGAAGATTCTTGGCTCAAAGCAAACAGTCCCAGATGCAGGTGTGGTTACAGGAAGGATGGAGGGGTCTGGGCAAGGGAACCCCTTTGAGAAATTCATCAGTTCCAACCCAGCCACACTCAGTTCACACTCTCTAGGGAGTGTGGCTGTCTCAGACTCAGATTGGGATCCTCGGTGGCGGCTACTGTGGCAAGAGGTGCTTATCCTCCGTTATCCTCAGAAATGTCTGCTCTCCCCAGGCCCCATGCTGTTTTCTGTCATCATCTCCACCCACAGAAAGTGCTCCCCGTCTCCCAGTTCCCCAGCCAGATCGTCCATGCCACCCACACCTGCATATCTTCACAGGCGACGCCCGAGTCTCCAGGCTGAGCCTCTCCTTTCTCTGTTGGTTGCTCCTCTGAGCAGTCTAATGAAGTCATTTTAATTAAGGCCCTGATTACACCCAGAGGAAATGGCAGGGAGCTTGGAGTTCTGCTGGTGGGTGGGCGGTGCCGGCTATGACTCAGGGAGATGCTTCTCCTCTCCAAGCCCAGGGCGGCCCTGACCTGTTGTCTCACAGGAAAAATGATGATGGTGACAGTGGTGACAGTGACCAAGATGTTTTCCACTGTGTCGCCGCCCAGGCTCCCTCATTGGCTCCTACTCAGTCCCCAGAATGGCCTTGCAGGGAAGTTACCACTCAGAGAGGATCAGACATCTCTCTGGAGTGGCTACTGGGTGTCAAGTCAGCATTTGAACCCAACAACATCTGGTCTAGCAATTCCAAGCCACCATGTTACATGTTGTGACTCCTCAGAGTAAGGTCCCCGGGCTTTCCAGGTAGAAGTTGGAACCAGCTTCTGAGTTCTGCTTGCACACTTGTGTGTGCACATGGAAGTGTCTTCCACTATTGTTCTGTGCTTTCTCTTTGGAGGTAGGGTCTCTCACTGAACCCAGAGGTCACTGGTTGGCTAGGCTGACTGGCCAGCAAACTCTGAGGATCTGCCTGTTTCCCCTTGGCTACCTCCCTCTTCAGACAGATCCACATGCTTAGCCTTTACTTGGGCTGGTCATCCAAACTCATGCTGGCATGGCGGGCCTTTTACCTTCTAAGCTGTCTCCCTAGCCTGAGGCATTAATCTCTAGAGAAATGCCAGTCCTAGAAACTGATACCTGAGCAGCTCAGAGCCAAAGACAGTCATGACAACAGATTGCTCAGGACACATGCTTTTGAAGAATGGTTGTAGTGCTTTCTAGAATATTCACCAGGCTGGCATATTGAAGGCTAGGTCCCCAGCTTGGCACCACTGGGAAGTTTAGGTCTTTGGATATATGCCCTTAAAAGGGATTCTGGGATTTCCCCCTCTTTATTTCTGTCTTCCCCTCTCCCTCTTTCCTTGTCCCCTCCTGTCGTATTATCATCTTGCCACAGACCACTAAGCAACAAGGCCGCTTGGACCTTGTAAAAACTTAATGTTGTAAAAACTCCAACATTATGAGTCCTGGGAGTTATCTCTTTGTCAGTTGGGTCCCTCAGGTATTTGTGAAAGTGACTGGAAGCTAACATGAGGATGGTGCTTTATGACCTGGGAGTGATGGTCAACAGATGGGGCAGAGAGAGCTTGCAGAGGGAGGGACATCCATCTGTGCTGACCAGACCATTCACCGGCTCCACAGGGCTCCCGGCTGTTGTGTACAGCTAGAGCTGTGAATAGACAGGCCCTGCTGTGGCCTCTTCCCAGGAGAAGTGCTCCTGCCCCCTCCCTACCTCTCTCTGCTGTTACACATTTGAGCCTATGTTGCTAGTCCTCTGGAGAGAACTTCCAGGTTCAACAGAGATGAGGGAAACCCATCCATCTTGGCATAGGACCTAGATTTGAGTCTGACTTCCGATGGACTCTGTTTTGTGGATGGGAGGACAGTGACACTGACTGTGTGACACAGATACATTGTGTTGGCTAGAGACACTTTTGAGGACCTGGGAAGACCATGGTGTGTGGAAGTTGGGGTATCAGAGGGTCAGTATAGTTGACATGCCGGTCAACCACTCTCTTGACCTTTTTTACTCTAAGAACTGTTTTCCCCAGAAACAGATCCCTCTACCTTCTGACTTCTCAGCATGCATCCTATTCCCAGGAGAGTCAGCTGATACTGTCTTTGAAAATTCAAGGAAAAATGTTCTCTTTCTCCTGAGATCACAGAACTGATGGGTATAAAGTTTGGGATGGTTGGGGGCTGTCTAGCTCATGTGGGGGGAAAGGGCCTAAAAGCAGGGAGAATTCAGATCAAGGACAGTGAGGTAGTTTGGGACAACAGCCTGAGCCCCTGGAGCCCTGGAGCCCTGGAGCTCCCAAGCCTGTTAGCCACTGTCTTAGTCAGGGTTTCTATTCCTGCACAAACATCATGACCAAGAAGCAAGTTGGGGAGGAAAGGGTTTATTGAGCTTACACTACCACGTCGCAGTTCATCACTAAAGGAAGTCAGGACTGGAACTCAAGCAGGTCAGGAAGCAGGAGCTGATGCAGAGGCCATGGAGGGATGTTTCTTACTGGCTTGCTTCCCCTGGCTTGCTCAGCCTGCTCTCTTATAGAACCCAAGAGTACCAGTCCAAAGGTGGTACCACCCACAAGGGGCCCTCCCCACTTGATCACTAATTGAGAAAATGCCCCACAACTGGGTCTCATGGAGGCACTTCCCCAACTGAAACTCCTTTCTCTGTGATAACTCCAGCCTGTGTCAAGTTGACACACGGAACTAGCCAGTACAGCCACTATGCCACACTTAATCACCATTTGTAGACTTAAAGTCTGCAAGAGTGTTGACTTATAAAAAGTCAAGTTGATGGGTCTGGAGAGATGGCTCAGCAGTTAAGAGCACTGGCTGCTCTTCCAGCAACCAGGGTTCAATTCCCAGCACCCACATGGAAATTCACAACTATCTGCAACTCCAGTTCCAGGACATCTGGCACCTTCACAGTTATACAGGCAAAACACCAACGCATATAAAACAAAAGTAAATCTTTAAAAGAAAAGTCAAGTTGGAGGCTAGGGAGAGGGTTTAGCACTTAAAACATCTATCATATAAGTGTGAAGACTGGAATCTATATTCCCAGAGCCCATTGATATTGGATAGTTTTATGTCCATTTAACACAAACTAAAGAAGTCTGAGAGGAGGGACTCCAATTAAGAAAATGCCTTCATAAGATCAGGCTGCAGGCAGGCTTATAGGGCATTTTCTTAATTAGTTATTGATGGGGGAGGGCTCAGCCCATTGTAGGTGGTGGTCCTGGGTTCTATAAGTAAGCAGGCTAAGCAAGCTATGGAGAGCAAGCCAGTAAGCAGCACCCCTCCACAGCCGCTGCACCAATTCCTGCCTCCAGGTTCCTGCCTTAGTTCCTGTCCCGAATTCCTTTGGTGATGATGTGGAAGTCTAAGCCAAGTAAATCCTTTCCTCTCCAACTTGATTTGGTCATGGTATTTCACCACAGCAATAGAAACCCTGACTAAAATGCCATGGAAGTACTGGGTGGACAAGGGGGCTAACTGCCTATAATTCCTTCCTCAGATGGTGGAGACATGAGATCTTTTGTGAGCCAATGTTTGACTGAGACGTCCTGCTTCATTGAACAGCATGAAAGAGAAATCACTGATGAATCTGGACATCAATGTGGGCCTCTACAGTCACACTCCCACAACTGCCCACACACATGGAAAATAGGCACACACAAACACAAATGTACTCCACGAACACATATGCACACACATGTACTACACACACTCCATGAACATACATATATATACTATACACACACATACACATATATATGTACTACACACATACTCCATCCACACACATATGTACAACACACATACACATGTACTACACACACAAACACACACATATGCACCCCCCACATATGTACTATACACACATATACACAAATATGTACTATGCACATATTACTACATACACATACTCCATTCACACACACATATGTACTACACACACATACACACAAATATGTACTATGCACATATTACTACATACACATACTCCATGCACACACACATATGTACTACACACACATATATATACACATATGCTACATACAATTATTGCACACATATATGTACTATACACACAAAACACATATACATATATACTACACACATACAAATACACACATATGCAGTACATACACATATGAACTATACACACACATATGAACTACACACACACACAGCATGCACACAAACATATGTACTGCACACACATAAATGGAAAAAGAAAAAGGCCCAGTTGATCTTGAAGACTGTGTGGCTGGAAGTCAGGGATGCTGGGAACATCTGTTGGGTTGACTTCTGCATTGCTTCTTCTATAGATGACTGAAATAAGGTTTGGAAAACCACTTGACCAAGTGCCCCCCTCAGAGCTGTGCAAACCCGACTGTGATGGCTATTCTTGGTTATCAATTTTACTACATCTGGAAATAACTAAAACCCCCAAATGGAAGCACACACCTATGAGGGGTTATAGCAGGAAATAATTAACATATAGTACCACCCTGCCAAGCCTCTGCTCCAAGTCCTAGCAGGTCTCTCTTTCCTGTCCAGCACCCACTCCTTCCAAGTATCCGGCAAAGCTTGACTCTTAAACTTGAGTAGTTTACCAAATATATTTATGTATATGAAACTCCCAATTACATAATGCCAAATTACAATCATAAAGTTTTATCCCAAATTTCTAACCTCTCAGCACACAGAAACACATCTGAAGCCATCTGGATCTGGTGTCTCCTCCTCTGTTCCCTCAAGCAGCTCCCAGGCTCCCTCTCTTTCTGCCCCTCCTTCTCTTAGCTCCTCCTCCTCTCTCCCCTCCAATCACTGGTCTCTCACTGCCTCAATGTGAATGGATAGGAACTATCTTGCTACAAGGGATTTTTTTTTTCTTTTTGCATAATTTGAAGTGGGAAGACACACCTTTAATCTAGACCTTTTGAGCTGGGAAGATGCACCTCTACTCTGGGCCACACTTTCTGCAGCCTACACAAAGGACATGGAAGAAGGAAGTTTGCTCTCTTGCCTGTTTGCTCTGATTCTTGCGAGTTCATTCTCTCACTGGCATTAGAACCCACTTCTTCAGTATTCTGGTGTGCACTGAAGACCAGCTGAGGCACTGAGCCTTGCGGACTGAGCAGCTACAGGATTTTGGACCTTCCATTGATCGGCAGCCGTTGTTGGATTAGCTGGACCACAGCCTGTTAGCCACTCTAGTAAATGAATTCATTCTGTAAGTTCTGTTCCTCTAGAGACTTGAGTAATTCATCGACAGAAATATAGACCAGTTAGGTACCTGTAGTGGCTATTCCTGGTTGTCAACTTGACTATATCTGGAATGAACTACAATCCAGAATTGGAAGGCTCACCTATGATCCTAATCTAGAGGCTCAGAGATACAAGTTTCTGGCCTGGATCTTGGCATGGAGATCTTGAAGCATAGTGGCTATGACTTCCAGAAGATTAAGACAAGGAGATCTCTGAGTTCAAGGTCATCTGGGATTAAAGGCAAGGTGGCACACACCTTTAATCTAGGCTACACCCTCTGCTGGAGACCTACATAAGGACATTGGAAGAAGGATGACACACTCTTCCTTCCCTGCTTGCTTAGTAGGACTGAGCAACTGCTAGATCCTTGGACTTCAGACTGTAAGTCATCAACAAATTCCCTATTTATATAGTAGACTACCCATAGGTTCTGTGACTCTAGAGAACCCTGACTAATATAGTACCAAACTGTGGAATCTTTACCACCTCATCACTGGACCAAATTTACCGTATATTTTTAAGAATAAGACTATCCTTCTTAGAGTATAATTATCACAGTTAACCAACTCCATACTAATATAATAAATACTGTTATCTGTTCTATAGGAATCATCCAAAATTCACCAGTGGTTCTATAACAGCTTTAACTTTCTTTCAGTGCTTAGAATTGAATCTAGTACCTCATTCATGCGAAGTAAGAGATCTGCCCCTGGGAGTTGCATTGCCAATCCCTTCTTTCCTTTTTTTCTTTTTAAAGGAGTTATTTATTTACTTAGTTGTTTGTGTGTGTGTGAACGTGTCTATGTGGTGTACATATGTCTGTGTACATGCAGAGGCATATCAAGACATTGGGAGTCCACCTGCATCCCTTCCTGCCTGCTCCCCTGAGGCTGGCTTTCTCCACTGGATTGGAAACCTGCGGTCTCCACTCCCTTCCGAGGTGGGGTTACAGACACCCACGGGATTCCAGACTCGAGCGTGGGTGCTAGAATCCCAAACCCAATGTACATGGCTATGCAGCAAGAGCTCTCAACTTCTAAGCCGTCTCTCCAGGTCCTGGGAGTAATTTTCACGGTAGAGCAGAATCCCCTTTTGGGATTAGTGACGCCTTTACTTCAGATTGCTCTGAGGTTTTGAATGGTTCACTGGCTTGGGTTCATTCCCCTCCATTCCTCCACTGGAGTTTTGCTTCCCCGCGTGTTTCTTAAAGGGTTTCTCTGATGTCCCATGCTTTCAGAGCCAGAGAATTCATTTCCCACAGCAGAGCCCCACAGCCTGCACTCCTGAGCGAGTCGGTCACACCAGGGTCCTGTGGGCTGGGCCCATTCCGTTATCAATGATGACCTCATCACTAGGTTCTGGTGGCTGTCTCCCAGGTTTCTGCGTGGCAAAGCTGCTGTTTCTCCTATAACCAAACATCTCAGACTGGAGAACTTAAATACTAGAAGTTTTTCATAATTCAACATCCAGGTATGGCTGAGGTCCAGTCTGTGGGTTACTGATGGCCACCTTCTCACTGTGTCCCCACATGGCAGAAAGAGAGAGATAGCCCATTCCTGATGTCTTCTCTTACAAGGAGACAGAATCTCACCTTTCAGCTCTGCCCTTGTAACCGCACTGAAACATACTAACTTAGAAAGGCTCCATTGTTAAATACTGTCACACTGGTGAGGACGTCCCCACGAGCATCAGAGGACTCCAGGCTTCAGTGAATAACTGATGTATTATTCTGATTGGCTTTGGCTTTGGAATCCCCATGAACTGAATTGGTGCCAACACTGTTTTCTATTCTCATATTAGGCAGGGTTCCCCCAGAGGAACCGAACCAATAGATGTCTATTACAAAAGCACATTCACTAAACAGTGGCATCCAATGTCTTGACATTGTGACATGACATCGACTTGTACAAAATTCATACTCTAGAACACACAATTGAGATGTAAAAAAAATACCTTGTCATGTTTTAGGTATGTTTACAATTTGGTGTTGGGCCAACTAATTGCACTTGAGGGACTGAGAAACTTGTGTCTGCTCAGTGTGTGAAGCTGGAAGTCCCAGTTATTTCAAACTGGTATTGAAGGCCTCAGAAGATCTCTGGAGAGTTTCTGGTCCTCAGTCCATGTTGGAAGGCGAAAGAAGCTGGAGTTTGATGTCAGTGAAGGGTGGGGGTGAAAGCAACATCACTAGCAGATGCATTTACCAGCAAGAAGCAGAGGCGAGCAGGCAAACACCAGTGCTTTCCTCAGGATTCACTGTGTCTGAGCCACTTGAGGAAAGACAAAGCTCACACTGGGGAGACTCCACTTGGTTAGTTCTTCCTGAAAATGCCATCACAGACCAACACAGAGAGGCATCTCTTAGTTGATGCCAGAGCAAAAGAAGTTGACCACCAGACATCCATCATCTTTTCTGGTTCATTTAGGATTTCAGAGATATTAGATGTCATAAGTCTAAACTGTATTTTCCCTGGCCTGGGGAAACCTTGTTTTTTTGTTTTTGTTTTTATTTTTTTTGGGGGGGTTTTTTTGGAATTGATGTTTATAAAGCAAGCTCTAGTCATTGTTGGCCTTGAGCCCGGGGCCAGGCAGCCTTTGGCCTGGCCCTTATTTCCCATGGGGCTGGGTATGGAATGTGTGTCTTTGTGTTGCTAGGCAAGCTCTCTGCTTCTGAGCTATACGCCCAGCTCTGGACGACTGTCTGAAACTGACAGGCTTCTCTGGCAGCCCAGGGACTTTGGGGAATCTTTTGGTATCTCATCTGTGAGATGAAAACCTTGGCTTCCCATCCAGTCTTTGTGACATTTTATTCTTAGCGCTGCTGCAATCTGTTCATAGAAGCCTGGTGGATAAAACAGACACGACAGAGGAGGTGTTTGAGAAATTAATTGGTTTGTGGCTCCGTTGGCTGCTGAGAATTGCTGTGTTCATAAAAAGAGAAATAGGTAAAAAAAAAAATGTTCTGTGGGGTGTGAGGTGAGGTGTGGGGGAAGGGGGTGTCTCAGCGGGCCCATGCTGAGGCATCCCTTCCCCCTGAGGGACCACACACATGATGGTATGGTATAAAGTTTATTTAGGACATGAGGAGGGAAGTTAAGAGAGTAGTAGAGGCAGAGAAAGGCAGAGAGAATGAGAGAGTAGAGAAGCAGAGGGCGGCCATGATGGGGAGAGAGGAGAGTCCAAGAGAGAAGGAGAAAGCAAGAGAGCCAAGAGGCAAGAGAGGGAGAGAGGGAGGAGGGGGCAGCACCCCTTTTAGAGTGGTCCAGGCCTACCTGGCTGATGCTAGGTAACTGTGGGGAGGAGCATACCTGGCTGTTGCCAGGTAACTGCGGGATGGCGTTTAGACAGAATCCTAACAAGAACTGTTCAGCAAGACTTCAGCCCCCTTCAGCCCCCGTGGCTATATAGCCAGGCCTTTAGTTGCAAGATGCAGGGTTTAGTAGCTTGTATTTATAATAAGCTAATTTTTTTCTTCCACCAAGGAGCTGTTTAGGGCTAGGGAGAGTTTGGCCAGTAAAGTGCTTGTCATGCAAGCATGAGGATCTGCGTTCAAGGCTCAGCTTTTCTCATTCATAAAGCAGCCATGAGGATGCTGTACCTCAGGGTGACCGTGAAGGTGAGATGAGGCAGCTGAGCACAGTGGTACAGATCTGTGATTCCAGCTTCCCGGGTCACTAAGGAAGGATTCAAATTCCAGGCCAGCCCAGGCCAAAGGGGCTGGGAAGGCAGCTCAGTGCAAGAGTGCTTTGTTAGCATGCTTAAGGCCTGGATTCAATCCTCAAAACACACATGCACGCATGCACACACACATGTGCAAATACATACCTCAACATGAGATAATTCACGGAGCATTCCTGCCTAAGAACTGACAGAGAACATGTCTGGTAAACAAGTTATTGTTTTTTTCTTAGTTGCTGTTGTTGTTGATAGCTGTGCGTACTGCAGTTAAAGTGTAGGTGGGTTATTCCAGCAGAGATGTCTGGCAGGCAGACTTGGGCAGTTCTAGAGCTCAGAGGGTGTCCTCACTGGAATAGAGATGTGGGCGTTCTCAGGCTACAGCTGTTGTATAATCTCAGAACACCCAAACGGATCAGTCTTAGTGAGATTGAATGACCAGAAATTCCAAACCCAGGTCTCCATGATAAAAGCACCTGACCACTGAGTACTCCACAGTGAGCAGTCTCTCTTGACCTCATTCCTTGTGGACGTAGTAAATCCTCCCCAGAGTCAAGACTGTGTCAAGACTAGAAAACAAGAATATATGGCCTTTATTCTGTAGGAATAATGGAGGGATAACTGTAGGAGACCATGACTTTCACCCCTTTCCTGATTATTAGACACACATGTGCACACACACACACACATACACATAATCCACATTCTCTCACACACACTCATACATACACACCACATACACACACTCTCATACACAGACACCCTCACACACATACACACACACTCACACACACACTCTCATACACAGACACCCTCACACACACACACACACACTCACACACACACTCTCATACACACACACACACACCACTCTCTCACACATATACTCCCTCCCCCCACACTCACTCACACACACTCCCTCCCCTCACACTCACTCACACACACATATACACATAATCCACATTCCCTCACACACACTCATACATACATACCACATACACACACTCTCATACACACATACCTTCACTCACATAAACACTCTCTCATACACACACCACACTCCCTCACACACACACCCTCTCACACACACACACATACTCTCACACACACTCCACCCCCACTCACTCACATACACACTCACACTCCCGCATACACTCACACACTCATACAAATAAGCATTTGCTATTCAGTTCTCTCTGCTCTTGACCGTGGATGTGATGTGACTAGCTGTTTAACGTTCTTACCTTTCCACAAGGACAGGCTGGACCGTGGAAGTGTAAGCTGAAGTAAGTCCTTTTACCCCTTGAATTTCTTTTCGCCAGGGAATTTTGTCACAGAAATGATATGAAACTAGAACCCCGGCTAACTGGCCTGTGAGCTTCTAGAGATTCTCCCGTCTCCGGCTTCCATCTCACTGTAGGGGCAAGGGGCTCGTCACACTCACCATAGGGGCAAGGGGCTGGTCACACTCACCATAGGGGGAAGGGGATGGTCACACTCACCATAGGGGCAAGGGGCTGGTCACACTCACCATAGGGGCATGGAGCTGGTCACACTCAGCTGAATGTGGGTTCTGGTATCAGATTCGTCCTCACCCTTGTAAGGCAAGCTCTTCACCCACTGGGCCAAGGACTCCTTGGTCTCTCTTTCTTGTGAATATAAACCCACTCCTTGTAGCTTTCCGTGGGCCTGCATACTAAGGCTTTCCACAGAGGTCTCTGACCTGGCCGGGTGGGAGAATTCTGACAGAGGGAAGAGGGTGGGAAGGAGGGAGGGGGGAGTTGCTTCTGCCACCGCAGCTGCTTCTACCTCCGTCTTTGCCATGTCACCGTGTCACCGTCTTGGTTACCTGTGGCACCGTCTTGGTTACCTGTGGCACCCTGAGCTGAGTCTGGTCAGGCTGGGCCAAGGAAGGGCCAGCCAGCCAGGGAGGAGTGCAGCAGAGTTTCAGGTGGTGTTTCGGGAGAGCAGACCTCTTCCCAAATGTTACAGCTCTTATGACAGAAGCTCTCAGGCGACAGAGTAGTTCTCACACACCTTCAATAATAATAATAATAATCTATAGGATTCAGGA